>NW_007726116.1:536797-595192 GCF_000696425.1 Galeopterus variegatus | reverse complement strand
CTGAGACCAAAAGCAAAAGTCCTTCCAGCTGTGAACCTGTAAAAATCAAAAACAAATTTATGTATGCCAAGATACAATGGTGGAACAAACATTGGGTATGCATTCTCACTCCAAAAGAGGAGAATAGGCCAGAAGAAAGGAGAAACAGGCCTCAAACACATCCAAAACCCAGCAGACATTATATCTTAAAGCTCCAAAATAATCTTTGATTCCAAGTCCTGCATCCTGGGCACAATGGGTCATCTGGGCCAGCAAAGCCATGGGCAGTCTCACTTACACAGCTCTACCAGGCATAGCCCAGTGGGCTGCACTGGTGCCTTCAGCTTTCCAGGCCTGTATTGCATGTTAAAAGTGGCCCTGCAGTTCTGGGTTCCTGGTGGCAGCCCCACTGCATTGGCTCTACTAGACATTTCCCTAGTGGGGGCTCTCTGTAGGGGATCCAACACCATGTTTCTGCTCAGCCCTGCTCTAGTAGATGGCCTCTGCAGGGGTTTTGCCACTGTGGCAGGTCTCTGCCTGGGCTCCCAGGCTTTTCCATACATCTTCTGGAATCTGGGTGGAGATGGTCATGCCTCCACTGTTCTCATGTCATGCCAGCCTGTGGACAACATAATGTGGACACCACTGAGGTTTCAGGCTTCTACTCTCCAGAGCTGCTGCACCAACCACACTTGGGACCACTTGAGGCAAGACTGCTCCAGGCGGAACAGCTGGGATGAAGGAAGCAGTTTCCTGAGGGCAGCTGTGCCCCAGGTCGGTTTTCGGGGACAAATCAGTCCTTCTAGGCCTCAGGGTCTATGATAGGAGGGGCACCCTTCCAGACTTCTGAAATACTTTCAAGGCTTTTCTCCCATTGTCTTAGCTATTAGCATGTGGGTGCCTCATTGCCAAGCTAATGTCTTTAGTAAGCAGTTTTTCTGCTTCACCCTTGCATTTTTCTCTTGCTCTCTGCTTCTCTACCATATGGCCAGGCTGCAAATTTTCCAAAACACTACACTCTGCTTCCCTTTCAAATTCTGGCTTTACATCATGTCTTTGCCACCATAACTCAGAGTAGGCTGTTAGAAGTAACCATGCAGCTTCCTTAAGGCTTTGCTGCTTTTAAATTTCTTCTGCCAAACATTCTGGTTCACAACTCTTAAGTCCCACATTCCACAAAGTCCAAGGGCACGGACACAATGTAGCAAAATTCCTTGCTATGGTGTAACAAGGGTGATCTTTTGTCTAATTCCCGATAAGTTCCTCATTTCTATCTGAGACCTCATCATCTGCACAGTCTTTAACCAGGAGGGTGGAGAATGATCTAAACCTTCCCAAACTGGGTGTTCCTCCTATGTTTTCTACCTGTGATAAGTGTTGCAACAGACACTCTATTCCAGTTGCTTCATTTGTCTCCAGCCGCTCACCTCGTGGTGATATTTCAGGTGCCTCTTGGCTTTGGTGAGATGGTATAAATCCTCATCAAGACCTCTCTTGTGAGAGTCACCCTTAGCGGTATGAGGTTCACCACAGAACTGTGGATGGGGACTCTGCACTCAGTTCTTTCACTCAGATAATACTGCACGCATTCATTCACCACCTGAAAATTACTGAAATTCTGACCTGAGAATGTGGTTTCCTTTGTGAAACATGGTTCACTACCCCAAAATTACTGAAATCCTGACCTGACCAGGGATTGTGGTTTCCTCCACGAAACAGAGTACTAAGACATTCCCCGCTTTGGGAGGTGATCAGGCTCCCTTTGTAGTCTCACAGGAGTAGGAACCTAGTGGGACCTGAGTCCTTACTTAGTCTGATGGTAGGAGCTCCCCTGATCTGCTTCCTGTGCCTCTTTGGGTTCCATTGTGCTCAGGGTTTGACCTCCTTGTCCACCCAGTGAGGTCTTTCCCACTCACAAAGAACTCTCAGTTGGCACCCAAGTGTGGTTCACATTGTCCGGTGTCCTGGGGGCCAAAACTGGGAGACAGTGAAGTGGTCAAGCCACCATCTCCACCATCCCAGTTGAGCCCTGAAGAAATGTTACAGCCATGTTACAGTGAACTCTCAAGGAGAGGCAGGACATTGAGGTTGGCAGCAGGAAGCAGAGTTTATTGATGCTGACAGCAGCTCAGCAGACTCATGTCACAAAGGCTGAGCCCTGAATGCAGTGGGGCTGCCTCTTTTATATTGTTACACCTCCAGTTTTTTACAGTGAGGCAAAGGGGTGACCTTATATGGTTGTTTAGGCAGGAAAAGTTCCAGGCCCATTTAGCCTTTACAGCAGGGCAGGACATATATGATATATGGGGATATATGATAGTAGGGCCAGGTGCAGTCAGGAGAGCACTCAGGAGAACGTGGGTGCCTTAATTCCAAGTAAATAGAGTAATACAGATCACAGCTTCTGTTGATAAGTCTCAACTAGCTGGAGATATTACCAAAATATCATAATATTTGTATTGCAGATATTTCTAAAAAATATAATATACTATCTTCTTTGCATAATATAAACAAGATTATTTCATATTTTTAATCTAGTAAAAGTACAGGGTCACCCTTAGTTCTTACTATATATATATATATCAGTTCTGTAAAAACATACTGAGTAGAAATTTAGAACATGGCCTTTACCTGGGTAAAGAACCTGATTCCCAAGCCTTACAGAGATCAACTAAAGCAGTCTCCAGAGTGAAAGTCAGGCATCAGGGTTTTTAAAAACTCCCCATATTTAAGAACCATTGCATGAAACAGAACTGAAAATTATATGCAAATTCAAACAAATCCTTGACATTAGTTTACCCATACTTCGTTGTCATTTCCCTTTTTGTGGTTTGATTGAAAATTCCCATAAATCAAAGTTTGACTCTAATGAAAACAATGCTTTGCACTTTAAAACTTTTTTTGTGCTCCCCAGTTCTCATTACTACCAAGTGGTAAAGTGCAAGTAATTGTGATTTCTTGAATCACAAATTTTGTACTTCACATATAAATAACAGAACATAACACCTTTGGAAGTTTGATGTAATAATTGGATTATCTTTCAGTTTTCAGTTTTAGTTTTGTATTGTTTTATTTGTTTATTTCTGTGAAGCTATTTCCCCAAAAACTTAGCAGCTTAAACAACAGTGATTTACGGTATTTCATGACTTTACAGGCTTTCTTCCATTTGTCTCACCTGAGTTCATGCTTACTGGTGCACTGAAGTGAAGACCAGAAAATCCATATTGTATCTACCATGACAGGTCAGAAGAGAGTAGTCAAGGATACTCCACCTATTGATGGAAGTGATGGCAACATCACATTGCAAAGAGATGAAATTGATTGGGAAATGTTGTTTTAGTGACTTACCACAAATATTTATGCTTAAATATCCATACACTTAATTTCTAATAGTTTAAATTTGCCTATGTGCACATCAACAACTTCAAAAGCAAAACATCACTCAATTCATTGATAACATGCTAATCTCAACTGATGCATCAGTGGCACAGTATTTCTGTTCTTCTTTCAGAATTATGGTTATCTGTTTTGTGCTCAAAATATGCACATGGTGGTGATTTCATCTGTGAAACTGGGGGACTTGTATTAATCATTATAACTGAGTACAGATCCTTTCTCAGCATGACTCATAAATATCTTTGAGTTTTAAAGCTCTTTATAATAACATTAATTTAATCTGTGAAATGGCATTGCTTGCAATAAATTCCATTTACAAATCTGAATAGGCAATGGAGAGAAAGTGGTAGTGTAGTTGCAAATTTTTAATGGAGACTGAAAAACAACGGAGCGGTTAAAACATGAAAATATCTCACTTCTACAATATCCTGCAATGTTATGACACTAATGAAGATGGAGTGTGCTTGGATGGATTTGCCTATATGCCACTTACTGCCAAAGAGATGGTTATCTGACTAAGAACCTATTATTGATTATTCAATTTAGTGTTCATATATTTAAATTTTATTCAGGTTAGAGTGATGTTGAAATTTAGGTTTCACATTCTAGTATGCTACTGCTGTGGTTGACAACAAAAATGTTAAAATACAATCATCTTTGGAGTATAAAATGGCCATTGGAGGGCTAATTTCCATTTTGTGGTTTATGGCTTTTTCTTAATATCTGATAATGCAATTATGCTTGAGCAAAGAATGAATCTTCTCTTGGTAAAGTAAGACATGCCCAGAATATTGATGATTTAAATAATATAATATCACAACTTTAAAAAGAGTCTTCGTTTGGAGAAGGGTTTTGGCATGTAAAGTATCTATTATTCAAAACTAAAGATATTATCTCACTTTCTTCTCCAGGAAGAAATGTGCAAAGGTAAGAACATGGTTTCAAATTTTAGTGATAATATTATTAGAGTTAAACTTCCCTTTAGAATTTTTTTTGGTATATTCTACAATGTACCATCTAAAGAAAGAAATTATTTTTTAGAAAAAAGAAGTATCTTAAATCTACACAACACATTTGATCTACATATTTCCTGGCAGTATATTTTTACCAACCTTCATATTTAGCTTCACTGCTATAGACTTAGAACTTGATGGGGATATTCGATATGAAACTAGTGTAAGCACTTTGCCTATTAAATTTTGGTTGTCAAGTCACGTTATCTAGTTTATACTACTCTGAATTATAACCAGTGCTTTCCCATTCTTTGCTAACACAACATCTCATAAAATCACATAAGGTAACATAATGTGACAGATGAATTTAAGAGACCTCTTATTATATTTGAAATTCAACCAATGTTCCAATTTAATGGCAATAGATGACTAGAGAAGAAATGACATCCTCATTTCAGAGATATTTTTACTCCAATGTATTTTTAATGCTCTCGTGTCTTTTATTATTTTGACAGGTTGGCCAGAAAAAGTTTCAGAAGCCCTTGTTTTGGGCCTGATTTTTCTGCAGAAGGACAGGGACGTATTTGAAAGTTTTTAAGAGCACACTATTATAACATGTGGTACTATTTGATAGAAAAAATCTAAAGTAGGTAATTTGAGTATTTGTATTATTGACCAAACTTTCTTGTTAAAACACCTGCATAATAACATAATATTTTTACTCAATGATCTTTTAATGTTCTTCTAAGTAGCATACAGCGTTAGTAGTAGTAATGATGATGTCTTTTTCAACATCACTACAACTCAGTACTCAAGAAGTAATGAAATTGAAAATATCTGACGAGGTGCTACTGGCATTTCCTGAGAAGGGATTGTCACATGTAAGCACAGAATAATACGTTTAAGATTTAGAAGCAAAAGACTGAAATCAAGATGCATAAGCAAGTCTGAAAGACTCTCTCTCTCTCTCTCTCTCTCTCTCTCTCTATATATATATATATATATATGTTTCTAATTTAATTTTATTTTATTGAAACATAGTTAATTGTAAATATCTATGGGGTACAGAGTTGAATATCAATACCTGTGTGCAATATGTGATGCTCAAATCAGGATAATTAGTATATTCAACATTACACAATGTAGTAGTTTTTCAGGGCCCCTTACCAATTTCTCCCTAACTCCCTCCCATGACCCCTCCCCATTTCTCACCTATGATAACCTCGGTTATTTTCTCTCCTTTTCAAAGTTCAATGTATTATTGTGATTATTGTGTCTTTTTTTTCTTCTTTTTTTTTATTTACTTGTTTATTTTTTTAGCTTCCACTTATGAGAGAGGATATGTGTTATTTCTCTTTCTGTGCCTGGCTTATTTCACTTAATGTAATTTTCTCTACATTCATCCATGTTGTTGCTAATAGCAATATTTCATTCTTTTTATGGCAGAATAGTATTCCATCGTGTAAGCATACCACATTTTCCTCATCCAGTAGTCCAACAATGGACATTTAGGTTGATTCCAGCTCTTGGCTCTTGTCAATATAGTTGCCAAAATAAACATGGGAGTGCAGATATCACTTCGACGTGATGATTTCCATTCCTTTGGGTATATACCCAGCAGTGGGATTGCTGGATCATATGGCAGTTCTCCCTAGTTGTTTGAGGAACCTACATACTGTTTTCCATAGTGACTAAACCAATTTACAGTCCCCAAAACAGAGTAGGAGATTTCTCTTTCTCTGCATCCTTGCCAACATTTGTTATTCTCCGTCATTTTAGTTATAGATGATATAACAGAGGTGAGATGATATCTCAGTGTGGTTTTGATTTGCATTTCATTGATGCTGAGTGATGTTGAGCACTTTTTCATATGTCTGTTGGCCATTTTTTTTATCTTCCTTTGAGAAATGCCTGTTCAGCTACCTTGCCCGTTTTTTAAATTTTTATTTATTTGTTTATTTACTTTACCGTTAAATTGTTTGAGTTCCTTGTATATTCTGGATATTAACTCCTTGTCAGTTGCATAGTTTGCAAATATTTTCCCCCACTCTGTAGGTTGTCTTTTCACTCTTTTAATTGTTTCCTTTGTTGTGCAAAAGCTTTTTAGTTTGATTTAATCCAATTTGTTCATTTTTCCTTCTATGGCTTATGCTTTTTGGGTTACATTTGTAAAATCTTTGTCCAGTTCTACTTCCTGAAATGTTTTCCCTATGTTTTCTTTTAGAAGTTTTGTAGTTTCAGATCTTTAATCCATTTTGAGCTGGCTTTGGTAAATGGTGAGAGGTACGGGTCTATTTCATTCTTTTGCATATGGTTGTTCAATTTTCCCAGCACCATTTACTGAACAGGCAGTCTTTTCTCCAATGTATGTTATTGCTGCTTTCATCAAAGACCAGTTGGCTGTAAGTATGTGGGTTGATTTTTTTAGTTCTCCATTCTATTCCACTGCTGCATGTGTCTGTTTTTATGTGAGCACCATTCTGTTTTGTTTACTCTAGGTTAGTAGTATAATTTGAAGTAAGGAAATATGCCTTTGGTTTCATTTTTTTGTTTGGCTCAGGATTGCTTTGGCTATTTGGGGTCTTTACTTGTTCCATATGAATATCAGGAATTCTTTTTTCTATTTCTGTGAAGAAAGTCCTTAGTATTTTTATGGGGATTGCATTGAATTTGTAGATCATTTTGTGTAGTATGGACATTTTCACAATATTAATTCCTCCAATCCAAGATCACTGAATGTCTTTCTACTATTTTGTATCCTCTTACATTTCTTTCAACAGCGATTTTTAGTTCTCCTTGTAGAGATCTTTCACTTCCTTCATTAAATTGATTGTTAGGTATTTTTCTTTTCTGGTGACTATTGTACATGGGCTTACTTTCTTAATTTCTTTTTATGCTTGTTCATCATTGGAGTATAAAAATGTTGGGTTTTTGTGTCGATTTGTATCCTGCAACTTAACTGAAATCATTTATCACCTCTAAGAGTTTTTTGCAGAATCTTTAGGCATTTCCATATACAGGATCATGTCATCTACAAACAGAAACAATTTGACTTTGCCTTTTCTGATCTGGATGCCCTATTTTTCTTTCTCTTGCCTGATTGCTTTGGCTAGTACTTCCAATACTATGTTAAATAGGAGTGGTGAGAGTGGGCAACTTTGTCTTGTTCCTATTCTTAAAGGAAAAGCTGTCCCCATTTAAGATGACATTGGTGGTGGGTTTGTCATATATGGCTTTTATTGTGTTGAGACACTTTCCTTTTATACCTAATTTGTTCAGTGTCTTTATCATGAAGTGATGTTGAATTTTGTCAGATGACTTTTCTGCATCTATTGAAATAACCATATGTTTTGTCCTGAGTTTGTTGATGTGATGCATCACATTTATTGATGTGTGTGTTGAACAATCTGTGCATCACTGAGATGAATCCCAATTTATCATGGTGTATAATTTTTTTGATATGTTGCTGTATTATATTTACTAATATTTTATAAAGGATTTTTGCATCTATGTTCACCAAAAATATTGGCCTATAGCTTTCTTTTTTTGTTGTATCTTTGTCTGGTTTTGGTATCAGGGTGATGCTGGCCTCATAGAATGCATTTGGAAGAATGACCTCTATTTCAATTTTTTAATAATAATTTAAAGAGAATTGGTTTTAATTCCTCTTTAAAGGTTTTGCAGAATTCAGCAGGAAAGCCATCTGGTCCTGGGCTTTTCTTTGTTGGGATACTGCTGATTACTGACTCAGTCTCTTTGCTTGTTATTTGTCTGTTCAGGTTTTCAGTCTTCTTGGTAGTTTGTATGTGTCTGAAAATTTAACCATTTCCTTCAGGTTTTCAAATTTTCTGGTGTGTACTGGTTTGTAATAGTCTCTACTGATTGTATTATTGTGGTATTGGTTGTAATGCCTCCTTTTTCATTTCTGATTTTTGTTATTTGGGCCTTCTCTCTTTTTTTTAGTCAGCCTAGCTAATGATTTGTCTATTTTGTTTATCTTCTCAAAACACAGCTTTTTGTTTTATTAATCTTTTTATCATTTTTTGAATCTCTGTTTCATTTAGTTCTGCTCTGATCTTAATTATTTCTTTCCGTCTACTAATTTTGGGATTGGATTGTTCTTTTCTTTTTTTTTCTGGCTCTTTGAGGTATAGTGTTAGGTTGTTTATTTGAAATTTTCTATTCTTTTGATGTAAGCATTTATTGCAATAAACTACCCTCTTGATACTGCTTTTGCTGTATGCCTCAGATTTTGGTATGATGTGTCTTTATTTTCATTAATATCAAGAAAATTTGGGATTTTCTGTTTAATTCCCTTCTTCATTCAGGAGTATGTTGTTTAATTTCCATGTGTTTTTATATTTTCCAGAGTTTTCTTGTTACTTATTTTTAGTTTTAATCCGTTGTGGTCTGAAAAGATACTTGAAATGATTTCAATTTTTAAAAATTATTGAGACTTGTTTTGTAACCTAACATTTGTTTTGTCCTGGTGAATGTTCCTTGTCCTGATGAGAAGAATGTATATTCTGTGGTTGTTGGATGAAATGTTTTATAGATATCTTCCAAGTCCAGTTGAGCTAAAGTTTGGTTTAATCCCTGTGTTTCTCTATTGATTTGTCGCCTAGATGATCTGTTCAATATTCAGAGAAGCATGTTCAGATCCCCAGTTATCATCATATCTGGGTCTATCTCTTTCTTTAGGTCTAATAGTGTTTCCTTTATATATCTGGGTGCTCCCATCTTGGGCACATATATATTTATAATTGTTATGTCTTCGTGCTTTATCATTATATAGTTGCCTTCTTTATCTCTTTTAATAGTTATTGTATTAAAGTCTATTTTATCCAATATAAGAATAGCTACTGTTAATTTTTGCATGGTATATCATTTTTCATTCTTTCACTCTTAGTCTGTGTATGTGTCTTTACAATTGAAGTGAGTCTCTTGCAGGCAGCATATATTTGGGTCTAGCTTTTTAATACAATCAGACAGTCTGTGTCTTTTGAGTGGAGAATTTAAGTCATTTACATTTAGGGTTGTTACTGAAAGGAATTGTCTTATTTCTGGCATTTTATGGATGTTCATTTTTAAATGTCATTTGTTTCTTTCTTTCCCTTTTATTGTTTGTCTTCAGTGATTTTTCATTTTTAGAGGTGGTATGATAAAGTTGCTTTCTCTTTCTCATTTATATTTTTGTTCTACTAGTGGTCTTTCTTCTTTCTTATGTATTCATGGTAGTGATTGTTTTTTGGATTACAAATGCATGACTCCCTTGAGGATTTCTTGTAGGGCTGGTCATGTGGTGGTGAACTCTCATAGTTTTTGTTTTCTGGAAATACACTATTTCACTTTCATTTCTGAAGGATAGCCTTGTGGGGTATAGCATTCTTGGCTGGCAATTTTTTCTGTTATTATTTTGAATATATCATCCTGTTCCCTTCTGGCCTATGGAGTTTCTGTTAAGAAGTCTGCTGTTAGTCTGATGAGGACTTCCTGAGAGGTGACTAGATGCTTTTCTCTTGCTGTTTTTAGGATTCTCTCTTTATCTTTGAGTTTTGCCAGTTTGACTATAATGTGTCTTGGAGAGGAATTTTCTGGATTGAGTCTGTTTGGGGATCTTTGAGCCTCCTGAATCTGAAGGTCCATGTCTTTCCCTATGCCTGGGAAATTTTCTGCTATAATTTCATTTTTCTCAATGTCTTTTCCTTTCTCTTCCCCTTCAAGAATACTCATGATTTAATGTTTGTGTGCAAAGGTTGCCTCCTATCTCTCTCAGATTTCCTTCATGCTTTAAAATTCTTTTTTTTCTTTTTATCTTTTGTCTGCCTGAATTATTTTGAAGAAACTGTCCTCAAAATCAAAAATTCTGATGCTTTCTCTGTCCTACTACTAAAGCTCTCATTGGTGTTGTTTTAGTTTGTTGAATGACTCCTTCAGTTCCATGAGTTTTGATACATTCTTTTTTAAAGTATTAATCTCTTTGTAAATTTGCTCCTTCATATCTGGCACAATTTTGTTCAGTTCATTGTATTGCCTAACTGCATCTTCTTGTATCTCATTGAGTTTCCTTAAGATTCTTACTTGGAATTCCTTTTCAATCATTTCAAGGATTTTGTGCTCTATGGGTTCTTGTTCTTGGTGGTTACTTTATTCCTTTTGGTGAATTCATATTTTATTTTTTATTTTTACTCATTTATTTATTTTTACTTTTTGCATTTCTGGTATCTCTACATTGATGTCTTGTCATCTGGTGGAGTAGTTGCTTCTTCTATAGCTCTCCTTCCTTGATCTCCACTGGTGACCCTCCTTGTATCAGCACAATCATGTGGTCAGCAATCCACCTGCACAGTGGCAGTGGCTGCTACAGCTGCTGCTGTGGTAGCAGGATTCCCTTGTGGCAGTGGCAGTTGTGGTGGTGGCTTTGGTGGGCTTTCTGCATGGCAACAGTGGCTCCGGTGGTAGCGTGTTGTTCACATGATGATGGTGGCTGCCTGGCAGCACCAGTGGTGGTGGTAACTATAGCAGTGGTACTTGTAGCAGTTGTCTGCTTGACTGCAGTGTTCACAGCTGTCGCCTATGCAACTATGGGATCCACAGCTACCACATGGTTACCTTGTGGTGGCAACCATGGCATTGGGTGCTGCAACTGCCTTTCTGGCTTCTGCAGCTTCATTGGTGGCAGTGGGGTTACCTCACAGAGGTGGCAGCAGTGCCACCAGCTGCAACTGCCTCTCTCACATCTGTGGTATCCTTGGAAGCAGTGGGGTTTCCTCAGGGGACCAGCAGCAGTGCGAGCAGCTGCACCTGCTTCCCTAGCTTCTGCAGTGTCGTTGGCAATAGGGGGATTACCTGGTGGGGGAAACAGCCACTCCTTTGGCTGCAACTGCCTCCTTTGTCTCTTCATTTTCCTTGGCAGCAGCAGGGTTACCTTGTGGTGGCAGCAGCAGTGATGGCAACTGGAGCCATTTTCCTTGCATCTGCATTGTCCTCAGCAGCAACAGGGTTGACTCACATTTTCAGAGTCCAAGGCTGCAGTGACAGACCACCTTCAGGAAAGCTGCTCTGTGGGGAGCTGCTCTGCAATGGGTGACAGTTCTGGGACTATACAATGGCTCTGGTGACTGTGGCAGTGGTGGCAGTGCATCTGTTTCGATCTTCTTCTGTGGGAGGAATGCACCCTGGGCCCCTCTGGTCCACCATCTTCCCAGAAGTCCTTATATGTTTAGTTTTAAATATAATTTTCTTCTCCCACTTGAGAATTTACTCTTCTATACGGGCTATAGGACATGTTAAGAAAGTGTTTTAGAAGATATAATCTCCAAATAAACCATGCTTTTATGGGAAAAGAAACAAACCTGGATATTTTCACATAGTAGTATTTTGCATATAGTAAAATGCTGTAAACCAAGTGCTTTCACACGTACTGCATCATTTGACCTTCATGAGCATTTACACCATTTATGGATCTTTTTAATCAATGAAAAACTGCATAATGAATTTATTTTTCCATTCTCAGAGAGTTAAGTAGCAAGATAGGTATAGACCCACTCCCAATGATAAAGTGGAACTATTACTTAACCACAGGTGACCGGTAGAGAGCCAGGTTGACCTGACCTTCCTCTCACACTGGTTTTATGCTCGACTCATGATTAACAAAATCTCCAAGAGGTTTTTGTTGGTTTGGTTTGGTTTATATATTCCTCATTGTATAGCACTTGTATATACATTTTGCATGTGGGTTTCTTAGCTTTCTAATGCAGTGAAAACTTAAATACTGAAAGGGAACAGAAGTCATGAGCCTCTCGTTGCAAGTAAAATTTGCAACAAGAAGGAGAGGAAGCAGATCCTACAGGGCAAAAGACCTATCACATGCTAATTACATAACAGCTTCTGAGAATCTTGAAGTACTTTACAAATCTGATTTGACTAATCCTAGTGAACAGTGAGGAGCTATGCAGGAGAGTGGAAATGATCACTGGCCTCATTAAAAATTTCTCCTGCTCTGAAGAGGGACTGTGCCTTTTACTTGTGTCTCTTAAATCTGTGACAAAACCAAGGCTGGTATAAAATAATTGATACCTGAGAAAAGGTCAAGAAAGGTGATGGGAAGAGGGGAGACCTGGAAAGATACCCATAGCTTAAAATTCCTAAAAAAAAACAAAAACAAAAAAACCCAAAAACCAAAAAAGAAAAACAAAACCCCCAAACAACAACAACAACAACACACACACACACACACACACACACACACACACAATCTGTCCTAATTTCACTAAAACCTTCCAAGAGCCAGGGTCTGCTATGGCCACATGTTTGAGACTCATGCTTCTCTTTTCTCCATATCTGGCATGTTTAGTGTGTGAATGTATTTAACCATCATAATTCATCACTTCCAAGCTTTGCCCTCTTTATCAAAAAGTGATCACTTCAATAATGATTATAGTTTTAGGAGAACAGATTCCAGTTTTACAAGTATTTATCTTTTTATTGATTTTTCTCTTCAAACTTGATTGCTTAAATAGTAATAAATAGAGTAGCTATCCTTTTAGAAGCACCTCTAACGTGACAGCCGCTCTTAAGGTATACATTTACTCATTATGTCATTAAGCCTTCTTTACAAACATACAATATTATACTCATTGTAAAGATGAAGATTAAACAATTGTTTCTATATGAGGGTACTTCAGAAAGTTCATGGACTCTTATTATCTTTTAATACTTATTTCCACGAACTTTTTGAAATACCCTCACATGTGTTTGTATATATGCATATATCGATAGAGAGACTAAAAGAAACACACAGGGATTTTAGGGAATGACCAGCTGGAAACTCAGGCAAGATTTGAAGTTTCAGGCTTGAATCCTAAATCCACAGTTCAGGACATCAAGGTGGAAATTCACACAGGTGTGTAATGTCTTGAGGTAGAACTTTTGTGAGAAACCTCAGTTTTGCTATGAGCTTTGAATTTTGTTAAGGCTTTGAACTGATTGGATGAGGCCCACCTGTATTATTGAGGATAATCTTGTTTACATAAACTTTAATGATCGTAAATGTTAATCACATCTAGTAAATACATTTTCAGCAACATCTAGCCTAATGTTGATCAAACAACTGATAGCCAATTTGACACATAAAATTACCATCACTGTCCACTCCCTATCAATTTGGCAGCCTTACGCATATCCTTAAACCACACTTAACCTCCAAATGAAGACAATAACTAAGTCATACTTCTGCCTAACATGATGCAATTATCCTACATACAACTGAAAATGCATTAGCCATTTCCCCAGAAGAGAATGAAACATACTTGGATGAAGTTCATTAATTTGGCAGCCTTACACATTTCCTTAAACCACACTTAATCTCCAAATGAAGACAATAATTAAGTCACACTTCTGCCTAACATGATGCAATTATCCTATGTACAACCGAAAATGCATTAGCCATTTCCCCAGAAGAGAATGAAGCATACTTGCTTGAAGTTGGCTCTTCTCCTTGGTACCCTGCAACTTAAATACAATGATGTAAAGTTAAAAGTACTTAAATAGTATGATGTAAAGTTAATACATCTTCTGTTATATAATAAGATGATTAGAGAGGAAAGTAAACAAAATGTGTTATATATGTGTACATATAAAATATGTTTATATGTGTATACACATATACCTATATACAAATATATGCATATATACACAAGCATAAACATCATGGTAAAATAAGGAAAAGTATTCATAGTAATTACAGTCCTTTTTTCTACAACTGGTCATGTGGTCATGGCTTTTATTTATAGCATTCCATATTTCTTTTGTCCTCAATAAGCACCTCAGTTGTTTAAGGTTCTTTACCTGGCGGGGTGACTTGAAATTTTATTCCTGAAAGTTCTGAACCATTAGTAGCCTTGATGTAGTTTTTCAATGACCTTATTAAGAGATGACCCAAAGTATCTTTTGTATTCCAGACATATGCTTTTTTACTTCATGCAATAGCAGTCCGATTTTTTTTTTTTTTTTTTTTTTTGGTAAACAGGATCAACCACCCAAAACTAATGCCCTTCTTCTCCTGTCTATTCAAAGGCATGTGGTTCAGCAGCAGCCTTGACATGCAGCTCAATGGAATCATTGCTGTGTCTCCTTGTGCAAGCATTCCTCTATTTGGAACTAAGACCTTTAGACCAGCAGAGCATACAGCCAAAAGGGCAAGAAGCAAATATTTTGCTAGTAAATCACTAGGGATAATAGTAAGTAGTGCCACTTCCATTTCTACCCATTAATTCCTCGACTTATAATCCTGTCTATGAAAGCAACAGCACCACATACTGGATGCTGATTTAGAGCACATAGCTTTCTTAAAAAGATTATTCCAGCTCTGGAAGGTATTGCTGCCTGGTTGGGACTGTAACTGAGTATTTGAAAGGCTATTCCTCTATTCTATCAAGATGACTACTTCAGGATGGTAGTGATCATGGTAAGACCAGTGCATTTTATGAGCATGGGCCTATTGTGGCACTTCATTTGATGGGAAGTGATTTCCTTGATCAGAGATAATGCTGTGGGGAATACCATGTTGATGGATAAGGCATTTTGTAAGTCCACGGATGGTAGTTTTGGTAGAAGCATTGCATGCTGGAAGGAAAATCAATATCCAGAGTGAGTTTCTCTTCCAGTAAGAACACAATGCTTCTCCTTCTACTATGAAAGTGGTCTAGTATAATCAACATGTTTCCAAGTAAGCTGGCTGATAACACTGGGGAATGATGCCATATCAGGCACTCATGTTGGCCTCAACTGCTGGTAAACTGAGTGGTGCCTGTAATCAAGTCAGCCTTTGTGAGTGAAAGACCATGTTTTTGAGCCCATAGGTAACCTTCTGCCCTTCTACCATTGACATTTTGTTTGTGAACCCATTGGCCAATGACAGATGGCTGGGATAGAGGCTGACTTGTATCCACAGACAAATCGTCCTATTCGTTTAATTATTAAAACCTCTTCTCTACGGTTACCTTTCAGTGAACATTTACATGAGACACAAATATCTAATTGTTTTGCTGAGTCAGAGAGGCCTATCCACATACCTATTTCCCAATTTCCTTGTCACCAATTTTATAATCATGTTCCTTTCAAGTCCCTGACCATCCTGCCAAACTGTTGGCCACTGCCCATGAATCGGTATATATCTGCACATACAGCCATTTCTCTTTTCAAGCAAAGTGAACAACTCTGTGGACTGCTCAAAGTTCTGCCCACTGGGAAAATGTCCCTTTACCACTGTCATTCAAGGATGTCCCAGAAAAAGGCTGTGGTGCTGCAGCTGTCCACTTTGGATGGTGCCTGCATATTGCATAGAACTATCTATAAACCAGGCCTGAGTTTTCTCTTTCTTTGTCAACTGTGTGTAAGAAACTCTCCAAGAGGCCTTAGGTACAGGCTGGGAGAGAAAAAGAAAAATAATACAGCAGGAGTGGGGACCATGGTATTTGGGACACTTCTTCATGTAATTTATTTGTGCCTTCAGGGACTGTTCAAGCCTAATCTTACATATATTATGTCCATTTGATGAATTTGTGCTGCTGTTCGTAACCCAACTTATGGCTTGGTGGATCAGATAATTCCCAGTTCAAGATGGGAGCTCAGGTCACACGGTAACTTGGTGGTTATTGGGTAAGCTCTCAGTCTTGACTAAGGTCCAGTAGCAAAATAAAAGCTGTTTCTCTAAAGATGAGTGGTGGGGACAAAGAGGGCGGGACTTTGCTCTGAAATCCTAAAAGCTGAATTGTGGTTCACCAGTAGGGTCCTGTCAGAGACTTCAAGCAGCACCCTGTCTGCCACTGACACTTCAAGCACCATTGGCTCTGCTGGATCATATGTTCCAAGTGGCAGAGCAGCTTGCACAGCAGCTTGGACCTGTTACAGAGCCTTCACTTGTTCTGGGTGCTATTCAAAATGAGCAGCTTTTGGGTCACTTGGTAAATGGGCCAGAGTAACTCACCCAAGTGAAGAATGGACATTGTGCCTCTTTTTGGCTATAGGAGAGTATGGATGCAACTATTTGTCTTTTATCTTAGAAGAGATATCTTGACATGCCCCACATCACTAGAACTTTAGAAATTTCACTAATGTGTAAGGCCCTGAATTTTTGTTAGCTTTATTTTCCACTTTCTGACAATTAGTCTAGCTACTACTTCTTGCTCACTGGGACAAATTAACTTAATGCCATCAATATAATGGACAAGTGTCATATCTTGTGGCAGGGAAAGCAGACCAAAGTGCATAAGAGCTAAATTATCACATAGGGCTACAGAGTTAATACACCCCTGCTGTAGGACAGGGAAGGCATATTGCTGGCATTGCCCACTGAAAGCAAACTACTTCTTGTGGTCTTTATCAACAATACAGAGTAAAAAGAACTCAGCACATCAATAGCTGCATTCCAGTTGCCAGGGGTGTTAATTTGCTTAAGCAAGGAAACCACATCTGGAATAGCAGGCACAATTAAAGTCACCAACTGGGTAAGTTTATGGTAATCACTCTCATTCTCTAGGATCCTTCTGTTTTCTGCACAGACTGAATAGGCAAGTTGAATGGGAGTGTGGTTGGAATCATTACACCTGCATCAATCCAGTCATTGAGTTGGTACTAATCCATGCATTCCTCCCAGTAAGTGCTACTGTTCTGGTTTACTATTTTCCTAAGTACAGGTAGTTGTAGTGGCTTCCACTTGGTCTTTGCACCATAATAACTCTCACTTCACAGGTCGTGGAACCAATGTGGGGATTCTGTAAGTGGCTAAGTATGTGTATTTCAATTATGCATTCTGGAAATGGAGAAATAATTACAGGATAGATTTTGGAACCCCCTGTACCAATTGTGAGATGTACCTAAGCTAAATCACCTTACTTGCATAAGCAATACCTTGTCCAGAATGATGTTTTTTTTTTTTTTTTTCTCAGTGAAAATATTTTATTTTTTTGTTTTTTCTATTTCTTTTTTGTTAAATTTTTATTTTGTCAATATACACTGTATATGATTATTATGGCCCATCACCGACACCTCCCTCCCTCCTCCCTCTCTCCCCTCCCCCCCAAGAATGTCCTTTCCGTTTACTTGTTGTAACAACTTCATAAAAGTATAGTTGTTATATCTTCTTCCCCAACCCCCCCGGGTTTTTTTGTGTGTGTGTATGTGGGTGAATTAATTTGTTTGGTTTTTTTTAGCTCCCACCAATGAGTGAGAACATGTGGAATTTCTTTTTCTCTGCCTGACTCATTTCACTCAATATTATTCTCTCAAGGTCCATCCATGTTGTTGCAAATGGCAGTATCTCATTAGTTTTTATAGCTGAGTAGTATTCCTGAAAGAGGAAACACAGAATGATGTTTTGAGTGTACTGGAATTTGTGTCAATTCAGAGCCAGTTTCCAGTAATTTTCCCAAAATCTGATTATTTCCTTTTTCCCAGTGTACAGTTACCTCAGTAAAAGGCTGGTAGGGAGATTAAAAGTATAAACTTTTAACAGTATAGTGGAGTTCTTCATCAAGGAAACCCAGCCTCCCCTTCTTTCATAAGGTTCTGAGTCTGTAAATGGCCTAAAGTCTGGGGATTGATTGGCGACCATGGCTCTCTGTTTCAGTGAGTCAAGTTAGACTTTTGCTCATTTGACCTAGAACTCTTCCTCATATAATGATCAAGTAAGAATATAGACTACCCATTTGCTTTACTTGTAGGACACCATGATCCATTAACCGAAGGCATAGGTCTCTGCAAGTCAGACTATTCTGATAACTGCTTTGACTCTGCTGTCCATTAGGATAACCATGTCCACCTTGTCCTATGTGCCACTACTTGGCCCTTGGCCCTCTGTGATCCAATTATCCCCATTACAGATCCCAGTTCAGTTGTAGCAGTCCCCACTGTAATTCCTGACCAACAGAAAAGAGCAACCACAGAGCATTTTAAGGATGCTGGGGTTCCCCTCAAAAGTTTATTCCTCATGGCCCTAGTCAAAGATCTGTGTCCTCTGGACCCCACTAGACTGGGTAACATGTTTTACACAGTAAATTCACTCTAACGTTTCAGTCCCCTAAGCTATTAGATACCTTCTTCTACAGTATATTAAAGCAGTTCTGGCATATCCACTTCATTAGTGCAGGCCATCTTTTGGTGTCTGTTTCTGCCAACTAACCAATCAGACTATTAGAGCCTTTCTAACCCCCTGAGCTATATTTAATTCAGACTCTCTGCTAAGTGGACCAATATTGGAAAATTCATCCTGATCCAACATTATGTTCCTTCCATGGACAATTATCCCAAGCCCTTAATATCCATCCCTGCACATGCTCTCCAGATCTCGGGGCATATAAATTGGAAAAATCATACACATCTTCTGGAGTGTGCTGGACTTCCTCATTGGACACACTTAGTCCTTCACTTTTGGGGGCCTGCAGAGGCTTGAGTTAGAGGTCTAGAAGCAAAGAATGGTGGTAAGAGTGGATCCTGAGGTGAGCCAGCCATGTCTTGCTAGGCAATTGGTTCTGGGGAAGCCATTACAGCTCCTCAGGCAAAGCAGGGTTAACCTCACATGGGAGTGGAAACACTGCTACTACTGGCAAAGAAGACTAATCAGAACTTAGGAGTTCCATGTTCCCAGCTTCATCAGGATCTGTCCTATGTACCCATTCCATTCCAATTTTTAGGATCCCATTTCTTCCCAATCAATGTCCTCACCTTAACAGCAGACATCTTGTGAGGTTGGGGATTCAATTTTTGTTGTAATTCAGCTACTTGCAGAATGAGACTCTGGGTTTGGTTTTCAACAATCTCAGCTCTGTAGCTAAAGGAAATTAGAGTTTCTTTCAGGGCAGACATAGAAACTTTCAGGTCATTTACACAGCACATAGGCTGGAAATTTGAAGGTGTAAGATCATTCTTTGCTTTCCCCAATTTGTCTAGCATAATTAGGAACAACCAGCCCCTCTCATTATGCTCATTAATTTGACAAAAATGTTGCAAGTATCATGGCAACCCAGACCCATAAATATTTGATTAGTAATATCCATTTATGATATTTTGCATATCTCTGTTGCCACAGCACAACATGGACTATCAGTGCACTCTTTGCTACTGGAAATAGTCATTAGCGCCTTAACTCTCATCAGATTAGAGAATCAATTTCAAAAACTTCAGAATAAATTCAGAAAACTGATCATTAAGATTCTGTTTCTCTAGAACCACTCTGTATCAAAATTTTTATTAGAATTCTCCAGAGAAACAGAACCAATGGGACATATATATATATATATATATGTATGTATGTGTATATATATATATATATATATATATATATACACACACACACACACACATACAAGGAGTCTTCAAAAAGTTCATGAAAAGATTTGTTTCTTTTCCCATCATCTTTTGTTTCTATTTTCCCATGAACTTTTTGAAGTACCCTTGTGTGATGTGTGTATGTATATATGATATATGTTGAGACAGAGAGAGAGATAGATACTATATATCCATATACATAGAGAGAGAAAGAGGAAGGAAGAGAGAGAGATTTTAAGGAATAGGCTTATGTGACTGTGGGGCTGGAATCTAAAGTTCACAGTGAAAGCTGACTGCTAAAACTCAGTCAAGATTCGATGGTGTAGTCTTGAGTCCTAAATCTGTAAGTCAGAACATCAGGCTGGAAATTCGGCAAGGATGTAATGTTACTGTCTTGAGGCGGAATTTTTTCTTTGAGAAACCACAATTTTTTCTAAGACCTTGAATGATTGGATGAACCCCACCTACATTATTGAGGGTAATCTTCTTTACTTAAAGTTAAGTAATTATGAACATTAATCACATTTACTAAATACCTTTAAAGCAACATCTAAACTAGTGTTTTATCAAACAACTGAACATCATAGTCTAGCCAAGTTGACACATAAAATTAACCATCCCAGCACCTAAAATCCAAAACCATGTGCCAGTCACATGGAAATGTCTTCAATACGGAAATTTTTAGAGTTCAACAGCTGATCTGTACTTATGGAAGATAAGTTGTAGACATTCCGATTACCTATTTACTTTAATGAATTTTTTATTATGTAGTAACTGTGAGTGTGTGCATGTACGTATGGATTACATATGTGCATATACTAACTGATTCAGACTAATTACTGGCCAATCATGATTAATAAAAAATAAAGAAAATTGTTCTTTTTGTAATTCTAACTCATTTTAAATCAAATTATCATCTTTAAACAAGTTACATTAATTAAAAACACCATTTTAGTTATTAATACTACAGAAACTATGTCAAACAATCCTGTAAATTAAACATCTCTCCCTAAATAATATATTTTACTGATTTTTTTTTAACCAGTGTGCCATATAAAAGTTGCATCTTTGCTCTCTATAGGTTAATGCTAGAACCACAAATTAAACTTAAAATTCATCATGTGTGTTGCTCTCTCTCTCTCTCTCTCTCTCTCTCTCTTCCTCTCTAAAAAAAAAAAAAAAATTCATCATGTGTGGAGTTTCATTATCTCAAACACTATGTCCTCTTTCAAAACCATAATAGAGCAGAGATTCACAAAATAGGAGTGTAGTGTGGTAGAGGCGTTCACTTCTGTTTGGTTATGCATGCTCATCTAGGCTGTGCTCTTAATAGTAATGTGCTTTTAACTTTCTGGATGATTAAAACATAATTCTGGTTATCTCCTAAAATCTGCCAATTCCAAATGTACAGCAAATGGTAATATTACAATTTAATTTTCTAACTTGAGGAATAAAGAACCTTTTAATATTTTTTATAAAAACTATGTGTAGACTTATCCATACAATTATTTTTCTATATAATTTTAATCTTTCAAAAAAATTTTCCCCAAAACAATGAGTTGTTGAAATTTATGATTTTCACATCACATTTTGTTCAGCTATTTCATAAATATATGTCCTTACGCAATCTTAAGATTTTGGATCAGCTTAATGCTTTAATAATAAAGTGTGGTGTTTCTCCAGTTACAGTAGATACACTACTTAATATTATACTTTAGTTCTCTGCAAAAGGTGTTAATATTTTTATTGAAACTGTGAGAAAAATATTAGAAGCTGTCAATACTCAGAAAGACATTTGCTACCATAAGTGATTTCTATGATAATTACATAAATGTGGACCTTAAAATACTATGCAAATTTTATTAACTGACAGAGTCACACAGGTTTTGAGAAATTATACCACAGTTGCTCATTAACAGGTCTATATTAATGTAAATCTCTTTAAAGATTTATTTTCTCATTTTTTTGAAGAATGGTAACTTTACTGATGTATTAATGACCTAATGGTGACTAGCCAATCCCATTTTTGTTTGAAGTATTGTTCCCTTGATCCATTTAATAAATATGGCATGGGGGAAAAAGAAATTTGGATTGATGGGAAAGAATTATAATCACCACGTACAGATTTACAGGTGGAGGGAATAATGTGATTGTGTGAAGAAAAATGAAATGATGCTTATGGGCCCTTGATGAGCAGCACAGGGTATTTGTATTAAGCATGTCAAGGATGTGGAAGGTAGCAGGAAGAATATTTTGTGAAATGCTCAATGTCTTGTAAGCACATAAAAGTCAGAGTCCTGGAACTCCGTGCATTGTGCCTTGAAGGGGAAAATTTTCTGTTGTTAGTGGTAGAATAAGATGCACTGTTGAAGCAGCAGAATGTTTCTTCAAGTATTCTCCAGATTCATATTTGTACTCAATTTTAGTACCCAGCAATATGATGTACGTAGGATTATATTGCTCCATAAATCATTGTCCAAGAATTTAGGTGCCAAAACTTAGTTCTATCTGACAATTCCTGGAATTGATAATAATCAAATTAATTTGAATTAAATATCCTGGCATCTATGACATCAAATTATCCAAAACTTAATGAACAAGGCTGGAATTCAAACTGTCTCAATAACATGAGATTTCATCACCATACAAGAGAAAGAAATAAAACAATAAATATAAATTAACTATAGTACACAAATACAGAGTAAAAACAAAAAGTGTAATTCTGCAGTAGATCATTTCTGCTCTTTCAGCTGTATCTCGTCTTTCACCTAAAAATACTCAGCATAGCGAAACTGGCACACTGAGTGCCTTGCAGATCTGAAAAGTGGGTTCCATTTTACATCAACAGCAATTACTATTGCAATTAATGAAGTGCCAGTTCCCAAAACTCCAGAGTTTAAGTTCTGTTGGAGTAAGTTGACAGAAAACAGTGAGTTGTGTCTTCAAAGTTTATTGGACTTCATCAAATTTGCTGATACAACCAAGTTTACCTGAATTATCTGTGAAAATTGGTGACCTGTGAACAGTTCATCCCCAAATTTAGATTTGTGTTTGATTTTAAAAACTAAGGATGATTTAATGGAAAGTTGAACTTTACTTTTGCGATTTACCTCTCTTTATTATGGATATTTTTGTTTCCAAAAATATAAACAGGCACAAGCTTCTAAAAGAAGTTTGCTAACATTTTGTTTTTATTTGCACGCAGTCACATAGATTTCAATTTTATTTTTAGCATTAGAATATTTTAACTAATGGCTATGAAAAGTGTGCTTTGCCTTTCAATAGCTAGCTGAAATAAGTTTTTATACAAAGTTCTTATGACTTTATTATGGATGCTATCTGATATTTTCAGAATCTCTCAAATAATGACTCTGCTTTTGCCAGTTTAGTTGAGTAATTTTTAATTGCTAGCAAACCATGCTGACTCCATGAGACAACAGTGACATGGCAAATGTATCTTTTGCTAGTATCTATCAGAGTCCAACTTTGAAACAACCAGATTTGCATAGATTATTTGTGCAATTAAAAAGATATAAAGATAGGGTATATATTCAATTTGTTATTTACTCTGAGGTGGACATCAAAATAGGCATATATTTAATTCTAGTCATTTCTTAGTTTCCCCAATAAGAATGGGATGTGAATCACATTGATATCATCCAAAATTGGAAATTTAGTATGAGTTTACAACTTCACAATATAAGAAAGTAAATTCCAATTGATAAAATGGCAATCTCTTCAGTTTTAAACAAATGAGGCTAAATCCTAGTATCACCACATCCAGTGTAAGCCTGGCAAGCCTCATTTTATGTATTAGGAAATAATAATGCTACCTATATCTTAGGGTTGTTGAGATGATCATACAAAAAAAGAAAAATGCTTATCATTTATCAAACACTTGATAACTTTAGAAATTTTTTTTCATGTTTTTCTTCCAACAACTCCTTCCAGCTCACCCTTATTCTCCACTCAAGCCATGATGAACAACTACAAGTGACTTGGCTAACATGTCCTGCACTTGCCCACATTTTGCACCCTTGCTGGGTCAACAACCTCCTACTTTCAATTGCCTTCTCCTAGATTCCACGTGTTAAAAGACTGCCTATCTATGAAAGCGATGCTTAGATATCATTTTTTCTATGAATTCTCACCTGATTTTTCTAGCCTCATGTTCTGACTTTCAATGAAATATGTTGAAACTTTTTAAAACTATTTTTGTTATACTTTCCCTCAGATCATATAAATTTGTGTTTTTAATATATATACAGAAAATCAAAAAAAAGAAAATCCCACATAAATAATGGATACATCTGACAAAACTCTTCGAATTGTACAATTTAGATGGAATCAGGAGAAAGGGAGGAGAAGATGGAGAAGAGAGAAAAGGAAGAAACCAAGAGGAAAAGAGGGGTAAGGGAGGTAGAGTGAGAAAAAAGGAAAAAAGAAAAGAAAACAAAAGAAAAAAAAAAAAAGGAAAGCAAATGATGGAACAGGTTCATTTTAATTCTAATCTAATGCACAATCTGTCTCTCCTAAAATATCATGGACTTATTATTAGAGGAAATATTTAACTAAGACATTGGTTTTATAAATGCCCTCTAGCCAAAGGCCACTAGAAACACACCTGTAATTGGATATACTAAATGTTGCATCAAGGTAAAGAGCTCACCATGGAGCATCTCAGTAAGAGTACTAAAAAAGGCTTCTAAAAGAATTTAGACTTGTCATAGTTGATTTTAAGGGGGAAAAAGGGATTTAAGGAAAGGGGGCTGTACTCTCTATTATATGCTGTCAGAAAGTTGGAGTAATTCTATAACTGGTTATTTTAACAACTTTTATTTATTGGAACAACAGAAAAGAGCAAGGCTAAAGTTGTAATTGGTAAGGAATTATCAGTCACTCATATTCATCTAGATAAAGGTACGTTTGATCGTTTGAACCCTGAACAATTTTCATGTTTTTCTGTGTTCAGACATGATTATGGAGATGCTTTGTTTTTGTCTTGATCCAGTACAGTCACAGAGTGGCTTTGTCTGATGTTGATGTTTGTGACATTGCTTATGTTCAACATAAAACACCAAGATCGAGCTGTGAGTGTTACGCCAGTCTATGTCAGCACCAAGGACTAGCTGATGATACTTTGCTAGCTCCTGGAGGTCCAGGGCTGCCTTTCTCTTCTCGTTCCAAAAAATTTTTTTGAAAATATATCTTCAAAAAGGAAGAGAGAAAAAGAATAATTTTTAATGATATTTGAAACAACATAACAATATACTGAAATAGTTTTGTTCAATAGTATTGAAATAGTTTTATGGACAGCTATTTAATAAGGTACATATTCTTAGAAGTTGATAAAATGTCTGATTTTAATGGAAATAAATTACCAAAATTGACTAAAATTTTGGTTGATTTCATTGCCAGTGGGCTAGACTGATCAGATCCTCTTCTTTAGGAATTTGGAATTTATCTGAGTAAGAGTTTAAGTCCTGCTCATTTTTTATCTAAAAGATTAGACGGTTTTGCAATGTTTATATTCTGCCATGTGAAGCAAGGCATTGTGTAAATTAATATCCAATGAAAAATACTAAACATGCTCAGAAGGAAA
Source organism: Galeopterus variegatus (assembly GCF_000696425.1). Classification (NCBI taxonomy): domain Eukaryota; kingdom Metazoa; phylum Chordata; class Mammalia; order Dermoptera; family Cynocephalidae; genus Galeopterus; species Galeopterus variegatus. Next base: position 569,935 of record NW_007726116.1, on the reverse strand, counting down.
CCAAGAAGTGACACCTCTATTGACTCCCTGTTGTTTTTCTAGTTTGCATGCTCATTCATTTTTGTAATCCAACTGCATTATTTTTCTTGTGCTCCATGTGCCAGCCAGTATTGTTACTATGTTCTGTTTATTTGCATAAAATCAAATAGCTTTCCTTTACTTGTAACCAAACAGTGCTATCTAATTTAAGATGAAAAGAGCATGTTAGCACAACCGTAGATATTTAATACAGGAATGGAAGGATGTTATATATTGAGAAAATATATTAATGTAATACATCAAAACAAGAAGTTAAACAATAATTCCTGCCTTGGTAATGTTAATGTGTGTTTTGTTGTTGTTTTTGATGCTTTTTGCTTTTTTCTCCGTCTTCTTTCTTTAGATTATAATAGATCTAAGCCAATGATGCAGCACAGAAATACTGACAACGATTTATAAATTTCACATTCTTATTTTTATTACAAGACCAAGTGAGTTTGAGTATCTGGAATTAACATCAAGCAAGAAAAAAGAAATAAACAGAAAAAGAGGAAAATAAAAGTCACTAATGTTAGACAAAATTCTGTTACTAATGTTAGATAAGTTTGAATTTAGCAACAACAGCACTAAATGATATAAAGAGAAAATTATCAAATTTATAATTTATAATAAAGATATAGCTCTTATGAATCCATATGCATCTAATAGAATAGTACAAATTGAGTACCTCTAATTCAAATATCCAAAATCTCAAATGCTCCAAAATCTGAAACGTCTTGATTGCTAACATGATGCTTAAATGAAATGCTCATTGGAGCATTTCAGAATTCCGATTTTTGGATTAAGGGTGCTAAAACAGTATAATGCAAATATTCAAAAATCCCCCAAAATTTGAAATCTGTAACACTTCTGGTCCTAAGCATTTCAGATAATGAATACTCAACCTGCATGTGAAGGTTAATTCTAGGTGTCAGCCTGATTAGATTAGGAATGTCAAGAAACCTGGTAAAGCAATCTTTTTAGGTGTGTTCATGAGAGTGTTTTCAGAAGAGATTAGCATAAGAGCCTGAGTTGACGAGGTGAGAATGATCTACCCTCAATATGGGTGGGACCCATACAATCTGCTGGGGGCCCCAAGAGAACAAAAAATAAAGAAAAAAGACAAATCTCTCTCTACTTGCTGGAGCTGGGATACACTCTTCTGTCCTGTTTGTGGACATCAGAGCTTGGGACTCTTCGGCTTTTGGGTTCCAGGACTTATTCCAAGAACACTATTGCCTTCCCAGGTTTTGAGGCCTTTGGACTTGGACTGAGCTGCACTACCAGCATCCAGTTTATAGATAGCATATCATGAGACTTCTCTTCACAACAACATGAGCTAATTCCCCTAAAAAATCCCCTCACATATATTTATAACATATCCTATTGATTCTGTCTCTCTAGAGAACCCTGACTAATACAGATTTTGATACTAGGAGTGTGGTCTTTCCAGAGTTGGGCTGTTGTGAATATTCTACTGTGAACATTCTTGCAGAAATCTTTGAGGACATACATATTCACTTTTCTTGGGTCTATTTCCATGGAGGAGGTATGCTTAGCTGTAATAGATACTGCCAGGCATTTTCCAAAGTGGTTGTACCAATTTACATTATCATCAGCAGTGCAAGAGAGTTCCGCTTGTTCTATATCCTTGCCAAGGTTTTGTATCATTCCCATCTTTTTATTTTTATTATATGTTGTATTAGTCTATTTCTGTTGCTTATAACAAAATACCTGGAACTGGGTAACTTATACGAAAAAGAAATTTATGGGCTGGCCCCATGGCTCACTTGGGAGAGTGCAGCACTGGTAGTGCCGAGGCCGCAGGTTCAGATCCTATATAGGGATGGCTGGTGCACTCACTGGCTGAGCGTGGTGCAGACCACACCATGCCGAGGGGAAGTCCAAAGTCCAGGGAACACATCTGGTGAAGGTCTTCTTTGGTGGTGGCTTTACGGCAATGCAATGGTTTCACATGGCAGAAAATGGTGAAGTAGAGAGAGAGAGAGAGAGAGACTCTCATGTGCTCTCCTTTTAAAGCCCTCAGAACCATGCTCTGATCACTATTATTAATCCATTCACTATTGCATGGTCCTATAATCTAATCACATGTTTAAGGCACCACATTTCAATTACCATAATAGGGTTTCTTACTGTCAACAGTTACAGTGGGAATTAAGCTTTTAATTTATGATCTTTTGAGGACACAATTCAATCAATCCACAGCATGTCACTCCTGGCACCCAAAGTTCATGTCCTTCTCACAGGTAAATACATTCATTCCATCCCCAAAGTCTTAACTTGTTTCAACTCAAAATTCCAAAGTTCCAAGTCCCATCTGGAAATCAAAATAAGTCATCTACTGACAAGATACAATGGTGGGACAAGCGTAGGAGACATATTCACATTCAAAAAGGGAGAATAGGCTATAAGAATGGGGTAACAGGTCTCAAACAAGTCTGAAACCCAGCAGGACAGACATTAAATCTTAAAGCTTGTACTCTTACTCCATGTACCCTTACTCATGTACCCTTTCTCCATGTTCGATGTCCTCTGCATGCTGGGGTGGTGATTGGGTTCCCAAGTCTATGGGCAGCTACACTCATATGGCTTTCCTCATCTGAGGCCATGCTTCAGCTTTAGCACGCTGGTGTTGCAACATGGTAGCTTCACAATTCTGGGGTCTGATGAGCTTTGGCACCAGGCACCTTAACCTGGGTTCAGTTCATCCCACATTGCCAGTTCTGCTTACCAAAAGTGGCCCACTAGGCACTCACATTCTATGCCCAGCTCCACACCAGTGAGCTGGGCTTCTTACACATTTAAAGTTTGAGAATAGGTTGAGATCATTTTAGCCCCAAGACTGCTTATCATTCACTTTACCAGATAAAACTGTGTGGGTGATGGCTGGTTATGGGCCTGATGCTTCAGTACCATCCATTTTCAGGGCTAGTTGATTCTCTGGAGAACTCTGACTAATGTACTATATTAAAATGTAAAGTAAAATCTTCAGAAAGTGTAATAAAATTATGACACAAATTCAGTGCATTGGGAGATTTTACCATATTACTCCTAGTTCTTGAAAATCTATAGTTAAACTATATTAGCCTATATATGGATCTATAGAGTATCATGAATAATAAAGTATATGATATTGATAAGACATATATCTACATTAGATAGGTTTGGCTGACAGACTCTATGTTAGATCTGTTTATCTCCATGACCCCTTCTGGTGTTCATGGCTTTATGTAGAACTCTCCTCTTAAATATGGTTATGACCTGTGACTGGCTTCCAACTGATAGAATATGGCAAATGTGACAGTCACTCCCATGATTATGTTATCGTATGTATGCATGTTATTATATGTATTAAAAGACTCTGGCTCTCACTTTCCTGCTGTCCTTGATGAAGCAAGGTGCCAGGTTTTGAACTGTCTTGGAGAAGACCATGTAGGAGGGAATCGTGATGGCCTCTAAGAGCTGAGGCTGGCCCCTGGTCAGCAGCAAGCCAAGGAACTGAAGCTCTCAGTCCTATAACTCAAGAAAATGAACTCTGAAAACAACCTGGGTGAGTTTTCATGTTGACTCTTCTTCACTGGAAACTCCAGATAAAAATGCAGCCCAGGTGACACCTTTATTGCAGCCTGGTAAACAAAACCATGAAGCTAATAATCAAATTAATTCTTGCTTTCATGCTGACTCACAGAAACTCTGAGCAAATAAATGTGGGTGTTGTTTGAAGCTGCTAAGTGTGTGGTAATTTGCTACACAGCCATAGAAAATGGTACCTAAAAATGGGGTGCTTGTTAAAAAATAGCTATAAATGTGAGAGGGGTGTTGGTACAATAAAGTGTTTGAAAAAGAGGAATTTTTAGGAGCATGATAGAGAAGGCCAAAATTGCCTTGAATGGATTATTAGTAGAAATCTAGATGCTAAGAATGCTACTGGTGATGGTCCAGACAAAAGTGAGGAAAATATTATTGAAAACTGAAGATAGAGGGAACTTTGTTATGGAGTGGCAAAATATTTAGTGATTTGTCTCCAGCAGTTATGTGGAAAGCAGAATTTGTAAATGGAAAACGTGATTATATAACTAAGGAGATTTCCTAGAAAAGTATGGGAGTTGCTCACTATTTCTTCTTGCAACTTATAAGAAAATGTGAGAGGAGAGAGACTAAATGAGGTAAGAAATGTTGAGTAAAAAGAAATGAGGACTGGATTCTTTTGAAAATCCTCAACCTCTATACATGTCAAAGAATGCAAAAATTAAGATTAACTTTAAAGAAAGTGTGTTCTAGAGAAAAAGCTGGAGTATGTTTCTACAACCCTCCACTCAAACCTCATAAAGATAAGGATTAGTATTTAATCATGCAAAGGGCACTTATAAGAGATTAAGGTTGTATGTCACAGATCCTATGAAACAAACCTTAGAATCTCTATGAAGTTTGAAGGCATTGTCCTTCTACCATCTCAGCAGAAGCCAAAAAGACAGAAAATATTATCTTTAAAAGATTTGTGCGTTTGTTTTCAGTCTAGTGAAAAGACTTTATTGAAATACTTAAGAAACCTGTAAAGTTCTTAAGAAAATTATTACAACAGAAGAAATACCAACTTGGGGTGAAAGAGACAGAAAGAATACAAAATGAAGGGAGGCTCCTGGACCCCCTAAAATTCTGCAGGAAGCAAACTGATAAAATTTCACTTCATGCTACCTTTCCATGAAAAGAAAGGATGACACGGAGGGTAGAATCACAACCCAGGAGGCAGAGCCAAGAGCCATGTAGAACCGTGCTTAGGCCTCAAAATGAAATGAAGAAACTACCAGCATATTCCCAGAGGGATTTCAGTACTTCTGTGGACCAATGACCTCTTTGATTCTCTCCCATTTCCCCTCCCCCCTCATTAAATAGAAATGCCTATAACTGTCATCCTATGGCTGTTCTACCTTTTTATGTTGAGGGTGTCTGAGGCAGATAACTTGTCTTTTTTGTTTCAAACTTCCACAGATGGAGAGAAATTGTACCCAGAAACTCTACTTAATGAATAACATTACAACAGCCCTGTCCACAACTGAAGCTTATTTAAAAGATGAGTTTTTGGGACCTTGGGCTGATGATGCAATGGTATGAGACTTTTGAGGACCTTAGGAAAGGATGGATGGATTTTGCATATGGGAGGAATGTGACTCTTTCAGATTTTCCTGGGCTCACACCTTTGGGTAATACCATCTCCTTGAAAATGAGCAGGACCTGTGACTTGCTTTTAACCAATAAAAAATGATGGGATGTCACTCCCATGATTACATTATGTTAAATATCTTTTTCTCTCTGTCCCTCTCCTTAAAGAAGCCACCTGCTATGTTGTGAGTTGCTTATGGGGAGGACCATGTGACAGAGACCTCAGAGTAGCTTCTAACAGCAGAGGGCAGACTCAAACTGACAACTGGTAAAAATCTAAGATCTGAGTACTACAGCCACAAGGAAATAAATTCTGCCAGCAACCTAAGTGACCTTGAAAGTTGACTCTTCTCTTCCAGTTGAACCTTCAGATGAAAACACAGCCTTGATTACAGCCTGGTAAGACAATGAAGCAGGTAACCCAACAAAGTTATGCAGCCTAACTCTAGACCCTCAGAAACAGTAAGATAAAAACTATGTCTTATACATTGTTTTAAACTATTAAGTTTATAGTAATTTGTTATATAGCATACATAACCCCCCTCCCCCTGCCAGATCCCACCCCACACACATTTTCAGGAAGCTTGTATACAGAGACAGTAGATTTCCTATTTCAGGGTATAAGTGTTTTAGTATAGATAAATATCTATGTTTGCCTTATAAATATCAGGATACAAGGAAAATCTCAAAAATTATTCCAAGTGAAGGCAATGTACACAAATGATTTCTTGGAAATAATGCTAGAAATAAGTAACAAAAGCAGAGATAGGCATAACAACAGCTACTAAGCAGTAAACTTAAGAAAAAAAGTCAACTGTTTAAAAAGTAAAATATCCTATTCAAAATGATTTGGGGCCCAAATAGAAATTTCAAACAACCCTAGAAAACTATCTAGAAAAGTATGCTAATGAAAACACTATGTAAAATGGCCCATCCTTCCTTGAATTTATGTGTTAGATATTTCCTAATAAGGGCATTATAAATTAAGTATCATAAAGATAAAATAAATTTATAATTTAAAGGAAAGAAAACAGTAGAATAGTTATTCTCGAGGAGAAAAGACTATTGCATAGATAAACAAATTTCTAATCTCTTCAAAAAATCAAAAAGATAAAATACACAAAATGTTGAGTAAGCAAGGAGAAATAATCAGAAATACAAAGGAAATTAAATGAATTGTAAAAGCACAAATTGGCCAACTATATAATAATATGTTTGAAATTCTGCTTAGAATTGATGATGCATAGGAAAATGTCACCAAAATGGGGTATCTGTGGTTTTTGTCTGCTCAATATCCCCTCCCCTTCTTCTGACCACAGAAAGAATTTACTAATCAAATTTGAGCACCTCTATATGTTTGTTTCTGAAAGAAAAACAGTGATTCTCTTCAACTGTTAGTGAACAAAACTAACAGATATTGACCATCATTAAGATTATGTTATATTGTGAGGGGACAGAAAGAAATAAACACAGTATATAACTGCTATAGTATATTGGAAGGCGGTCAGAGATAAGGAAGAAAGACAATTTGTAGGAAAACAAAGGGAATCAATAGTGCAGCAAGTAAGTGACAATTTAAAATAAGGTAGGTAGGAAAGGCCTCATTGAGAAAGTGACATTGAAATGACTTGAAGGAGGTGAGAGATTTAATCCGTTAACTGTGGTTAGGGCAGGGAGAGAAGTATGATACAGACAGAGGAAACGGGCAAGGCAGAGGCCCTTAGGTGGGAAAGATTCAATGAACATCTAGGCGGCCACCTACGGGAGAAAATGAGAAAGAGGAATGCAATCAGAAATGGTTAGAAATGATATAAACAGACCTGATTCATACAAAGGTAGACAGACAGACAGACATACACACAGCAGATAAAGACAGAAAATCCTACTCATTTATAATACATTATTTTAAGGTATTGTGTGATTCAAATTTAAAATAATATTAATTAGGACTTTTTAGCAGTGTTGTTGAATTTATTGATATTTGTCAATAATTATTTCTTGTGTTATCCTAGAGCAGAAAGTGAAGGCTTTTCTAGCTTCTCAAATTAGCTCCGCTCATTTTAATTCTCTGAAATAGCTTGATTTGAATTATTTCTTACTTTAAGGGTTTGCTAAAACTCAACTATAAATCTACTTAGCATTAATGAGTATTGTGCTGAGAAATTTTTTTAACCTTCTCTGCAATTTATTTTACTGTTTCTGCACTATCCATGTATTCTATTACTCTTCTGTTCAGTTTATTTTATTATTCTATAAATGCACTCATTACATTCTAATCTTCAAAGTTTAGGCATATGTGTGTGTATGTGCATAATTTTTAATAAATTATATTCTATCTCTGATTACATATCTTTTTAAACATAATGGTCTTTACTTTATTATTTTAAAATTTTATGTTCTTGGCATTTTCTTGATGTTTTATTAATCTTTCCCTCCCAAAGTTGTATTTGTATTTAGTTGCTTTTCATTTATTTTAAAATTAATATTAGTTTTAATATTTGTTCTGCCTATTCTACTTACTTACTTTTGGGTTGGTTTTTTGAATTTTTTTCTGGCTACTTGATAAGCCATATACATGTAAAATTTCTATTTTATAAATAAATGTGATTAGGATCATAAATGTCTCTGTCTCATAGTGACACAATGTTTGATTTTTTTAATTTGTGATTTATTTTGACAAATCTTTAAGGTTTCTAAATATATTCAATAGTTTTTGGTCTCATTTATTGCCTCTCCTGCTGCTGATGTTCAGGAAGTTTTAAATGAAATATTTTGAGTTTTTGCAAAAGACACGTTAATTACATGAGTTAATTATGTAAGTTAAATCTTCTATATTATAAAGTACATGTTCTTTGTATAAAAATAAATTTCCTTAAATTGTTTTTCAGTTTCATCAAAAGGTACTTATGCAGATGTATTTCTCACTAATTGTGGATGTTTTCCAATATTTCTACATAATGTCTGTTTTTAACCTTAATTATTTGGAAGTGATTTGATTTCCTAAATGAGGAAAGAGAGGACAGAAAGCAGAACAAATTTCTTTCTGACTTCCATCACTTCAATTTAGATTTTATAAGTTATGTGTGTAGTGATCAATTACTTTTGAATGACACTTCATATGGAAAAAAAGCATAGCTGTATGAAATATTAGAACTGATTGGTCCAGAATAGGATCCTCTTTGATGAGACAATGTAGGGATAGATTTATGAAGGACACAGTGTGCACTGCATGTGGTCACCCTCACAATCCCTAACTTTCCATTAGTACCCTTCATGTATCTATTAGTCATAAATTTGTATACAGTCTTTTAAAACCTATGTATGTTTTAATCCACTACTTTTCAGCATAATGAGTCCTTTATGCATTCTGTTTACAACATACATTGATACTACTTTTAATTTGTTCTCCCATCTGAAATGCTTTTTTTAAAGGTCAAGGGATAAAGTATTCTGGACTGTAGATGGACTAAAATTGCATGGTCTTATTTTCAGTTTAAAATTTGCAAGATTGGTTTAGATAGTAATTATTATTGATATGACAATAAAAAAGTTTTTAAATGCATCAGGGATTTCCCAGAAAAAGATACATTAAACCTTTGGATACCAAATAATGTGATGCTATTCTTTCTTACATGCATATAGTTGCATACTACTGAGGCTACTCTATTTACATTACACAGTAGAATGCCATTTAAGCCATAGAACAACTCTACATAATTCAACTTAGTTTAAACTTCTTGCTAGAGGAGTAGTAATCAAATTTAGCTTCAGGACATACTGTAGACTAATACAAAAGCTCTATATGCACAGTTAAAGTTATACCACAAATGTGGTTCCTATTTTATTATTTGATGAATGGTATGTCACACAGTGTTATGTGATAGCATAATAGAAGATGCTGTTATAATGCTTCTGCCCAGAAGGACAAAGTTAAGCCTGCCAAGAGGACGTGAACTCTCATTCTAGAGTTAAGTTGCCTCAGGACTTATCCTTTGAGTTGTTGGAGTGGAAGAAATTACATGTTGACATCCAAATCAGGTCACCCAACTGCATTAGGCTTCCAAAAGTGTGTCTTCTAGATGTTATATTACTTACGTCAACTTTTACTTTAAAATACATATATAGTTAGATGTATTTAAATGGCTAAAGTACTTATCCTATCAAACTCAGCAAAAATTTTACATTCATGAACAAATACGTCCAGCAGTTTAGATATCAGTAAAAATAATAGCATACTTAGCTCTACCACAGATTATTTTTACACGGTGAACTTTTTCCTTGACCCACCCCATTTCAATTCAAGCTTTCTAAAACATTGTTTCCACAAGATCACAGTTCACAAAGGAAATACTAGGAATCATAAAGTAGCTTAAATTAATTTATCAGATTATATTATTGGCAAGTTTTACCTAAACAGATGAACAACCAAATAGGTATGCTCCATTGGAAGAAAAATTCTATCAGTAATCCATGCATTTCCCAGGGAAGAAGTAGGGAAGTGAATAATGAGGAATACGATGAAGATGGGATAATGGTGACCACACATGGCAAATGAATGACAAATGTGGTTCTGAAAGGTGGAAGACACCTTGAATATAAACTTAATTTTTAATTATATATTTAATTAAAGTTAAATTTTAATTAAAATTAAATCTTAATTTTATTGATTTTTGAAGAAGAGGAACTATAAAAAACAGATTTGAGAAGAAGATTAATTTAGGTTGGCATTTTAAAGAGAAGATCATTTTTGCCATCTCCTATTTCTGTGTACCAGTAGAGTCTTAGTGGTGTGATCAGTAATGTCTTTCTCATTTATAAGGGCAAAATGAAGTCTTTTTTTTTTCCTTAGGGATTATTAACATTACATACTTTATGTGTATAGTATATAATATGAAACTTGTAGCTTTTATATTTCAAAAACTTGGGGCCTAAAATCAAGAAACACAATCACTTGGCAGAAATGTTAGAGTGGGAAATCTACGATGAAAAATTTTGATTGGCTAAAAGAAGGCATTTAGAAATAAAGTACTTAAGAATGACATTATTATTATGATGCCATTAATAACAGACAATTGGGAAACAGTTCATAATGACTTAATCCCTAGTCCATTAACTTTTATGAATTTAATAAAAATCTATTAAAATGAAAATATGCCACATTGAAATTGCCAAGTTTGGATATGCTTATTTTTGATGAGTTTCTAAAATGCATTCTGGTGTGAGTGTCTACCGTCTAAGTGAACTGTGAAACGAATTGCTTTATTTACCATTTTCCTAGTTTTATTTTTTACCTCGTCCGTTTTAGTTACCCGAAGAAGCCAATATGCAGTATAACAAAACAAAGTATCACAGAAACTTCAAATCGTTTTCTCTGAAATGGTAGAAAACCAGCTATGGTTTAATGAACCCTGATGCTGCAGTTACTGTCAGTTAGAACAATAAGTTAGAAATAAATATGTTTCTCTGCCTTGTATGAGAGTGCCTGGCATTTTGCTATTATAAAAACCATAAGGCCTGACATCTATTTTCAAATAATTTTGTAATATATTAAGAAAGATATACAGATACATTAGAATGATTGTTGTTTAGAGAAAATTGTGCGCAAAACTATTGCCTTCCAAGCTACAAGGTAGGCTGGGTTATTAGCAGCTGCTGTAGGGAAACCATTGCTAGTATTTGTCCTGTTCATTTACATTAGCAGTTGTTCCAAATTAACATTTATACCTTTATACAGAAATGGTAGGTATATTGTTTTATCTGAGCATGCTATAAATACCTGTCTGCCTTTTATGTGTGTGAATTTAAAGTTTTCACTACTCCAAATCTGGAAATTTTCATATACCTCAATGTATTTGCACTAGCTTTTTGCAATTTGTGTTTCCAAAAGTTTACTTCTCTGCCTTCATATCATTCTCTCCAAAATACATATATTTTCTGTGAATTATTTTTCACTTGGAAGTGTAGCACTGATTTCTCTAGGATAAAACATTAAGAAAAGTGGCATCTTAAATTCATCATGATCGGCATGAGATGATACATTTTATCATCAACTTAGTTCATTGAAATGATCTTTATCTGCTTTCAAATTAGCCTTGGCACAAGTGGAAGTTTCAGTATATATTTTTCAAGGAAAATAAATGTCCCTACAAATAAATCAGAAAAGAAGATGGTGGCTCACTTGGGAGAGAGTGGTGCTAATAAATCAGAAAGGAACACAAATATTAAAGGAAGAGAGCATTGCTTATTTTGGTTAGGAAAAACTAAGAAACATTTTTCCCATTTCTTTTACAAGGTGGTGTTAAATTAAGAAAATTTGCTTCTAAAGAAATGGTATAGATGATGAGCTGAGAAATTGAGTCTTCCTTTTCTCCAGCTCTGTGTATTTTGTGTTTTTGGATCTTTTGACTAAACTATGCTATTTACACTAAGTGAATTGTTGTGCAGTATATGCATGTATTGAAACAACATCCTGTACCTCACGAATATGTGCAAGTAAATGTTAAAATTAAAAAAAAATTAGTATTTAAATAAGAATATATATCACAACAGCCTACTTTAAGTTTTACAGTGAAGACTGATAAACTTATCAAGTAAAGATCTAAGCAATAAAATGAGTAAAAGGTTAAACATAGTAATCCCAGTAATAATACTAGCCATAATAAAGAAAGAAACAGCATGAGGAGGGTTGTAGTGACTGACATTGATTTATGACCTATTATCTGGCAATAGAAAAGGCCCTTTATCCTTAATTTTCTTATATCATTATAAAAAATCTATAAAATAAGTGTGAACAAATTCCAAGAGATCATGCCTAGCTTAGGAAGGTAAATTTGTCACCCGAGTGATTGGGTTTCTCATTTCTCACAGATAATAAAGGGAGATCAGAAAGACTGGGGAAAATTGGTAAATTTAGAACTAAAAGTAGAGAGCAGATGACTACTGGGCTTCTCCAGAAGACAGAAAGAACCACAGTCATGGATTATGACTCTATGACAATTTTAAGATTCTGAAACATTTATGACAAGGACTCAGGGATGTTCATGACACTATATGCAAAATTGTGCATTCATGTGTACTTTTCCCACAGAGGTTTTAATAAATTCGTTGCTTTGCCTCCCACAGATTTGTCACCCCTCTTTCCTTGGGTGACAGAGCTGCAAAGGATTACTCAAAGCCCATTTCTTTTGAGCAGTGAGAAGCCCCGAAAGGGTTAATCTCCCAGAATCCTCAAGAGTGAAGCATTCCTTCCTTGGGAAATTAACCACAAATTGGGGTTCTCTTTCTGCATTTATTCTCCAGTCCAGGAAGTTACAGGAAGAGACATAGGTGGGGCTTTTGCTAAGTATAGTTTAACAAGTTTAACAATAGAGGCTGGTAACATTCAGTAAAATAAGCAAGGTGACATTCCATAATGCAATTTGCAAGAGGCTAAGTCAATCCCCCAACAAAAGCTTGATCTTAGCAAACATTCGCTCTCCCTACAGAAATTTCCCAGTATCTTTACATATCAATTAGTAACCTGTCTGTCCTCTGAGCCAGTAACCTTGCTGTGTTACAATTCTTTATCTTACAACAGAGACTTTTAGCCTGGAGAAAGTTTCCTGTCTTTTTTTTTTATATGTACTTTTAAGAAATTAGGCTAAACCTGAAACTATGAGAAACTAGGCCCTGTGAAATATATTTTCTTTATAGTATACTCCACACAAATTATCAAAGAACTCTTGTGCCTAACTCCTAATGCTGAAAATAAAGAGGTTAAAGAAACAATATTTTAAAACTTAATTATGTTTTCAATTTTTACAATCATCTTTGTCTACAATGGAATTATTTATTTATTTGTTTGTTTGTTCATTTGTTTGTTTGTAAAATCCTATGTGCCCAGTAAAGTGAGAATGCTAGAGAACTGGGAAAATTGCATCCACATTCACTCTGCTGTCTGAGGAATCCCAAAGGCTGATATGAAATGCATGAGGGAAGAGAAACTTTTAGAAGAGAACACAAAGTCTGACAAGGCTGCTAGGGATTTTAATAGAAGAAACTTGAGTAAGGTTGTCTTCTCATAGGTATTATCAAACAATTTTCTTCATAAAAACATTAACCAACTTGGACTGGAACAAAAAGCTAGTAAAATGTCATATCAGTAAGGGTTTACAGATAAATAGAAACGACAGAATATATGTATGCATATATATTCCTTTAGCAGGAAAATTTCTTTAGGAATTAATTCTGCTACTGTATGAAATTATTCTATAAAATAGCAGCATTGCAAATCAAAGGCCCATGATTATGTTAGTTGTAATATTCATCCTGAAATCAATTAAACAGCTTTCATAATAGAAATTTTTACTCACTATACCTTATTTAACAGCCATTAACACATCTTCCATCTCGAATAAAGTGTACCTACTAATAATGTCTTAATTTTATTACTTGCTTTCTATATATGTCCTGCATGATTATGGAGGCTGAGGAGTTCCGTGATCTAATGTCTTCAAGCTGGAGGCCCTGGAAAGCTGGTGGTGTCTTTTGCAAGACTAAGAGCAGAGAGCCAATGGTATAGATTCCAGTCTGAGTCTGAAGGTCTGAGAACAAGGAGTGGCAAAGGCAGTAGGAGATCGATGTCCCAGCTCAAACGGACAGGCAGAGAGAGCATGGATCTAACCTTTTTGTTCTACTCAGACCCTCAACAGATTGGATGATGCCCACTCTCATCAACAAGGGCCATCCACTTTACTGTCTGTCTGCCAATTCAAAAGGTAATCTCTTCAGAAAACACCCTCACAGAAATATCCAGAAAAAAATGTCTAATCAGATATCGGGCATTCCATGGCCCAGTCAGATTGACACACAAAACTAGGACTATAATAAGGAAAAACTGGATTTAGGCCTCAGTTTATTTTTTTCTATGATGTACTGCAAGTGTAAGAAGTTACAAGCAGTTAAGATATGTCCAATCAGACTCTCCTATAACATAACAACTTTAAAATCAAACAGTGCAAAAAGGGAGTAATATAGAAAACTAGCTGAAATTATTGATAAATAGTTTTAAATTGTTTGGTTCAATTCATGTTAAATAATAGCATACTGAGATTTTAAAGTCTAACATTTAAGTAATTTTAGAAACACAAATATACAGTTACAGGACAATAAACATCTCCATCATTCGTAGAACTTATCAAATTTGGAAAGCAATTTTTAACGGCATTTTATAAAATATCCAGAGTATAACTAGCTCAATGTGCAAAGTAATTTTTAAGCTACAAATGTATAGGGATAAACTCTGAAATATAAAATAAAATTTTGCTTAGAAGATGACAGCTCTAATTCATTTTTGAATATCCTCTATTGTTTATATACTAACAAGTCTTTATTTTTTTTTACCCACAAAGGAAAATTCCTTTAGGATTTAATTCTGCTTCTGTATGAAGTTATTTTATAAAATAACAGCATTGCAAATCAAAGGCCCATGATTATGTTCATTGTAATATTCATCCCTGAAATCATTTGAACACCTTTCATAATATAAATCTTTATACACTATACCTCATTTAACAGCCATTAACACATCTTCCATCTCAAATAAAGTGTACCTACTAATAATGACTTAATTTTATTCCTTATCAGAGGTGGTTTTACACCATCAGCAATCTTATATTAAGCCTGTGCAGTTTAATGTGTAAAACTTCCACAAAATGTATTGCTCATCTTCTGATACAGTATTTTGAGAGCTAAAATTTAAAAATCAAATTTAGGATACAATAGTTGCAAAATCTGCCTTCTGTAATGTGAAATACAAAAGAAAAATCTTAGTAAATCTTATTTCAAAGGGTAAATTAAGGTGAATTTATAACATTAAAAAAATACGGCAGTTAACTTAACTATGAGTAAATATAATTGAATATATATATGTATGAGGACACTTCAAAAATGGAGTTAAAAGATAATACAAATATTTCCATAAACTTCTTGAAGACCTCATATATTTCAAGGTTTTACGCATACACACACACACACACACACAACACACACACATACACGCACACACCACACACACACACATTCACACACCACATGTACACGCAGTGCCAGAAATGCTAAACGGAATAAATAGATCTAGACAAATTCCTCAGAAACTTAAAATTAGTGTTCTTAGGCTGGTACTAATTTATTTATTCAAAGAAAATCCTACATTAAGCAGAAACTCAATGTGAAACGTATCATGGGTTGCTTAAGGTTTTTATTTTAATTGGTAGAGTTCTAGATTCTAGAACTAAGAAAGAAATAAGCTAGCTTATTTTAAACATTGTATTTAATTAATAATTTTTCTTTCAACTTCATTTTACTTCTGTTTGCTTCAGGTAGCATCAGTAGAAATTTAGCAAAAAAATCAAATCCCTAATGTGTTGGGAAATAGCATGATGCTTTCTTTTGTACTCCTTAGTTTTCTTCTCTGTATTCCAATAATAAACAGAGTATCAACTATATAGATCAATTGAAAAGAGCAAATTTATCATTGAATATTACAGGTTTTAATGTTATTTTGATATAGTTTTAATAATTTAAATTCCGGTTGTTAGTTGATAGTATTTAGATTTTTTTTTTTGACCTTTCATCCTGTTACTTCACCAACTTCATTTATACTTCTTTAACTGTTATGCTCATTCTATAGTAGTTTTTGTAGATTTCTTAACATATTCTGTGTATACTTGCTCGTGTAGCCTGCCAACAAAAAATGTTTCATTTCCTATTTTCCAAAATGCATATCATTTATTTCTTTTTCTTGCCAACGTGAAATGGATAGGCCCTGCACTAAATCGTAGAGTAGAAGTGATGAGCTGCTTTCCTCGCCTGATTCCATATCTTTGGAGGCAAGTGTTCCATGACGTCAGTTCAAGTTTTTCTTTTCTTTTTTTTATAGTTCCCTTTATGAGATTGAGGGACTGTCCTGCATTTCTAATTTGCTTACAGTTTTTATCAGAAAAAATGTAGAGAAAAATTCAAATTTTTTTCTCCATCATTGAGATGAACATACTATTTTTTCCTTTATATCGTGTACATTTAATGAGTTACATTGATTGATTTTCAAATATAAGGATATTCTTGCATTTCTCTAGTAACATCTACTTATCAATGGCATGTTATTTGTTTCATATATATCTAGAATTATATATAAATGGATTTTATTAGCAAATTCAGAGAATTTTAGAAAACTGTATCTTTTTTTCCATCTTTGTTTATGAGGACTATTGGCCTGTAGAGGTATATTCTTATAATGTGCCTGTCCAGTTTATAAAGATTTTTTTTAAACAAGGGTGTTTTAGCATTTTGTATAAAAAATTGGTTCATTAGTTATACTTTTGTCTTAGTTAATATTTTAGTGGTTTCTCTCATGTATATTTTAAAACCCTTGCAAGAGCATATATCAATTTCCCTTTCCACACTTTGCAACGTTGTTGTGATGCATTTACCTTGTCATTGATTTTGAGCAATCTGGTTGGGATGTCTCTTGATGTATTTTTCTTTGTTTTATTGTGCTCAAGAGCTTCTTGAGTCAATGAATTTACAATTTTTATCGAATATTTTTCTGCTGTTCCACTTTTCTGGAATACCAGTTATGCATATGTTAGATAATTATTTCACAGGTTGCTGAGGTTCTGGTCATGTAAGTATTTCTTTCTTTCTTTTTTTTTTTTTTTGTGTGTTTCATTACTGTTAGATACAATTTTTATGTCTTTCAGGTCACAGGTCTAATCTTCTATGGTGTCTAATGTGATGTAGTTCTGGTGAATTTTTTCAGTAAATTTTTACTTCAGATATTTATTTTTCATGTGTAGAAACTCTTTTTAGTTATTTTTTATGTCTTTTAGTTCATTTTTGTGTTTTTCTTTAAATCCACGTATATAGTTATTATAGCTGTTTTGCACTGTTGTAATAGCTGTTTATCTTTTCATTTTTTTTTTTTTTTTCATTCTGTCATGTTAGGGTCTTTTTTCATTGACTGATTTTTTTCCCCTTGAGTCACATTTTCCTGCTTCTTAGCAAGACTATATATATATTTTTTCATTTAATGTTGAGTATTGTGCATATTATGTAATTTAGTGTCTGGATTTTTTTGACGTCTTTTAAAAAACGTGTTGGACTTCGTTTTTCCAGGAAATGAAATTTGTTGATAATTAGTTTGATCCCTTTGAGACCCACTTATAAGCTGTACCTCAGGAGAGTCTGGACCAGCCTTCACTGCAGCCAGAGTTCATCCCTTCTACTAAATTGTGACCTCTCTGAAATCTCCACTGAAAACTATGAAGAATCAGCAAAATTTCTACACTCTAGATATTTGGAGCTCAAATTTCTTACTGCTTGTGTGAGATCTGAACATTGTTTAGCTCATAACTCCCTATTTGTTTTTTTCCAACCTTGTAGAGTTTCACTTTATGCATGGGTGGCCTGGTATTCAACAAGGGATCAAGAGATTTAAGACTCAAGAATCCAGACAGATTTATGGATTTCCTCTTTCTGTTTTTCTTTTTTTCCTATTCTTTCCAAATATTCTTCTCCTGATTTTTAGCCACTTAGCCTACCGAAACTCTCATCTCCATCTCTTTAATTCAGAAGACTACTGAGCTATGTTTGATCTCTACCACTCTTCCATACATTTTATTTAGGAAATTTCCTTCAGTCAGAAAGAAGGGGTGATGAGAAAGCTTAGCTGATTTTTCCCCTTCTTCAATAGCCACAGTTCTGTTCAAAATGCTCAACATCACTCAGCATCCGGGAAATGCAAATCAAAACCACACTGAGATACCATCTCACCCCAGTTAGGATGGCCAAAATCCAAAAGACACCGAAAGATAAATGCTGGCATGGAATTTCATGAGTTTCTGGGTTGCTCGCCATGTGTTTCTTTTTGCAAAAAGAAACCAGTAGGTGTTCTTATCTCTTATTCTTCCACGTTATATGCGCCGTTTTGCCCTTTGTGTTTTCATGTAACAAGACACCCAGTTCATCAGTTCACAGCAAGCTTCCTTAAACTCATTTATACTTGCACAGCACCCCACTGCTTCGAGTACTTTAATCAAATAATTAATTAAGTGGTCTTTTGCGTATTGTCATTTATGACAAGGGTTGGCACACTTCTATTTAAAAGGACAGATGGTAGATACTCGAGGTTTGCAGGTTGCAGGGAATCTGTTGCTACTGCTCAATTCTGCTTTGGTTGTTCAGATGCAGCCCTGGATATCACATAACTTGTAGGCGTGACTGTGTTCCAATAAAACTTTGTTTATAAAATCTGGCAGCTGTCTGGACTTAGCTTGATGATTCTTGGTTTAGGATATTATCATTATTTTGCAATTGCAAACAATGCTGCAATGAATAACTTTGTTAATCTGAATTTCTGTATTGTTGGCAGGGGAACTTCAGGGCAAATTCATAGAGGTAGGATTGCTGGATCAAAGGTACTGCATGCGTAGTTTGGGACATACACTTTTCATGGCCCAAACTTTTTCATTTTTAAAAATCTGATGAATTAATTCACCCACATACACACACACAAAAAACCGGGGGTGGGATGGGGAAGAAGATATAACAACTATACTTTTTTTGAAGTTGTTACAACAAGCAAACGGAAAGGACATTCTTGGGGGGGAGGGGAGAGAGGGAGGAGGGCGGGAGGTGTCGGTGATGGGCCATAATAATCATATACATTGTATATTGACAAAATAAAAATTAAAAAAAAATATTTATAATCAAAAAAAAAAATCTGAAATTAGATTAGGATACACACATACACATATTACAGTTTTAGGGAAGCTTAAGAACAGTTGTTTTTATCCATCATGGTCAGAAGCAAAAATATTCCAAAGCTGGATTTTCCATATATCAAAGCAAAATTTTTATGGATGATGATTCACTAAATAATAACACAGGAAAGAAGGGTGAATAAGAAATTTTGCTGCAAGGAAGAGGAAAAATCCCTCTGGATCTTAAAGGAAGACTTAGATAAAATAAAAATGAATAAGAGTAGAATCATTATAAACATAGAATCCCAAATTTTCTGGCACTATGACCCAAATATTTGTATAGATTAGAGTGAATATAGACAAGCGGGCATAAACCCCAGATAGAATGACTATCAGGGAAAATATCAATAAAGATTTAACCTTGCTTTTATTCTGAACTCCAAGAAGGGCTATGAAACAGGTTATCCTACTCTTGGCCTGAGATCTGTCGTGTAGCAATCGCTGGTAGATTCCCCGCAAGGTAAATCTGAAGGAACTACACAGATTTTGTATACTTTGCATGATGAATAAATATCTATCACAAGTTTATAGACTACATAAGGTGGTGGCAATCCTGAGGAGACCAGTAGACAGGGAACAACACAGGTTTGGGTAGAGGAGGCTATCGACTACGAGAATCCTTTTTTCAGTAGACAAAGGAGATATCCAAGATCATCAGATGAGGCCTGTCACACCTTAGAGGACAGCCAGTGACCGAGATAGCCAAACACAGTAAAGTTTGGGTCTGAGAGTCAAAGGTCTTCTTCAACAATGCTGCTTCGCTAATACTAGAAAAATGTATAATCTTCTAGTCATCTCAGGAGTTTAGGTCCTACCAAAGATAAAGAACAAGAGAAGAAAGAGGGTGAAGAATTTCTGAAAGACTAGGTATTTTCTATAAAAGAGACTAAATGTTTAACTAGGGTAAACTAAAAATAAGTAAATTTGGACAAGAAATCACTGTAGTAGACTGAGAATACCACATTGAGATAAAATTAACTGTCTTCTTTAGAAGATTATTGCCTCAAGAGTAAAGAATGTGGTTCTCACTTATTTCCTGCTTTTTTTGTTGTTGTTTTTTGGTTTTTAATTCCTGAATAAAGTCTAGTGAGTCAGCCATGATTTCACTGTCAAATACAATCCAGGCTGTGTACTGTTTTGCATCACATGATCATACAATTCAGCAACGGTCCCACAGTGACTCATAACTTGTTCAGTTCAAACCCTTCTGATGCTGACTCTGAAACTGGCCACATAACTTGCTTTGGCCAGTGCGACATTAGCAAACCTGAAACAAATTGAAACTGAGGAGGCACTTACACAGTGAGAGTTGCCCTCTCTTGCTGATGGAAATTCTGCTGGGCTAGTCTACTCTAAACTTATGGTCCAAACAGGAGCCGACACCAACCAATAGCCAGCACCAATGGCTACATATGTATATGAGTCTTTTTTAGAACATTCAGCTTCATTCAATCTGCCAGGTAACTCAACTTCTTGGTTGGCTTCAAGTGAGAGCAGCCAGCTGAGTCCAGCATAACATGAGTCTAGCACAACATGAATTCTACACAGTTATGAGCAATCAAAATGACAATTGTTTTAAACCACCACATTTTGGTGCAATTGATTATGCAGCAAAAAATGACTGATTTTTTTTTGCAAAAGCGAACAGTCTGAGAAAATCAGACAATGCATTTTTCAGGAGAGAAGTTTTTTATGGATTTGCAAGATCTCTTACAAATTAAAATAGAAAAAAGTGCAAATTATCTTGTGCACCACTAATAAAATTTCTGTTCTCTGCTATACCATGAAATTTCTGAAAATTTTTATAAATATGTTAATAAGTCATTTATTTATTCATCCACACACCCTTCCATTAATTCACTTAACAATGTTTGTTTTATAGCTACCGCAAGCCAGATACTGCACTAGTTGCTTTGAATACAAAGGTAAACAAGGCACAGCATCTCTGTCCTCAGGTTTTGCCTTCTGTCAAGGAAGACAAGGTAGACATGTTTATACTACAAGGTTAGAAGAGTTGTGGAAGAACAGGATCCTCTGAGACAGAGACTTCCAGAGATGACTTCCTAGAAAAAGGCGTATGTCACCTAAATTTGCCTCTGGAATCTAATCTTATAACCATTTACATGTGTAGCTCAAATCATTATAAAATGACTGTGTTATAAGTAGCAGCAACTCTCTATTACTATGGTATCTTAGCCTCTAATGTTAATAATGTGAAGATGAAATAGAAGTTACTTTTTGTGTCTTTACTTATCAGGCTTAACTCTGGGGCATTCAAAAAATTCTCAGGATTAATTTAAAAGACCCATGTTGAAATTCAGACTGCCCTATGTGTTAAGATTAGTACATGAAATTCTGCAAATGTCCTGATCCCCTTCACCTTCCAGATATAAAATACTTGATAGAAGCCAAATCATGATAACAAACCAAACTCAGCAGATCATTGGAGGAAGCCCGGCTTGAAATAATTATTCCAGCCACAGTAAGATCAAAACTTTCTGCTTTATTGAGGCTGTCAGCAATAAACTCTAATCAAATTTGCACTGAAATTATGGGGAAAGGGAGGATACTGTGAAATTCTTGGTCTCTTTGGTCTACTTTCAACCAACAGGTTTCACTTTGTTCTTTCACATACAATATCCACACCTTTGCCAAACCATGCATAATGACCCTTCCAATTTTCAGCAGCATGGAATCATCATAGGTTTAAAGAACCTCTCATGCCACATTAATATCACATTTATTCCATAATGCTCCCTCACAGAACTTTAAAATTTTACACATGCATCTCCTTAAAGAAATACCTTCCTAATAGGAACAGTTGTATAAGCACATGAATGTTTATAGACGTATTTAAGAATAACGTTAGGGATATATTAGATATGTATATGTGTGTGTGCATGTGTGTATGTTCTAATAAACTCAAACAAGATTGTGGTATATGTACAAACAGTCATGGATTTATTGACCAGTTGTGTGTAGATAAAAAAATACTTATTTGTATGTTTAAACACATGAAATGTGCATGCATTATTACATGAACAAAAAAAAGCAACGATCATGTGTTTAAATGTTTCATATTTAGCCATTATGGAATACAAATTTTGAGGTCCTCTGTGCCCTGGAAGGCTGCTTTTCAGTTTTTCAAGTTCACAGATGATCACCAGCTACAATACTAATCAATGCACTGTTTTACCTCTTACTTCTTTCCCAGTTCTTTATCTGTCTATTTATCTAGCTATCTAGCTAGCTACGGATCAGACATTATAAGAGAGTGTGTGTGTGTGTGTGTGTGTGTGTGTGTGTGTGTGTGTGTGTGTGTGTGAGAGAGAGAGAGAGAGAGAGAGAGAGAGAGAGAGAAGGAGGGAGAGAGAGAGAAAGAGAGAGAAGGAGGGAGAAGGAGGGAGAGAGAGAGAGAGGGAGAGAGTAATAGTCATCAGTAATCAGAAGGTTGGAGAAGGAAGATGAGGAAGATGTAATTGAGATAGTCACCAATGAAGTAATGTCACTGGTATAACTCTCCATCACCTTTTCTACAAATAGTTTTAGAATTATTAACATCCACACACAAGAAATATAAACCACAAGCTAAATCTCACACCTTATACAAAAATCAGTTTATAATGGATTGCACATATAAAGGTAAAACAAGAATATACAAAACTTTAAAAATAAAACATTGGTAAATATCTTCATAACCCAGGGTGAGGTAAATAAATTTTTCACATGACACCAAAACCTTGATCCTTAAAAAAAATAATAAATTGGATTTCATAAAAATTGAAAACATTGCTCTGTGAAAGACACGGGTAAGATAATGAAAAGACAACTACAGACTGAAAGAACTAAATATCCAGAGAAAGTCTTGTGTTAAGAATATATAAATAACTTGCAAAACTCAACAGTAAAAAACAGAACTGATTTTTTTTTAAAAGGTGAAAAGACTTGACTAAAGACTCTACCAAAGTACATTAAGAACACAAAATGTTATTCAATGTTGCTAAAAATACAATAATGCAAATTTAAACCACAATGAAATATCACTACATGTCACTTAGAATAGCTATAATTAAAAAGAGACCCTGGAAAAGAATTAGGCAGTTTCTTGTAAAGTTAAATGTACACTTACCACATGACTCAGCAATCACACTACGTGGTATTTATTCTGGATTAAAAAAAACCCTTATTTTCACAGAAAAACTTATATATGATTGTTTATAGTAGTTCTATTCATAACTGCCCCCAAATGGAAAGAATCCAAATGTTTTTCAGCCAAGTGTATGGATAAACAAACTGGTAGTTTCCTACAATAGAATAATATGGACTAATAAATATAAGAAAACTATTCATTCTTACAACTTGTATAAAACTCCTCGTGAAGATGAAAGAAGACGGTATCAAATGGTGATACACTCTATGATTCTATTTATATGACATTCTTAAAATGATTAAATGATGGTGATATAGAACAGATCCATGATCGCCAGGGGTTTAGGGTCTGGAGAGGTGTACATATGGGAGCATGTGGGACTTTGGGGGATGATAAAACTCTCCTGTATTCTGATTGTGGTAGCGGTTACACAAATTTCGAAATTGTTAAAATTCATAGCACTTTACACCCAAAACAGTCCATTTCACCGTGGGTTAATTGAAAAGAAAAATAACAGCAGCAGAATATTATTTTTCAGCCTTGAGACTTGTTGACTCTGTTATATTATCATACCTGTATCAGTTTTTCTTACTAGATGGTGGTAGAAATCATATCTTATACTTTTTATACTGACTTTTTGTTTTAGAACAGTTTTAGAATTATGGGAAAACCATGGAGATAGTTCCCATTCTACTACACATCATCTTTCCTATTAACATTTGACATTAGTGTGGTACATTTGTTACAATTAATGAACCAATATTGATCTATTATTTAATGAAAATCCATAGTTTATATTTCCATTTCTTAAACCTAATGTCCTTTTCCTATTCCAGGCTTCTCTCCAGGATACTATATTACATTTAGTAGTCATGTATCCTTAGGATCCTCTTGGCTGTGACAGTTTCTCAGACTTTCCTATTTTTTCATGACCTTGAGAGTTTAAAGGAGTCTTGGTGAGGTATTTTGTAGAAATGTTCCTTAGCTGGGATTTGTCTGATGTTTTTCTCACAATTAGACTGAAGATATGTTTTTAGGAGATAAACCACAGTGGTGAATTGCTGTTGTCATCATATCACATCAAGGGCACAGATTAACAACATGATTTATCACTCTTGATGTTTACCTTCAATAATTGGCCACGGTAGAGTTTGTCACATTTTTACACTGTAAAATTACTTTTCCTTGAATAATTGGCCAAGGTAGAGTTTGTCAGATTTTTACACTGTAAAACTACTTTTTGTACCTTTTCCATACTTTGCTCTTTGGAAATAGCTGTAGCCAACAGTCATGAAGTGAGGAGATATGCAGCACCTCACAGAGCAGAGTATCTGCATGCATTACTTGGAATATCTCTTCCCGGGGGATTTGTGCATTCTCCCACATTTAATTATTTATTCAAACACTTATTTACATCAGTATAGACTCATGGATATTTATTTTTTAATTTGTTTTGTAATCCAATAATATTTTATTTTCTTGTACAGCAAGTTTCATCTTTGGTTATTGGGGGCTCTTTCAAGTAGCTCCTGTGTCCCTTTGACACATCACCATTGCTGTGAATTTTTTAAAATAATATTTTCTTACTTTCTGGCACTGCAAGATGCTTCAGGCTCTCCTTGGTAATGTCCTGCCCCAGTTGTAGATTCAGTCATTTTTCAGAGGTTGTCTGTTTTCTTTTATTCCACAATGTTATTTAAACCAAAATTTAGATGTTGGGTGTGCTTACAGATAGTAGAGTTCCATTTCTTCTAAGAATAAGGAAATGCACTCTATGTCTGTTTACAAACACATGTATATAGACATATCTATAAATATTATAATACATAACTCTATCTATATTAGGCTACTACGAGTTCACACAGATGAAACTAACTCTAACCCATTACCACATGGATCATTCAAGTTTCCTTCTTTCGCTTATCTGAAACCTCCCATTCCAACAGTGCAAATCCTGGCTCCATCACCTGCTGTTTCCATTCATATTTGTTCAATGTCCATGTCCATCTATAGCAGGATCAGATGCGTTAACACATACCCCCATGAGAAACAACTTTAAACTAGAGAGTAATACTCATGTATGACTACTTTTGCCATTACAATTGTAACTCTACTCATTTCCAGAGTTACTGAAGTCAGTGATTCCCCCCCTCCCCTCTCCAGTGAAGTTCATTAGTCTAACTATATGACAAATTTATACATTTGTCATACAGTTTAATTCACTTGTCAAATTTTATGTCACACCAACCTGTCCCAACCTCTAAACTGTTTTTTTAACTTTGTATGCATCAAGGTTCAGACTTTGCTCTGTAAAGTTCTATAGATTCTGACAAATGCATGGTTTCACGTGTCTACTATTAAAGGATCACAAAGGATAGCATCAGCCCACTAGGAAAACAAACAAACAGCAAAACTTCTCCTTTAACTATTCAACCTTCCTCATCCCCTTGAATTCTTGGTAACCACTGATCTTTCTAACGTCTGCGTAGTTTCGCTTTTTTTCAGAATGTCAAATCATTTTAATTACAGAGTGTGCAGCCTTTTTATACCGTTTTTTTTTTTTTCACCAGCAATATTCCATTAAGATTCATCCTTTTCTTTTCATAGCCTGAGAGTTTATTTCTTTTTACCACTGAACATTTATTTTATGGATGTACCATAGTTTGTTTAAAATTTTACCTACTGAACACATTTTGGTTGCTTCTATTTTGGGGAGACTATAAATAAAGCTTCTATAAACACTCACATGCAGGTTTTTGTGTGGGTGTAAATTTTAAAATTAGTTGGGTGAATACCTCGGAGTGGAATGCCTTGACTGTATGGTAAGATGAGGTTTGGCTCTGTATGAAAGTGCCCAACTATCTTCCAGAGTGGTTGTAACATTCTCACCAAGAATAAATGAATTCCTGTTGCTCCACATCCTTGCCAGAAATTGGTATTTTTAATTGTTAGAATTTTAGTCATTCTAATAGGAGCTTAGCAGTATCTGATTGTTGTTTTAATTTGCAATTCTGTAATGATAAAAGATGCTGAGTGTTTTTTCATATGCTTATTTGCCATCTGTCTATTTTGTTTGGTTATGTGTCAGCTTCAATCTTTGATCCAATTTGTAAATAGGTTGTTTGTTTTCTTACTTTTGAGTTTTGAGAATTATTTGTATATTTTTGAGACAAGACCTTTACCAGATATGTGATGTGAAAATATTTTCTCCCATTCTGTGACTTTTCTGTGTGTTATATTTACAGTGCTTTTGCAGAATAGAAATTTTTAATTTTAATAAGGTCCAGCTTACTTTTTAATGGATTTTAGTTTTTGGTGTGGTATGTAAAAAATCATCACAAATCTAAGGTCATACCTGTTTTCTCCCATGTTTTCTTCTAGAAGTTTTACAATTTTTCATTTTATATCGTCAGGTCTCAGAACATGCTACCCCAAAATGTGGCAACTTGAAGGTCACTTTCTGAATTCCCTTAGCCTTTCTGTGTGAGAACTAGTCATAAAAGAATTCTCTGGCCTACCTCTCCTGAAAATAAGTGCTAACAACCTACTGTT
Source organism: Galeopterus variegatus (assembly GCF_000696425.1). NCBI lineage: Eukaryota > Metazoa > Chordata > Mammalia > Dermoptera > Cynocephalidae > Galeopterus > Galeopterus variegatus. The sequence continues at coordinate 543,235 of NW_007726116.1, read as the reverse complement.
TAGATAGTACAGCTAAAAGATGGCAAAGAGAAAAGGCAAACTACACAGAGAGGCTAAGAAGAATCTTCATAAACAGACCTTACTGAGTTTCCGCCAGTTCATTCCCATTAGAGAATACCCATTTTTGTGCAACATACTTCTACACTACTGTTTATTCTTAGTTAAACCTAAGCATAAAAATACAGTTTCCCCCTCATTTTGGGGTCTTCATTTATGAGAGCTTCTGTGCCATGTAAAACTTTGGTTAAATAATTGTTTTTTTTTTGTTGTTGTTGCTTTTCTTTTGTTAAAGGAATGTCAGCCATAACCCTTGCAACAGATGAGGAAAGATTACTTTTTCTCACCTACAATATTTTGAGTTAAAATTTGTGAAAGGCAAAAGGCTTATGTCTGGGTTCTGCTTTCCTTTTTCTCCCTTCCTTCCTTCTTTTCTTTCTTTCATTTCTTTCTTTCTTTCTTTCTTTCTTTCTTTCTTTCTTTCTTTCTTTCTTTCTTTCAGAATTTTTTTTCTAAAAGATTTATACTATTACATTTTATATTTAAGTTTATGATCCATTTTGAGTTAATTACCATGTAAGGTGTGAGGTTTAGGTTGAGATTTGTTAACAGAAAGACATCCTATTTCTCCAATACCATTTGTTGAAAAGACTATCCTTTCTCCATTAAATTGCCTTTGCTCCTTCTTTAAAAATCAGTTGAGTATATTTTTGTGGGTCTATTTTGGATCTCTCTATTCTGTTCCTTTGGACCATGTGTCTATTATTTTTGCTAATACCATGCTTTCTTGGTTACTATGTCTATATACTAAGTCTAAAGTCAGGTTGTGTCTGTCCTTAAACTTTGTTCCTCATTCTTGATATTGTGTTGGCTACTCTGGCTCCATTGCCCTTTCACATAAATTTTAGAATTAGCTTGAAATATCTACAAAATTGTTCAGAATCACCTTGAACCTATGGATCAACTTTGGAATATATTACAGCAATTTTGAGTCTTTCTATTAATGAACACAAAGTATATCTTCATTTATTTAGAACCACTTTGATTTCTTCATCACAGCTTTTTCATTTTTATGTATATAGACCCTGTATATATTTTGTTGTATTTATAACTATTTTATTTTTTGAAGACATTATAAATTAAATTATGTTTTTTAATGTATAATTTCAATTATTAGTATATGGAGAAGTAATTTACCTTTGTATATTAGCCTTGTGTAATGGGACATAAAAAAAGTTATTAGTGCCAAAAGGTTTTTTGTACTATTATTATCTGGAATTTTCCACATAGACAATTATGTCATCTGCAGACAAAGATAGTTTTAAATGTATTCCTCCTTATCTGTATCTCTTATTTCCTTTTTTTTTTTTTTTTTTTTTGATTTTATTGCATAAGGACTGGATTGAACAAGACTGGTGAAGAAGTGATACTTTTTCCTCAATCTTTCAAAGAAAGCATCCAGTTTTTCATCATTGGGTATGATGTTGTCTGTAGGTTTTTGACATCAAATAATATTTCTAGTTTGCTGGCAGTGTTTGTTATAAACATGTGTTGGGTTTTGTCAAATGCTTTTTTCACATTAATTGATATGATTACATGATATTTTTCTTCTTTTGACGGTTGATGTGGTAGGTTACATTAACTGATTTTTTTTCAATAGCCTTGTATACCTGAAATAAATCCCATGTAGATTGTGTATAATTCTTTTTCAGTATATTCAACTTGCTAATATTTTATTGAGAATTTTTACATCTTTGTTCACGACAGATACTGATCTGTAGCTTTTCTTTGTTGTGATGTATTTGCCTGGTTTTGGTATTAGGTAAATGTTAGCCTCAAAAAATGAGTTAGGAAGTGTTTCCTCTGCTTTTATTTTCTGGAAGAGATAGTAGGGAGTTGGTATCATTTTTTCATATATGATATGCATTTGACATGATTGTTTGGTATTTATCCTGATTAAAGTCCTCCAAGCTCTCTGGATATGTGGTTTGATGTCTGTCTTTAATTTTGAAAAATTCTTGACCATTATCACTTCAAATATTTCTTCTGCCTTGTTATCTTATGTTATTCCAATTGCATGGATGTTATATATTTTTGAAATTTTCCAGTGGTTTTGGATAACCTGTTCTGTTTTTGGCTTTTATTCTTTTTTCTGCCTTTTATTTATCTTAGAAATTTTCTATTGACATATATTGAAACTCACTGATCTTTTTCTTGTCTTTGTCCAGTCTACTGATGAGTCTATCAAAGGTATCTTTATTACGATTACAGTGTGTTTTTTTTTCCTGACATTTCCTTTTGATTCTTAGTGTTTCCAACTTTCTGCTATATCACTGATTTGTTTTTGTGTATCATTTACTTTTTCCAATAGAGCTCGTAATATATCAATCATACTTATTTGAAATTCCCTGTCTGATAATTTCATCATTTCTAGGTTTTGAAGCTTGCTTTGTCCCTTAAAACTGTGTTTTGTCTTGCCTTTGACTGCCCCACCCCCATTATCATGAGAAGCCTACTTACTTTAAGTTCTTAAAAATAAAACTGTTTTCTCAATTTTATCCTCATAAGCTTCTTTTCACACAGTAAAGATTTTCACTTAAATTTATTTTATGTTTTGTGGAACTTCCTATAAATTATTTCTCTATATTTTATTTTCTCTTATTTTATGCTTCCATAAAATAAGACATTCTTACTACCGCTGACTCTAAAATAGTGCTGTTTCAAAGTGAACTTGTTGTGATATGTCTTTGTTTTAATCAGACTAGTCTGTATAAACCTATCAAACTATTACCATTAATCTATAGTTATATTTCAAATATCATCATCTATATTTTATTCTGGATGTATATAAACCAGAAACCTTTAAATATGATGTCTTATTTCAATTAAAATGTAATTGAGATCCAGAGATTTATTTTCTTTTAAAACAGAGCTATGTGCTTTTCTAAAAAAATAAAGACAACTTTAGTTTTGATCATGATGGTTCAATGCATTAAAAAATATTGATCTTCCCTTTGTTTGACAATTGTAAAAAATAAAACAGAAAACATAAATATAAAAAATTATTCTCATTAAAATAAAAATTATTTAAAATATGGTGGTAAAATCTGAATTTTAAAGTGTGTATCAAAATAAAAATTATATTTTGATAGAATAAATTGTTTTTAAATGTTAAAGGCTAAGCCATGCAACAAAGTTTTTAAAATTAATTGAATTGAGTGTTAAAGGCTAAGCCATGCAGCAAAGTTTTTAAAATTAATTGAATTGAGTGTATAGATGATAAAATTTATAAATATTATACAGGGGGCTTTTCTCTACCCTACTAGTTTCTTTGACTGGTCTATAAATTAAATTGACATAAAACAGATTAACAGGAGGTAAAAAAATGTTAATTATCTGTGCATGCATGGAAGTTCCACAAAATTGTAAGAATCAAAGAAGGGCCAGATGACTGAAGTTTATATAGCATCCTGAGCTACAGAAAGATATAGGGGCTTGGGGCTGCTGTGGGGTGGTGGAGACAAATTATTAGTGTGAGGGGAGGAAATGTATGTTAAATAATAAAGGTAGCCTTGTTATGCAGATAAAAAGTCTCTCAGGTGATAAAAGTTGTCTTGGAGCAGCTCTCTTCCTGATACATAACTAAATTTATAACAAAAATTTCCATTTCCCTTATAGATATAATTTCCTTTACAAAAAAGGCAGCTTTTCAGAGTGACTCCTATGTCTTCAGTTTCTCAAAATAACCAGCTAGAAACAATCAATATGCCAAAGAAGTATATTTTGAGCCCTAATACTTGTTTATGGTTCTTTTTGTTATTTCTAGACTGGAAATATGTTAAACATACCCACCTTAAAAAAATGCTATGTGGGGGCCGGCCTGGTGGCGCACTGCTATAGTGCGCTGCTTGGGAAGCGCGGCGGCGCTCCTGCCGAGGGTTCGGATCCCACATACAGACCGGTTCCTGCTCACTGGCTGAGCGAGGTGCGGGAGCAACGCCGAGGGTTGCGATCCCGTTGCCGGTCACGAAAAAAGACATAAAAAAGGAAAAAAAAAATGCTATGTGTATTTTATAAAATGCTTTTATACAAAATTTGCTCTCTAAAACTGATTCTTTCTTTGCAAAATTGCCCCTTATTTAATTAAAAGGATTTTATTCCTATGTCATACTCTTTGAAGAACATTTAGTACTGAATTTTTTCATTTAAATATTTGGATAATATTTTTGGTAACAATACAGCAAACTCTACAGATATACTTTTTGGCCAACACTGAAAAAATAATTTCTCAAAGTTTGTAACAACCATGAAAGGTGCACATTATCATCCCTGTTTTTTAGAAAATGAAGTTTTTTACTTCCAAAACTCATACAGAAGTATGTGACAGAACCAGAATTTCAGGTCAGGCCTCCCTAACTTCAAATTCTCTGTCACTTTAACAGCCCATGGACATCTTTTCAGTGATGCTAATGGTTATTCGGAAAGCTCAGCTAGATCTTTTGCCATGCATTTTAAGAGCTACAAGCAATTGAAAATGAAACAGGTGATACTCTTTTTGTTGTTTGCATAAAATATCTGATGTTTCAGGAATTCATATGAGGCTGTTTCTTATAATACCTTGGAACAATCATGCCACCTGCAGTCATTAACTTGAAAGCCTAGAATTTATAAATGCAGGAGTAACACATGATTTGGGAATGGGAAAAGGTGCAGGAATATATAATCTGATAACTCTCTACTTTTTGCATCATGCCAATAGCATTTGTTGCAATTTATCATTTGGTGTGTTGAGTATATCTGATAAATGTGACAAGATATTTTCAACATTCTATTAAGTCTCAAGCCTTTTGTGCTGGCCAACGTTTTTCAAGAAATGGTTATTTACAAACCAGTTATAAAAGCAATTGTCATAGAGTAAAACAAATTTAAAAGGTAAAGGTTTTCTTTAGAGCCAGCGGAGAGTAATCATGTTTAAATCGCTTTAAAATTTGCACATCTAACATTATCTTGAGTCCCGAAGTGTCTCATCTGCTTTCCAATTTTCTACAAGATGCTTTTAATATTTTTAGATTTATATTAAACCACAGGGCTCTGAAAGATTTCAGGAACTTATGCATATGCATCAGAAATAAGCAATCAATTAAATTAATACAGGAAAATCTCAATTTAGATGTTAGTTGTTGCCAATTTCATTGCTATTCCATTAAATATAGCATGTAGTTTTTTAATTCTAGCTCAGAAAGTACTCTGATGTACCCACATTGAAGTAGCTGTCACATTCTAACTTTCTCTGCAGCTTCAACAATAAAGGAAAATCTCAAATTAGATGTTAGTTGTTACAAATTTCATTGCTATTCCATTAAATATAGCATGTAGTTTTCTAATTCTAGCTCAGAAATTACTCTGATGTGCCCACATTGAAGTAGCTGTCACATTCTAACTTTCTCTGCAGCTTCGTTAAAGTTCTAAGGCTGCTTTAAATAATAGCAATTCAGTAATTTCGGAATCTGCTTATTTTTCCCCTTCAAAATGAAATACTGAAATAGTAAAACCTCAATGATTTGGATGATCTCTCTTTTATTTATATAGGCTTTATTAATCAATTCAAACCATTTTAATTTTAAAACAAAATTATGCTGTCAGTGAAACTGTCATTAAGACCACAAGGGAAGTGGAACTATAAAGATCTCAAATACTGCTTTTAAATTTTGTTTAAATTTACAACTTGTTTCAAAATAATTTTTCTCCTTTCCAAAAATAAAACTCCAAAAATCCATTACCACATTAGGTAGGCTATTCTTTACATAATTAAAAATATATATATATATATGCACAGAGTATAACTTAAAATTGTTCCGTTTTAGAAATAATAATTTTTTCTACCAAATTGACTTTTTCATTAATACCATCTTCATTAAGACAAAACTTGACTCAAAACATGGTTAAAAAAAAAAAACAAAAGAAAAAGATGTAGTCAAGATAAACTAGGATCTCTGGAATGCTTATTTATTTTTTATATCTAAACTCTGCAATATCTCCATAGGTGGTCCGATATTCCAGTCATCCTGTACCAAATATTTTATGTGATGCAGGAGGATGAATGAAAATGAAAGAATATTCTTAGTGAAGCAAGCTGCAGAGGACTCTTTCTATATTTTCTCTGTAAAATCAGCACTAATAACTCTACTTAAAGCATTTGATATGTGGCAGTAAAGTACGAAGCTCCTGTCCTCCCAGAATAACAAACCTGGGGTCCACCTGATGGAGATTTTTTAGAATAATAGGGAAGAATATAAAAATACACACACACATATACACAAATAGATGTGTATATATATGTGTGTGTGTATATATATATATAACTTTTCATCCATACTTAAAATAATGTGAATAATAGCAACTCTATCTGGGGACATAATATCTTTCTTGTGCAGTTCAAAA
>NW_007726116.1:479297-531797 GCF_000696425.1 Galeopterus variegatus | reverse complement strand
GTGCCCTTCCAAAACTGTTAGCACTGTGGGGCCACAATTATGAGAATACAGGGATGTAGGGGAGAGTGCCCATATATGCTCTAAAAAGAGTTCTGTAGGAAGATCTTTCTTATGTATTAGACAAGGTCATCACCACCTTATTTCTGGAAATAACCTGCAGCATGCTTTCAAAATATATTTCCTGATCATATATATTGTACATATATATATATATTCTGAGTGCATATGCAATGTATATAATGTGTGTGTGTGTGTGTGTGTGTGTGGCCTTCCTTTTGTGAACTGGATAAGAATTGCTTTATAACTAAGAATTAAGAATATATTCACAAAAGGTGGTACATACATACACAGTACATTCTAACACAAGGTAGCAATAACTTCTATACTAGTTTATGGGGAATTCCCTTTGTGCAGACAATCCAAGAGATTAAAAAAAAAAAAACTGTGTTGTGGCCACAGTTATTTTAGTTTTATTGGGAAGTTAGAACCTATTAAGGATATTAAAAAGACATATCCCTTGACACTGAAATGTGCAGTATTCTTATCTCTATAAAGTGTCACTGCATAGGCTAATAGCAGAGAAGGGTGAAAGGAACACTGCAACACACATAAACTAGTGTATGTGTATATTTAAAACTGGATATGCATTAACAAAATGTAAAAATGGGGAATTGTGAGTTACAACCAAGAAAGAATGTATTAAATAGGCACACAGCCATAATTGTTTTTTTTTTTTTTCCTACTAGAAAATCAGACAACCCAAGAACATATTGGCTGCCATGAACACCATGTAAATTTAAAACTGTAAAAATCATACACACACCACAAATTTTAATTATGGTCATGGGTTTGGAAATCATTTTATTCAAAACGGTTGTGAGGTTTAAATTAAATGAAATAACACACATGAGTACATAAAGCAGAATTCTTGAGAACATTGTCATCTTTTGTTCTTCCTGTATTTATATAGTAAACACGAGATCATTGTTTAACAAAAAAAAAAAAAGTTATTTGATACAAAGTACAAATAAAGCTGTTTTGTGTTGGAGCACACGTTTGCCAAGAATGGACGGAAGGTGTGTATGTTAGATATCATTGAGGTTCCGTTGGAAAGTTTGTGTGCCTGCATCATAAACCTAAGTGGCTACTAACTTCTGACCTGGGAAAGTGACTCGGGAAATCTTTAGAGAACTTCATTTTAGCTTTCAATTACACCCATCTGCAGACATAGCCCCTGTGAGCTATGGAAAACAGGAGGGTAGAGAAGATGAATGGGAAATGCCTCCTGCCCCCACAGGAGGAGAGATGCATTCTGTTTTTGTTACAAACCCTTGTAAAGTCAATCGAACATATATCGGATTATCACATACCACTGTCAAGCATAAAAAGGCACTTAACATTTTGGTGTGAGGAATAACGAGGGAGTCCACTCTAATCATCCATTCTGACCCATATCCCAAGTCTCTCAACAGTCTAGAATGAAAAAGACTTCTTTCCCAAGATAGAGACAAAAATGATGAAGTCATTGGCACCAAGTAGTGAATGAGTCAATATCAGACTCTTCCTTCTAAACTAACCCACCAGTTTGCAAACAATTATTTAATGAAGTGAAATCTATATAATAAAATAAGGAAAATAAAAACCTTTACAGCAAAGTAATGAAACTATCATAAAGGAAGAAAGAATGAATGAATAAAGAAATCTCAGTAGATGATACTTTATGCTCAGGGATTTAAAGGAATTTATAAAGCAACTATTCTTAAAGTAGGCACTGAATGAAGAAATATTTTCAGGCAAATTAAGTCACATTATGAATTGAATTGACATTATACTTTATGTTTATAGAAGTCAAAGAAATATTAATACAAATAACACAATTTTCATTTTCAGTCTTAGAAATGGTGGCAAAACTATTTGTTATAGGTTTACTACTAAATCATAAGCTCTAAGATAAACTATTATATTTGAAAGTAATTCCTCAGTTATGATTTGATGTGGCCCAGATCAACTCACGGTACATAGGAACAGAGCTCAAATTGTATAAAACACAACACTTTCTTTTTCTTAAATATCAGCCTAAAAATTACTTACAATATGTACTGGTTAGAAATCATAGGAAAAATTATCACTTTACCTATAGCAATACATGTAAAAGGAAATAAACATGAAAAAGTTCTTTTTAATCATATTTGATGAATTTTAATATGATCAAAAGCAAAATATATCTCCAAAATGTTGACATTTATAGGTAGTCCTAAATAGTGTTCTCATAGTCAAATGTGATCATCCTTTTATTTGGTGGTAGTTTACATTCAATGCCAGAGTTTCAACAATTCTTCCTCTGTGAGACTTAGTATGTAGACATACAGAGCATTTTAAATATTATCTCTAATATTTTAAAGGTAATTACTTATTTCTTGATACATGGCATGATATAGAAAAGACTTATGCTAAGACATACTTAATTTCTGAAGGTCTAATTATGTATTAAAATTGAATTGTTTTTACTTTAGATAAATGTATATTGAATACAATATCTTGTTTAGTGAAACCTGTTTGAAATAGATTTTGTCATGAATGTATGTTTTAGTATTGCATTAAACTTGAAATAAATCAAACTCAAAACTTTTACACTGTAATTATTTACAACATGAAATTAATTTTTTGCTTCAAATATATATATATATTTACGATTCCATAAAACTCCTTTAATTGGCAAGCATCTAAGACATGTACTGGTTTCCATAAATTTTAATTTGTTTATAAATCTTTATGACTATTCCTGGCAGGTACATAAAGCCGCACCTGGATTCGGAGTGTGCAAGTGCTGAACAACACAGAGAATAACACAGAGCATGATTCCTATCCTCACGGAAAGGGGGCCCACAGGCCAAAAACAAAAATAAAAACAAAAAAAGAAAGAAAGAAAAGATAAATGAGCCCAGATGAACTAGGAAGAAATGAATGGTGCTATTGGCAAATGTGTGAACAAAGTCAGATAAACTCTAAGTATTTAAAATAATAATAAAAATATCTGTCTTTAAAGTAAAAGAGGGATGCACATAAATTATGGACAAGAGTTACACATGTATTAGGAGTTGGATAGTCCTAGGTAAATTGTTCTGAGATCCTTATATCATTTAGGTAGCGGTATTGTGATGATTAATTTTTATGCCAACTTGACTGGGCTACCAGGTGCCCAGAAATTTGGTTAAACATTATTCTGGGTGTGCCTGTGGGGGTGTTAGTGGAAGAGATTAACATTTGAATCAGTAGACTGAGTAAAGTAGTGGGTCTCATCCAATCTGATGAAGGCCTAAGGAGAACAAAAGTTTCAGTAAGGGAGAATTAGCTCTCCCTGCCTTTCAGACTGTCTTCAAGCTGGGACATTGGTTTCTGCCTTTGGATTTGGACTAAAACTATAATATTGACACTCAAGGGTCTCCAGCTTGCTAGGGCAGATTTTAGGGCCTTATCAGCCCCATAATCATGTGAATCAATTCCTTATTTTATATAAATATAGATATATAACAATCTCCTATTGTTTTGGTTTCTCTGGAAAAGCCTCAACAGGTATAGATAGATTAATTTAAACTTGCTTAAGTATGTTTCACAAATAAGTAATTATACAAAGATAGTTTATCCAACTTCCACAAAGTAAAGAAAAAGTTGAAAGAGGAAAAAATAAGTGAATTAGTCCAAAAGAGATTAAAATGGGGGAAGGGGGGTGGCAAAAAGAAGCACAAATACAAGGCAAATAGCAAATACATAGTAATTTTATGTTATTAAATCCAAATATTTTAGTAGTCAAAAGTAATGTAGGCTGCTAGCCAGCTACAGAGCCAGTCTGACTCCCAGGGTTCCTGAGAGACATGGGCTGGGGATCTCAGTCCTGTCCCCAATGCCACATATCCAGGCCATCAATAGAGCCAGCCCATCTTCCACTTGGAGGCCCTGAGAGATGGGGGCATAGGCCTGAGTCCTACCCCCACTGCACATCTAGGACAGTAACAGAGCCAGCCAATGCTCGGGGTCCTAAGACAAGGCCAGGACAGCTGCACCTCAACTGAAACCAGATCCTAGAATGATGTACTTATTAACCATTCCTAGAATGTACTTATTAACCATGTATGTTTCTTTGGGCTGTGTGACTTATCTGCTCATGTCCATCACCAAATTTCTCCTTAAAGTTTTCTAATTCATTTTTAAGAGTTCTTTTTGCAATAAGGATATTAATCTTTATGTGCTTAAAAAAAAAAAAGTAGATTGTAGAATAATGGGTACCAGACACTGCGAGGGGTATGGAAGGGGAGAGATTGGGGTGAACTAATGAGATAAAACTATGCTGTCTACCCTAAGTGAATCATTGTGCAGGATGAGCATGTATTGATACAACATTGTACCCCACAAAACTAAATATAAATAAAATTGAATTAAAAAATGTTTTAAAACTTTACTGTATTTTCTCAAACACAGAAAAAACATATAAAAACAAGTAATGTAAATGGATAAACATTCCAGTTAAAAAAGGAAGGTTTGACACAGCTAAAACATAAGAACCCAAAATGATTGAGTCAAAGGATTGATAAAGATGCATCAGGCAATTCTGAGAAAATGGGGAAGCTGTATGATCATCAGATAAATTGACTTATGGAAAAAAAACATTGTCAGAGACTAAGAGGGACCTTATGTAATGGTAAAGTATTAAATTTAATTGAAGTAATAATTATAAATTGTATACACATAATAATGTAAATTTTAAATATACAAAGCAAAAATTGATGTTATAAGAATTATAACCATCATAATAAATGTTAGCATAGTCCCTCAATAACAGATAGAACAAACTGATTAAAAATAAGTAAGAACAAAGAAAAGCTGAACAGTACAATGAATACTCATGATAAAATGGACACTCATAGAACAGTACATTCAACTATTGTATAAAACAACTATTGGATAACTCACTAAACTATTGGATAATCACATTAAAAAACAAATTAAAAAACAACATAATTAAACACATATGTTAAGAAAAGTAAAAACATGGTCCTAAAAATTACAATTCCAATAAGAATAATTATATACATTAGAAATTAATTTGGGGCCGACCCCGTGGCGCACTCGGGAGAGTGAAGTACTGGGAGTGCAGCGCCGCTCCTGCCACGGGTTCAGATCCTATATAGGAATGGCCGGTGCGCTCACTGGCTGAGCACGGGCGACACCAAGCCAAGGGTTGCGATCCCCTTACCAGTCACGAAAAAGACAAAAAAAAAAGAAATTAATTTGAACTAACAGTTACAATAATACTATGATTAAAATTTGTGCAATATTGCTAACACAGATGTTAGAACAAAATTTATTGTCTTAAAAGCCTAGATTAGAAAAGACGAAATATTCAGAAAAAAATAAACAGAACACATTTCTTTATATTTTAAGATGAACAGCAGAATAAAGCCAAAAAACAAGTAGAAGAAAGTAATAAAAAAAATTCTTAGTGAAATGAAATACAAAACTAAAAATATCAAATAATAGTAAATGTTTCCTTCAAGGACTTAAAGTGAAACTTTACAATTCCAACTTAAAAAATAGAAAAATTAAGCCATATTAGCAATAAAGAGTTGTGATAACTAAAGAAGATACAGAGGTAAATTTAGTAATATGAAATTTACAAAATAAAAATGAAAATAGGATGATTGATAATTTAAAGTATACAATTTACCAAAATTGTGTTAAGAAATAATACAAACCTGAGTAGTCTCCTATCTGTTAAATCAATTAAATCAGTAGTTAGAGAATCTTCCCACAAGAAAACACCAAGGCTTAAATAAATTTAGGAGTCAGTCTAACAAATTTAATAGTAATAGAAAAAAAAAAACTAGATCAACTCATTTTTATGAGGCTAACATAATTTAACATCAGATAAGATAACAGTAATAAAAAGTTACAAACTAATCTCATTCATAAACACAGATTCAGTAATCTTAAAATATTAGCAATCTAAATCCAATTGTGAGTAAAAGTGATAAAATATGTATCCAGATTGGTTTTACCTCACACATGCATGGTTGTTCAAATAATTAAAAATAGAATGATGTAACTTATCATATCAACAAATTAAATGAGAAAAACCATACAATTTCCCAACAGAAAAAACTTCTCAATAATGCTGAACATACATTCATGGTAAAATTTTAGCAAACTGCAAATACACAGAAAATTCCTTAACTTTAACTTTATAAAAGTGATCTATTAACAACCTGCTGCAAGCATTACAACCTGCTGCAAGACTTTATTTAATAAGTAATAAAAAATCTCCAATATCAAATTTCAATCTGAGAGAACCCATGGCGGGTCTGGGCTCTAGCAACATTTTTGTACATCTATGGACTCTTGCACTGCAGGGTTTGCAATCAGGCTTCCTCAGCATCTCTCTGTAGGGCACAGGGACCCAACTCAGAAATGCTAGGGAAGTAGTGCCTCGTGAGGCAAATTTTTAACAACGATAAATATAATAGGAAGGAGGTGGCAGATAAATTATTTGTTCCATTTCATTCCCCATCAGATCATTCGGAGTTGTAGTGAAGACTTTCAATCTGTCTAGAAACATCCTATGTGACTTTTCTTCTGAAGTTCTGACTTGATCAATATTGCCCCAACTTTACTTGCTTTCACTCTTTTCCTGTGTCCCTTTCCTTCTTTCCTTACTCTACTGTCATGGGATTAAATCCCATCCCCATCTGGCACCCCAATAAAGCAGTAGCATGTATGCTTTTCCTACAGAATCCAGCAAAATGTTGCTCAGCAGTAAAATGGATTAAATGGACCATATTTATATAATGAAATACTATAAAGCAGATAAAACACATGGACTCCAATTTCAAGCAAGAACCAGCAAGTTGCAGAATACATACAGTAATCATTGATTTGTATACATTTCCAAACCAGATAAAATTGAAGCAATGTATTTTCACAGATACAAACCTCAATGGAGAAACCATTTTTTAAAAATCAAGGATGTGATTACAACAATATTTAACACAGTGGCTATTCCATGGGCGGGGAGAGGGTCTGTAGGAAATTACATGAATGGAGAAAGGAACACGAGGACTTAAGATACTGATAGGTTTTTTTTGTATGTTTGTTTGTTTGTTTGTTTGTTTCCCTTGGGTTGAGTGTTTATTTTGTTATTTTTGTAAGATGTACAAATAGATTTATATAAGTGTCCAACATTCCCTTAGTACTCTTTATTCCTGCCATTCTGTGAGCTTCCTATTGCAGTTCCCGCAGCTCTGTTTGTGAGGGGTTCTCTAGCCTGTACTGTGTGCTCTGCCTACATGTCTGATGGGCCTGAGGGGCCAGGAAGTTTATTCCTGCAAAAGCATCCCTTTAACATTGCCAGGTAGGAGCTGATTGATAGATGTCTCAGTTTCCACACCTCTCAAGTGAGGTAATCCTGAGGAAATTCTATCCATTTCCTAGCTTTCTCTGGCAGGATCTAGACCGCTTATCACAGTTCATTTACCTACTATGTGTTGCTTTCTTCTTGTGGCTACTAGGCTCCCCACACTGCTCCCAATGAAGCAGGCTTCCCAGTGTTCATAACTACTGTGGGTTGAATATATCCCTCAAAAGTCCATGTGTTGGAAACTTAATCCCCAATGCAACAATCTTGGGAGGTGGGGCCTATCAAGAGGTGATTGCGTCATGAGGGCAGCACCACAAACGTGCTAATGTTGTTATTGCAGGAGCTGGTTAGTTATCACAGGAGTGGATTGTCATAAAGAGGGTCTGTCCCAGTTCTTCTCTCTGTCTCACATGCTCAACTCTACCCTCTGCCCTTCTGCCATGGGTCATAGGTCATTCCTCCCTAGAAGCTGGTATCATGCTCTTGGACTTCCCAGTCTCCAGAATTGTGAGATATAAATTTCTTTATTTTTTATGTATTACCCAGTCTGTGGTATTGTTACAGCAGCAAAGAACGAACTAAGACAAAGCCCTTGGGTAGCCTCCTCTGACTTTGAATCTGGGTTGTCCCTGTGATTTACTTTAACCACAAGAATGTAGTGGAAGTGACACTGTGCAGTTCCAAGCCTACAACTTACAATGACTTGGCCACTTCCTTTTTTTAGCGTTTTTGGAAGTTTGGAGGTGCCATGGAAGATGCCTGACTATATGCTATACGACTACTGGAAAGATCATGCTGAGAGATTATGCAGAGAGCTTACAGAAGAGGTCTTAAAATTTTGCATGCATACACACATTCAGTGAGAGAGAGATGGAGAGCACACATCCCAGTCTTCGCATATCCAGCCGTCCTTCTAAGGTACCAGCCCCAGACACTATCAGCTACACTCCTGTGAGAGATCCCAAGTCAGACCAACTGAAAAAAACAAGAAGCTGATTGCAGGCAACACACAGAATTGTTAGGTATAGTAAATTGCTGTCACGTTAAGCCACTAATTTTGAAGTGTTTTATTGCACAGTAGCAGAAAACTGAAATACCTCTCCTCATGCTCTTACGTTTCCACTCATGTGCAGGTGCTTCCTGTGACAACCTCCCTAACAAACAGTCTGAACTCTAAATCTAGTTTCAGAATTTACTTTTAGGGGAGCCCAATCCAAGACAATATGATCGACAGCTAAAATAAAGTCAAATCAGGTTTTAAAAAAAGATTTTACATGATCTAATTGTCACACACACACTCCCACCCCCCGATCCTCCTCCCCCACATACCATGAAGAGTTTTGAATTTTTTATTTAAGGGAAATAGAGCTTGGTGAATAGAAGTTATGTGTCAATGTGTACAAAATAAAATAATGACATCATCATATACTGTGCAAAGAGTGTTCGTTGTAGAGATCTCCATCTATTTTTAAGTTATTCTTGTCACTCCCTTTTCATCAAGAGTAGTGAAAGCAGGATCTGATTATTGAAAACATACTTTTTATGAATTTGCGAACCTTCTTTCTTTAAACTGTGTGAATAAAAGTTCATCATACTGAAGGATCATGGCCATAAAAAGTAAGCAAGGTTTAGAAAAAAAATATTTTTAAGTTATTGCTTTTGAAATGTGTGAATAGGCTCAAAGTCTTCCTTGGAGAAATATCAAAATAGCGCTGGCTTTCATCTTTATGAATAATCACCTTAGCCTCCCCGAAGTAGAAGAATATAAGAGATGATATCTCATTGTCCCTTTAAGCCTGAGAAACAACTCAATAGGTCATTTTTTCATCTGCTAATTCATATTTGTCTTTAATTTCCCTCATTCCACATAATAAAGGGTATATTAATAAATATCTTACTTATTACCTAGGGTTAATAGAGTGCAGAGTCACTTTTTTCCATAGAGGAGTTAACTATTTTAGTTAATCATTCTGCTATATGTAAAGCATTTGCCATATTTAATTTTTAATAATTCTGTAGTCTGTTATGTAGAAATAAAATTAAATAACTCTTGCAAATATTTCCAATTTATCTAAATATGCCATTAGATATACTTTTGAAACTCTCTGTAGCATATAAGTCCATTTAAAGTATGTTTTCCTTTAACCATGGTTTGAAACTTGGATAGCCAGCCTTTGAAATACATAAATTATAAAAGAAGAAAATCAGCATAGTTTTCTTTTCCTGGGAAGTGGAGCAGTTAATATTCAACATGAAATGTCTAATCTTTAAATACATTCTAATCTAACTGCTTAGGATAATTTTTGCTTTAATACCTTAAGAGTCTTCAAAGCCTGAAGGATGGGATTATTAAGATGGAATTTTAATGTCAAAATTATCAGAGAAGCGAACATATTGCTAGTGTTCATAAAAAATTGTATTCAATTTCTGTATGATTTGTTCAAATAAGAGATGAGAACGTATTTGATTATAGCCAGTAAGTAACCCAAAATTTGATCAGATGACTGGAGGTCACTGCTACATAAGTGCTGTCAACCTCAGAGATTAGAATGTTTAAGAGCTGAATTTAGTCTAATATATAAATATACCTGCAGAGATATGCATGAAATGTAGTCATAAAGTAATTAAACTGTTGTAATATTTTGTAGTGAAAATAATAAAAAATAAGAATATAAAAATAAATAATAAAATAAATCTAAATGATAATAATTTCTTTGTAAAACAAAATGTAAAGTTTTATTTTTTAAAGCTTTGGGATAATTCAAAAGTAACATATGCACTACAGATTTCTAAACTTAATTTCTCTGGTGTTTAGCAGACCTTTATTAGTTTCCAGATTAATCCATGATATAGAATTTACTGTGGCAAGCCAACTAATTTGAAAAGTAATAACAAGATAGCATTTAACTGTACTATTTTAGGCAATTGTTTTAAAGCAAATGCGTACTTTGCAGTATTTTTATAATCATGCTTGTCAGTTTCTTAAGGAGGATTATCCCTGTAGCAATACAAACTTTCTCTTCTACATTACCAAATACCTATGATGATGTGCTCATACATAATTATTTATAACTATTAATAGAAGCTATAATAAGCAATCAATAGTCATTCAAACTTACAATTATAATTTTTTATTCCACTGACGGGAGGATGTAGAAACTTGTCATATATTGGCCTTAAGAAACAAAAGCTCAGTAGGTACCCTTCTTAGAACAATGCACATTTGTAATTTATGAATGCTCTTTTATATTCTTGTAGGATATAAATATACAGTTACATTTTCCCTTTTCCCCAGTGCTATATAATTATAACTTGTAATATGTAAATATTTATGAATTCACAGGATGTTCGCGAGGAGAGAAGAATGTTATACTTGCAGATTTGTCTAGTATTTGCAGAACTCAGATTTTATTATTAGGCTTTATGTTTATTGCAAAATGCAAAAATACATTATTGTAAATTTGACTTGTCTAGAAAACATACCATCTGGTGATTCTATTGAGATTTGAAGATTATCTCAACATCATTTATCATTAGAGATAGACATAACAGCATTGGTTGAAAATTTTACTTTCTTTACTTTTATGTAAGTAAATGGAGGACAAATGCTCTATATTCTATATGATGAAATGTAATTCCAACATTAATATCATGAAGAATTAAAATTTATAGGACCTTAGAGATCATCTAGAAAAGAATGACACACCAATTGATTGGCAGTAGCTATGTGAAATGCAATTTGAAGGATTCTGAGGCTACCTATCAGTCCAGTGAGAAAGGCCCTTGGCTGATTGAAAATATATGCCATAGGTTCAGGATGGGACCCTGGTGACAAGCATGCTGTGTCTTTGTCACCCACATCTAGTATAAATTAAAGATCTTTAAAAGCTGGCCAAAAAAGAGAATACTCCCTAAGACATCACCATGAATTTTCAGACAGATCTACTTCTTAATATTTGTCCATATATTTGTGAAAAATACAATTCCTATAACTTTCTCCACTTAATGCTAATCTATTTCTTCTTTGAAGCATACAAACTCTTTACATATTTGAAGATTAGCATCCTTTTTCTCTTTATTTATTTCTCTTTTTCAAGTCAATTTGTCAGTTGTTCCACTTCTTCACCATTGCTGTAGTTTGTTCAAGTTCTTTGTACAATAATGCTTCCAGAACCAACTCCTCTAGATGATTTGTTATTGTGTAAATTAAAACAATTCATTTTATGAAAACACCATACTTTCTCTTAATGCAATGTCAGAGTCTATTACCAATTTTGTGGTATTTCCACTCTCCTGGTTCAAACTGACTTACCATCTACTACAACATTTACACTTTTTAAAGAAGGAAACATTCTAATCTGTTCCAAATACTAGGAATTTGCTAATTTCCTAACCTGACAATAATGACAACCATATTCTTGGGATTGTTCATTATCAGCCGAAAACCAAACTAAGCATTTTATCATTTTAGTTAAAATCACCATAGCCCTAATTTTATTTACAGATAAAGAAACAAAATTACAAGATGTTGAGCACCTGACTAAAGATATGATAGCTTTACAGTCAACCCTTTGTATTTATTTTGTTAGTTTGGAGCAATTCTTCTTTTTGAGTTTTTGCTTGATAATTATGTTATATTCTCTTAGGAGACACAGAGCACATATTCTAAGCTTATCTTGGATATTTAAGATTTATATTAAATATACTTGAAGAAAACATTAAATGGGAAACCTTCTAGGAAAATACTTCAGGTTTGTCATCCTTCTCAGGGAAGAGCTTCCTTTCCTCTTTACTGTAGGAGGACATATTATGGTAACTCGAATGCTTTCTGCCTTTGCTGCTACTGCTCCTGACGCTACCAGTTTGACTCTTTCTTATTCTCTGCCTAAATTCTATGATTGTTTGCATCTTCTTCTGTGTATTAATTACTATTAACATTATAGTACTTGGTACCTGCCATCTTACTAAGCATTCTTCCTTTAGTTTCAAATGACATAAATTGAAAACCTGAGGTTTGGAGAAATTAAACAATACTAGATTGACTCAAGATTAAGGAGGTAGGATATGTCTGAAGCTGGATTCAGGTAGAACATTTCTGAACTCAGGTTTGACTCCAAAGTCTAGGTGCCAACTCCTTACCTCTCGCCCATTCTACTAGCAGTGATACTCTCTCTTTTCATCTTCAAATTTCAAAGAAGTTTACTAAGTGATTAGAAAGTCTCTCCTCCACTCATCCCAAAGAATCTCAGAGATTTTGCCAGATGTCTTGCTTGAATTAAAATACATGTGAATATTATTTACTTGATTTACCAATCTAAAATAATCTATCAAGAAAATTATGTAAGTTTGAACAAACATGTCTTAGCAACATGGTATCAATATATTAGCAAAAAATATACCTGATATTTCATGTTATAATCTTGTGGAATAGACCTGGTACTCATGCTTTTTGAATGTAGAATCCACAACTCCCTTTTTATGTGAATGAAAATGTCTACCCATTTTCTCTTGTTTCATCTCCCATTTTCCATGATTTCCTAAATGTCACTTATCAAGATGCACCAACTGCATACATGTTCAGTGCTCTCACAAGCAATGTTCCTCTGCCAAGAAATAATGAGCTCCTTTGTAAGGTATTTGCTCATTCTCTGCCAAGAAATAATGAGCTCCTTTGTAAGGTATTTGCTCATTTACTATCACTCTCCCTTCTTGGACTTAACACCTTACCTGACACATCTGTCCTTTTCAATTTGGAGACTATTTTAAATATTTCTCTAAAATTAATATTCAGCTTGTCTCTAATCACTGTTACAAATAAAGCAGCCAGTGTGTACTTACATACTGTGTGAAATAAAAGATAAGCATTTGGGTAGCAGATATGTACATGTTTAATCTTTGGGTAGCAGATACGTGCATGTTTAATTTTGATAGATGCTCCCAAATTGTGCAATAGGTTTATCACTTTATTCTAACTAAAATAGTTCATTGATGCTACATCCTCTTGACCCAACCTCCAAAATATGATTTAAATCATTACTTTTCTTATTGTTATATATTAATTATATCATATATGCTAATTAATATATCTTTTCATATCTCTTAGTTCTTTAAACACATTTTTTCATACCTTTTGGTCCTGCAAACAACTTAAATTTCTATTTCATTTTTCTTTATTTGGAGTTTTTGTAATTCTAAATTAATTTTCATCTATATTCTTCCTAGAACCACTCTTTGAGTAATAACATACTTTCATTTCTTAATTAGTTCTTGCTTATGAGTTCTTTCTATGTTTTGTTGATGTCTTTAGAAACTTTAAGACACACAATATATTTAGAAAATTCATACGTATGCACCAGGATAAATATAGCCATCTCTGTACTGATTGTTCTTACAGGTATTTTGTTGAATTAAGGGGGCCGGCCCGGTGGCGCACTGCTACAGTGCGCCACTTGGGAGCGCGGCGGCGCTCCCGCCGAGGGTTTGGATCCCACATACAGACCGGTTCCCACTCACTGGCTGAGCGAGGTGCGGGTGCAACACTGAGGGCTGCGATCCCGTTGCCGGTCCCGGTCCGGTATGGGCGTGACACTGAGGGTTGCGATCCGTTGCCGGACACGAAAAAAGACAAAAATGAAGGAAAAAAAAAAAAAAAAAGAAAAACTTAGGAAAAATGAATCTAATGCATGCAAACCTAAATATTTCTGAGTAAGATAATAATAATGCACATTTATACTTTATAAAGAACTTTTATCTACTTCTCATTTGATCCTAACTACCATTGGTAGCATAATTATTGTTATCTTTGTTACAAAGATGAGAAAATCAAGACTCAAAGACATTAAGTACAAAAAGTAATAATTTAGGTGATGGGACAGGTATGATATTTTAACTCCAAATATAATACTGCTTTCACTTGACCTTGCTGTTCTTCAAAAATATATCATCTATTATTAATTCCTTTTTTATAAGATGTTAGATGTGTGAAAAAATTTGAGTATTTCTGGAATCTTCCTCCCTGTTGTCTTTTGTGCCCCAGAAAAACATCTTCCCCCACTAAAAACCCACTAATTAATTCTATTGAATTAAGAGTTTTAACATCCAAAAGTCCTCTATTCAAAATCCAAATACCCTTGGAGATTTAATAATCAAGCTGTTAAGTAATTAAACCTTAGTAAGAATTAGCTTATCAGATTGCTTTTCATCAACCACTAAGTGAGAAGAAATGGAGCACAAAGTAGAAGAAATGGGATAGGGTGAGAGCCAAATCACAAGCAATTCCGAAGGGAAATGACAGAGTATGACATTGTTGGTGGCATGGAAATCTGGGTAATCTGATTTAAATGGTAGGTATAACTAACAGAGCTGAAGGTGAGATAACCAAGAGAAAATCAATTATTTCATAATTTCGGCTGGTCTTGGCTGCAGACATAGGATAACGATCATCTTATATTAGTTCAAGTTTTTACCCCTAGTTTTCTCTTACTCTTTCAAACCAGAGTTGAAACTGTGCTCTTGTTCTAGAGACAATAATGGTAAAACTAACTTAACTTTCTCTGTCCTAGTGTGCTCTTCTCTTGGCCTGCCAAACCCTTATATGGATTTCCATACAAAAACAAACAAACAAACAAAACACCACACCTTTGAAGCTTCTCTGATCATTTCCATTCCTTTCCAGCCCTGGTGCATTTTCCCATTCTCTTGTTTGCACTTCATTTTAATGTGCACAGGCTGATGTCATGCAATCATGACTCGTTTGCACAGATTTTTTTTTAATTTTATATCTTTCGTCTTCTGTTTGCCTCATACTCCTTGATGATAGAGACTAAGTTATATTTATCTTTGCTCTTCTAGCAGCTGTCACAATGTCTAGACTTTGTGATCAAGACTAATAGATTACTAAATGTTTAATGAATGAATTAACTAACTGAGCAAGTATGTAAATATGGATGTAAAAATCCTTCGTATAACAGGTATTTCTTCCTTTCACAATCAAGCTGAACAGTCAACTGCATTTTATCTATTTTCAACTTGATTTATTATTCTTCACGATTATTTTGATTATTTTTAATAAACTTTTTAAAACAATATATTTGAAACTAGAGAATAGAAAATAAAAGTTTTACCAAAGGACATAGCAACAGAGAGAAAAAATTAATACAAAGAGAAACAAAACAAAAACTGAACTATAAAACACAAGCAATAGCATCTCAATTGAAGAAACAATAGCTTTTGTTTAAATTATAAAAACTCTTTAACTTATAGTACAAGTTTGCCAATAAATGATTCTATTTTGTATCCATGTTGCATAGTGATATACTTGTCAATTGAATCAATTCAATGAAACCATCAGTCAAATACAGACAAAATGGTCAGAATATGGTTCTGAATACTCAAGGGAAAAATATCTGTCTACTTACTGACTGCATTTTTTTAAATATGCTTTTATTATTTAGGAAAAATAATTGGCTGATTTTTCTGGCGTGGCACAAACACAGATCATTTTCTACATGGGATGTCTATAGGTTTGATCTTCTAGATGAAAGTATTCATATATTTTTGTGAGCCTTTGTTTATCAAAAATTATAATAGCATCTATCCCAAACATGGTAATGCATAATATAATTTCATACACTTGACTCACAACTTTTCAATGCCTATCTCAAGTTCTATATCTTGGCAGATCTGCATTTAACACATGCATTGGAAGACCACTTTGCTTTTGAAGTTCTTGAAAATTTTACAAGTTTTGACCAAACAGGATGCAGAATTGTTTTTGAGTTTTTGCCATGAAATGTCTAATAACCCTGTCATTCTTCTGAAAATAATGTGTTAATAAATTCTGACAATGTGCAAAAAATAGTGAGAAGAGGAATTTTTGCTTCCCATGCAGCTTTTCTCCAAGTGGTAAAAGAGAGAAAAGGAGACAGAAAGACCCCACAATTAGGTCAAATAGGCCATTTCTTCACAGAAAGATTACTTCTGCAACTTCCATTCCCAAATTCTATCTGGGAAAGTTCTGAGGCAATGTAACTGCTACTTCTGTCTTGGAAGCACAGACAATAATCTGAAAATTATCCCATAATATAACTTATATTTTTAGATTTATGATAGCCAGCATTTTAAAGCCTTTCCCTTGGCTGTTTTCCACCTAGTTTTAAACCTTTTAACACTGAGCAATTTCTTTTCTTTTTTGCTCATTTTAATCCTAAGATGCCGTATATTATAGCATGATGAGCCCGCTAATTAGAGAAACACGCATAAGTAAAAAGTGACACACACACACACACATAGAAAAGTGGTGTTCTTATTCAAACGTCAATTGCAATGTTAGTTAAAACAGAAGCGTAAGGAAAATCATGAGGATCAGCCATCTAGCTGTTCTTTATTGAGGCTTTGATGACATATTGGCTCACTATGCAATCTTTATTACATCTGGAAATGTCATTGGCATACATATATTGTACATATGTATATGTACATATGTATATGTATACATATATGTATATATATGTATACACACACACACACACACATATACCTTTCTCACAAATGCTGTAAATGCAAAAGAAAATCTAATTCCCTGGGAACACATTAAAAATAATCAAATACCAATTTTCCTTATGGCTGGTCTGAAAACTCTTGGCAGCTATTAATATATGCACATGAGTGGAAAACATTGTCTTTGTACTTCTCCACATTACAACATTTGGATGGTGTTCCTCTAAGAGCCATGACATCAGAAGCACCCCAGGAGCCCAGAATCACAGCCATTATAAAAGAAAGCTTTTGGCTGCAAGGTAGTGAAGAGAAGGCTGATGGATCAAACCTCAAAGACTTGCTTTTGAAATTAAAGTAAAGCAGTGTGCTCAGTCAGAGCTCAGTTAGTGTATACCATGCACCATGTAGCACATCACAGTATAGATTCTCCTGGAGTGCAAGCAGTGTGATTTTGACCAGGTTCTCCCAAGATTTCTAAGCTCTGGAGAACTCCCAATCAGATTATTCATATATATGAAAAATATTTAGTAGTTTTGTGAAAGGTAAAAATATGGAATTTGCCAAATCCTCTTTCACTATGAGATCTAATGAGCACCTCAAGATACTGTCTGTCTGAGAAGAGGAAAGATTAATATTTAAAGTCATTATTCCAGCTAACTCCATCAATTTCATGTCACCAGCACATCAAGAGGTGCAATTTTCAGAAAGGTTTTTTCTGCCTGAATCTTTTCATTGTTGTTTCACAACACAATTGCCTGCTTCGGCCCTCCCAGCAAATTGCACCCTCTCAAAATATGCTCTGTTTGGACACAATGCATTCCTGTTTTCAGTTAATTAATACATTGCAAGGAGCTCTCTAAATCACAAAGCCTCTAAATTTCACAAACAAGCTTAGGATATTATCCCTGAGCAATGTTTTCAGTGCCTTCTCCCTGTGTTTTCTTCTATTTGTGTAAAATACATTTCTGACTTTAGTGTAACCTATAAGAGAACTTGATATCCAAATAATATCAAGCATAACTCAAGAAGGGTAAACAAAAGTAGTAAAACAAAACACTCACAACCCAACACTATTTTCAATCCTTCACATTCTTTACCTTGTCTCTTAGCACATTTCCTTTAGCACATCTGTGTGAGAGAAGATAATTTTTGTCTTTCATTTTCTCTCCCATTGAGAGAACAATCACACATAAGGTATATCCACAAGATATAATAAACCTCTTTGTAAGTATCAGCAGGGTCAATTCTTTTCAACTTGACATATTTATTACTATTTTAAATGACTGGGAAAAAATAATAACAAAGTCACAAAAAAATGGAATAAAAAATCATTTTTTAAAAAAGGTGTGCAATATAATTTGTATAACATAAACATATTTTCATAATTTAAGACAACATGTATTTTGTATACTAAAGTGGCACACTCTTTAAAATCATGCAGGATTATAATTTAAAATTTAATATATGCATTTAAGGCTTTTCAAAAATTGAATATATTCAAAACCTCAACCATGTTGGATTTAAAACAATAGTATTCTGGTCAAGCTAAGGGTTACCTTAGGGTCTTTCTTTCCCCAATTAACTTGGAGTTTTATATTTAATCTGACATATTTTGCTTTGATAAACAAAAGTTATTTTACTATTTAGAGATAGTAATTTCAAAAGGCACTATTAAACATATGAAATAAAGACTTTATATTGTATGTTAAAAGTAGTAGAAATCTTGATTAAAATCCTGTAATACCCATTAAAATTACTTTAAACAGTTTTGTTTATATAATTGAATAAAAATAATTAAAGGCATTGAATACGTAGCCCTTAATTTCAAATTGAATAATTTGTTATTTGTAATATTTTAAAAAGAAAATGGTCTAGAAATTCCATTTGATCAAAGTAGAAATTATTTATAACTTTCTAGTGGCAAAACATGAGCAGTTTACAATTTGAGCTTAGCAATACAGTTGTCCACCATAATAGTGAGATTTATAGTAGTGTGTGTGTGTGTGTGTGTGTGTGTGTGTGATTGTGCATGTGTGTTAGGAAAAGTCCCACAAATGATGTCTGCTATTCTTCCTTTGTTGCTCTCTCTTGAAAATTAAGAAAGTTTTCCTTCAGAGATTGTCAAATTAAGAGAGTGAACAAACACTCAAAAACAGACTTTTCAAAAATATTTACATGGAGTAGTCATTAAATACATATCACATGCTAGTGCGAGAATCCCCCAGGAAGATGGAAGTAAAGTGTACTAGTGGTAGTGATACCATCAAATAGAAAACACCTAGGTGTCAAAAACAGAAGATAAGCTAGGGAAGAGCTTCCTAGGTTCTCCCCCCTTAGTGTCTGGACACCATGAGTTCCATGCTACTATAGAACAAGCAGCCATGCTAGTCCAGAATTGTGGAAGGTACCTAGTAACACCAGTCTGTTCCTGAAGGACAGCTGGGGGGATCCTATTAAACCATGTACAGAGGTCAGCCTCTGGGTGCTTCCTCCTCCAATCACCCATGCTGCGCCATGTGCTAGATAATTATAACCCATAGAAGATGATCTTGGAAAGACCTGTAGCAAGAGCAAAGCCACTGAGAATTTCCCTAAGGAACCAATTACCTGGTGGGCTATAAAAGAGAAGATGTAAAACACAGATTACAACACCAGTAAGTCTTTTCTTATCCCAACATTTGATATCACAAAGCACATATCTAAAACTTCCGAGGTAGCATGAAGTCATAAAGTGCATTAATAAGATGTCTCAGGGTCACAAAAGATTATGAAAGTAAAACAACACTCTGAGTAACTTAACTGCAGAGAAAGCAGAATTAACGGTGTGGGAAAGACAGAAATTTCAAACAGACAGTATTAAAGAAAATCATAGGCATTAGGTAACTTTAAAGATGATACAGGCAGAGATCTGGGTATTAAAATAAATAATCATTAAAATAAAGAACTCAGTAGATAGGTAGAATAATTAAATAGATAAAGACAAATGGCAAAACATGTGAGCTAAAATACCTTGTCAAGGGATCGACCCAGAAAGGATCAGGAAGAAATTAAGTTGTATGAAAAAAAAGAGTTAAAAGAGAATCTAGAAGTAGAAATGCCAACATATATAACTAGAGTTCCAGAATAAAAAAAAAAAAAAAAAAAAAAGAAGGATAGGAAATAATTGAAATTATGACTGGATATGTCAAATAATATAAGAAAGATTAAAATATCAGATATAAAGGGCTGTAAAACAGGATATAGAAAGAAAAAGAAAAGGAAACACAACCGAATCCTTTATGGTAAAATTTGGACATTATTTCCAAAGAGAAAAAAGTCTATAATTCCCTGAGAAAAATCTTAAATTTCCCAGAAAAAAAATCCTTAATTAAATGAGTTTCCTAAACAACAGTACTAAATGAAAGAAAACATTGAGGCAAAATCACCTGGAAACTAGAATTATATATTTAGGAAAATGACTGTGAGAGGCAAATGTTAAATCCATTCTGAGGGGCATAACATACATTAAAGCTTCTTCACAAATTCTCTCTTTGAAATCATTTACAAAAGGTACTCCTAAAAGAAGCATTAGATATAGTGAAGAGTGGTATATAAGTAATTTAGGAAAGTTACTGTTGTTGAAGTAAGCACTGGTTTTAAATATATAAAAAGAATGTAATCTAATAATGGACAATGTAAACTTTATAAGAGCACTTGGTTATTATGTGTGTAGAAGATCTTGCATATTTGAGGGAAGACAAATATTAATAAGCTTAAGAAAATATGAAAAATAAAAATGAGCAGGAATTTTTAAATGTGAAATATAACCAGCTGGAGAATAAAACAGCATGTATGATATTTGAACAGAAAATTATCTCTATCCAATGGAAGGTTACAAAAGGTAAGAGAAAATGAAAATATGGCATATTGAATAAAAGCAATAAGATGTCATATAAAGACTTTAATACACACCTTTCAGAAAATTACTCATTCAAGAGAAAAAATGAAGTAATTATCTAGTAGATTTTAATATAATGAATAGATAAGTATATGCTTTTCATGGTATATATACTAAATACAATATACATAATGTACAAAATTATAAATATATAAATGTACATATGTGTCATACCACTTTATATATAGTGAAGTTTAAAACGTGTTCTTTTTGGCTCTCCCATCATTGATATCATTGTTATCATATATATTTAATTCTAAATACTTTATAAATTTCATAGCCCATTATTATTATTTTTGTATTAGACAGTAAATTATCTTTTAAAGCAATTAAAATTAAGAAAATAATGTCTTTTAATTTACTTTTTATTTTATTTTATATTTATTTTCATTTTCCCCATTCCTGCCACTCTTTCTTTGTGGAGAGCAAGATTTCTGCCTTGAGAACATGCTACAGTATATCTTGTAGTTTAGAACTGCTGAAAACAGATTAATATTGTTTGTTTGGAAAAAATCTTTAATTTGGCTTCATTTTAGAATGATATTTTTGCTGGGTATAGAATCCTGAATAGACAGTTTTCTTCTTTCAGTACTTTAAAGATTCCATTGTGTTGTGGCTTGCAACATTTTGATAAAACGTTTCCTCTTATTCGTTTCATTCCTTCTCTAAATGTAATGCTTTACATCTCCCTAACCATCTCCAGCTGAATTTCAGCAGTTTGACTACAACTATGTTTTAATTCATCCTACTTAGGGTTCTCTGAGTTTCTTGGATGCCTGGTTTGTTTTCTTTCTCTAATTCTGGAGAATCCCAGCCATGACTTCTTCAAATATTCTTCTACCTTGTCTCTCTCTCACATCTTCTGTAAGTCCAATTACATATGCATTAGACTGCTTTATAATGTCTAATAGCACATTGGACACACTGGGTTTTTTTGTTTTTGTTTTCCTAGATTTTTTATTCTGTTAATGTTTAGGTTGCTGTCCACCCTCAGCCTGTCAGCTGATGAGAACTTTGATGGATTTCTTCATCTCTCATATGGTGATCTTCAGATCTAGCACTTACATTTAGCTCTTTTAATAGTTTCACACCACTGCTGAAATATACCTCTTCTCTTCACTCATGCTCTTTACCTTTTTAAAATGTTATCCATAGTTTATTTATTTATTTATTGATTTATTTATTTATTTATTGAGCGGTAAGGGGATTGCAACCCTTGGCATGGTGTGGTCTGCACTGCGCTCAGCCAGTGAGCACACCGGCCATCCCTATATAGGATCCGCACCCATAGCCTCAGTGCTACCAGTGCAGCACTCTCTCGAGGGAGCCACAAGGCCGGCCCCATCCATAGTTATTTTTAAATACTTAATATTTGGGCCATCACTAAGTTTCATAAGATGGGTTGCTTTATCTCTTGACAATGAGTCATGCTGGACTGTGATAAGCATTATTTTTGACCAAAATGGGAGCACCTCTTCTCCTGTTCAACCTTTAATATGGAACATTGATCAATATAGTTAGGAGCTGATTTGGGTTTGGATTCTTTCTCTCAATCTCTCTCTCACTCTTTCTAACACACATACAAATTAACTATATACTCATATCATCAGATTGATTAAAGAATAAAAATCAAAATATGAGTTAATATATTTCACATATTAAGGCAAAGGCCAAAAATGCAAGGAAATATTGATTTTGGCTATCAATTAATATATCTATAATATTAGAAGAGGTTTATAAGGTAAAATAAAAAATAAAAATGACAGACTTACAAAGAATAAATGCAGCCTAATATACAAAGAATGAATATACTTAAAGAAAAAAAAATTTTAATAAATCATTTAAAAAAGCATTCCAAAAGAGAATATCTGAATTCCTACAGGATGCCATTATTATACATTGACTGATTTTAATTTCTCAAGATGATTGTGATGTAGATTTAGATTTTTATAGATAAATTAACTGAGATTCATAGAAATAAAATATCTTGCCTCAAATTATGCATACACTGAGGTAACACATGTAGGATTCAACCCTGGGGCATTCCATTTCCGAAGAATTTGCTCTTTCCTCCACACCAGCTTTTCAAAGTGTGGTCTCCTGACCAGCAGTGTCAGCATGACTCAAGAACCTGTTACAAATGCAAATTCTTAGACTGGATTACAGACCTACTATCTCAGAAACCCTGGAAGTGAGCTCAGCACCTATTTGAACAAGTACTCTGAATGATTCTGATGGACACTAAATTTGAGAACCAACTCGACATATGCATAGTTAGTCCCATATGTATATGTGATTAGGTATAAAATATCACCTGAGTACTAAAGTGATTCAGATAGAAACAATTGTATCACAGTTAAGGCAAAAGGCAATGCCAAGAGGAAGGTCATTATTGGCAGCCAAATTTAATATAGATATAGTATTAATTTCCAGGAAAGAGATTAAAAACATACTGCACTAGGCTTACTAAAATAGCATCAGATGGTAAATGAATTTCAAACACACCTGTTTCATTATTCCACTTAGACAGAAAGAAGTAAGTTCCCCATCCCATTAAAATTACTTTCTCCACAAAGTATTAACAAAATTTTAAAGTTTAAATTTCCTCACATTAACAGTTGTAGGTTTTGCTAACACCAAAATCCAGTGATTGATAGTAATACAAGTAGCTTGAGATCAGCATATGATTTCTTGCTCTGCTAGCCAAATATTCTGTGACCTTGAGCAAGGTGCATGATGGTCCTGTACCACAATTTTCTTAATCTGAGAAGTGAGATAACAATATATAACCTCTTTCTTTATAAGAATTGATGAAGACAGAATATGAGAGATTCTATTAATATGTGAACTAATTATACTTGGTCTAGAAAGACCTTTGGAACTATCATAAAAATGTTTCCAGCTCCCACATAGTAATGTACTATGTCAAGCAATGTGACTGCAAATATATACTCTAGAAAAATGTGTATGTGATTGGGTACTTGTCCATTTAATCATATAATTCCCATTGATGTTCATTATAATTTCAAAGTTCTGTTCACATAAAAGAATTGCCTCAGAGATATACTAGACATTACCCTTAAGAATCATTCAGCTACTTCAAAGAGCATGCAGATATTGTCAAAGTATAGTATATGGACATTTATTCTTTCATACAGCACTGCAAGGAAAGTTGATAAAATAAACAATTGATCCATGTAATCTTGGCACAATTATTAAAACAAATTTACTTTAAATCTACCCTTTTTCCTGCACATGTTTTAGTTTGCAACATACAGTAGCTCTCACAGAGTTTTTTAAAAAATAAGGTTGACTAAGTTTTCTACTGATTATGTGGAAATAGTAAACAGTTATACTGATTATGTGAAATAATTCAGTAGAACTAGCTAGAAGAGCCACATGAAGATTTTATTTTAGATAGACCTGATGCAATGGTAAGTAAGCTGATTTGACTTAACATTAAGTATTGCAGCATCTTTTAAAAGCAAGTCCCCTTCCTGCTGTTTTACACTTTAATTACCTCTTTAATCGACTCATTAGTTGATTAACTTATCACTACTGGCAATAAGTACCTGTTCTAAGTAGGGGGGAGCTATGAAGCAGTGGTCTTTGAATGCTTCCTGGCTGCAGCCCAGCAGATGCTTGCTTGGTTTGGGGGAAGCTGGGGGACTTCAAAGCCGGTACATTAAATATCCAAAAAGCAAAATTATACCACTGCCATTATTTATTAAATACTTTCCAAGTAAATTGCGCTTGATCATTACCTATAATGCTTGATCGATTTTTTCTTTTCCCAACCTACAAACCACTCTTACCACATAAACCTTGAATTCAGAAAAACGGTGCCTTACCAGCTAATGGCAGTTACCAACCACTGTGTATATTGCCAGTTACGAAGATTACACATGAGCTTGCATGCAAAAGGAGATATAGGCACCTAAGTGGAAGAAGGTTATAAAAATGCTAGGTATCAGGAGAAAAAAACAAAACAAAACAATCTTTTATTCTAAGTATTTTTGTACGGTGTTTAAGAATACTGACTTCATACAGACCTTCTTGTGAATTAAGCTCCTATTAAATATCATACCTTAAAGGAGTCACTGGTCCTTCCTGCACTTTAATTTAGCATTATTTCAGCCACATATTTTACAAATCCCACAAAGATATAATAGTAGCATTGCATAATTAGGAAGCCATTTATCAAGTGATGATGTTCTCACAACTCTTTCGGTAAAAGATTTAGGTTTTACTCGATACTTGACTGCATTTAATGGAGGTTTAAAGGTCAAGAAAACTGAAGACAAACTGACAATGCCAGCGCTGCCAAGTTCTCTTGGTTGTAGAGAAGAAGGCCCCTGACTCTTCGAATCTTTCTTCAGGTAACCAGAAGAGCCTTTTCTCGGGTAGCCTCTTCCAGTTTCTCAGAGAACGGGAACCACCACCTTTCCTTCCATTCAGTTGTAGTTTTGATTGAAATTTAATGAGGCAAAAACAAAGTGCTAATAAACAAGAATTGAAGTAATTAATGAACAATAATCTTTATATGTTCTACTTCTATTTAATTTAGAGACTTCATGGTGCTGTAATGAAGCCATGGAGGTAACTGTGAGTGTTCAAATGGCATAACCTGAGGCAGTGATGGGTAATGTTCCCAGCCTGATAACACAGAAGAGATTTGGAAGGAGAATGATACCATTCTTGATGCCAATCAGCTGGAATCAAAAGAACAGTACTGATTACCTCACCAGTTAACGTGATAACAGCAAAATACTATTTATTGAGGGTGTATTAATTATCAGGGATTCTCCTAGATACTTGGAATGCATTTTCTTATTAAGGCCTTATAGCAATGCTAGGATTTCTATCAATAGCTAAATATTGTGGGATCACACTGCTAGTAAGAGTATAATTTCAAATAGAGATGGGGAGCCAGTTCTTTTGAATCCAATACCCATGCCATTTTTATTATTCAACTTTTCTTTTTTTCAAAACAGATGGAAGTATTCATTTAGCCACTTTTAACTAGATTTCAGCATGTCTTATGAAAGCAACAAAGGACCTGTAGAGAGCAAAGTTCTAGTTTCATATTGGATTTTAACAGGTGTGATTATAAGGAAAATATCAAGTACTATTTGGTCTTTGTTTCCATAACTATAATATAAATAAAGCAGAATAGAATCTATGGAACATCATTTGTTGGTTCTGAATGACTGCTTATATTCGTAGTTCTATATAAGAAATATATAGATGCAAACTGGAAAAAATGTAGTATGATTAAGTAAGCAAAAGAAGTAATGTTTAAGTTCATTTAGTAATATAATACTCTATCCCTATTTAAAAATTATTACATGAATCAGTTGGTGAATTCCTCTCTGCCATCTTTACTTGGCTTGTGTCCTCAGTGGTAACATTATAATTCTGATGCGTGATTTATTGGTTCATATATCCAAGTGTCACTTTTAAAGCTAATCTATTGATCCTAAAAAGAAAAAAATATATACAAATTTGTTACCAGGATATGTGCAAAGTTAAAAATCCATTGAAATAACTATGAAACTATATGTACATGTGTTCTTATAGGATCTTCAGAGAAAGAAAATACAAAGGAAAATATCTCTGTTCTAACAATGACTTAGAAATCATGGAATTATTAGGCATATTTGATATTATATATGTTTTGATATTTGCTAGAACAAAAAAGAGAAGAATTAGTGAAAGAATTTTTAAAATCCACAGAAAATAGCATTAAAATGGTTTTCCGAAGTGTTAAGTTTGACAGGCAGTAGTTCAAACATCTTTAAAAGCAATTCTAAAGGAAATTAGAGCTGGTTTAGTAAACATTTTCATTAGCTCAGTAGATTTCCCCAAGGATCCCCAGTGGCCAACCTATACCTCTGCTCTTTCCCTCATTTCTCTTCCCACTCACTTAAGATGAGGTTAACTGGTAACAGATGTAAGAAAACGTACAAATGAATTAATCCAAGGTCATTCTAAATCAGATAGTGTGACTAGTCTCCAAATGTCCTTAGGTTTATTTCAATTATTTCAATTATTACATAATATTCACTTTTTTTCATTAAAAAACTAATGGGATTGCAACAAGAATGAAAATACTAATCAAACCAAGTTTTTAAAATCAAGATTAGTATCCTTCTGAATCAAATAGTAAATTACAAAATTAAATTAGTCATCCAAAAATAGATGGAAACTAACACCATATATACAGTATATATGTGTGTGTGTGTGTGTGTGTTATACATATGCATATACAAACACATACACACATATATAACAGTTTAACACCACATATGTATATAATACTATATGCATATAATGCTATATGTGTATATAAACCAACTATAGATGTATTATATATAAGTATTTGTATATATGCAGCTGAGAAGCTAAAGTAAAGAAAAAGAAATAATTTGGGCACTTGTTTCTACATAGTATCAATATCCCAAAAAAGATGCAATTATTTTTAAATAAGTGGTGTAAAATAAATTAGATATTCTTAATTTGATCAAATTATTTTTAATACATAAAATTAACAATGGAGATTAAGAATTTGTAAATAATCTTCATTGTTTCATCCATTAAATCATAATTCAGACATAGATTACCAGCAGTTAGGGTTAGTGTACCAATTGCAGGATTATTTTCTAAGTGAAAAGACACAGCTGCCTATTAGCTTGCCACCCGGATTCTGTAACAGAAAGACAGATGCTGCACCTGCTAATATAGTTAGTAATTTACTATTTTAATATTTAAACTAATGGTGATTCTATAATCTACTTTACATTCTTTTAATAGTTTATCTTCCAAGTATTATTCTCCAAGTCTATATAAATGGAAATACAGCAATACAATCTTTATTCTTTAATCTATTTCTGTGCAAAATTAGAGACATTTGATTGCAATTGTTTGAGATTGTTATTTATACATTACAGTTACAGCTGTATTTTTTTATACTTCCCAAGTCCCAAATCGCAATATCTCACTTTCCTCTGTAGCTCAGACTTCCTTCGCTTTTACACAAGTCTAAGATCTTCGATTCTTAGATAGTCTCATGTCCACAGGTGTAGTTTTGCAGCAGTGTTTGTGTGAGCACCCAAGCACATGTTGTAGAAGTGAGGGAGAAGTGAAGTCCACCGATTTCACTAAGTTCTGCATGCTGAACTGCATGTCACCATCAGACACTCAGGGACATGTCTAAGATTGGTCCTGCTTGTGGCCAGTCAGCTTATGCTTAAAGAAGGACTGTGTGGCTGAGGAAGGAGGAAAGAGACAGAACAAAAGGCTTACAACAATTAATGTCATTTTTCTCTTTTTTGAATAATGCAGAGAAGAATTTCGCCCATCGTATTTGTAATCTTTCAACATGGGTTAAAATATTTTAGGTTTGGATTGGAACTTAGTACACATTTTATTTTATTTTATTTTATTTCACTTTCATTTGTTTTATTTTCATTAGAAAGGAACTCTGCAGATTTGCCTCAATTTGATGGCTAGATCAATGTCACAGTTTAAAAATATAATGTGTATAAAATATACAGAAAATACTATAGTAGACATCCATCTACAAATCAGTCTTAACAGATGTTCATATTTTGCCATATTTGCTTAAGATCTCTCTATCTCTCTTTCTGTCTCTGTCTCTGTCTCTCTCAAATATACATAAGCAATAGACAACATTGTCTTTTTCTTATTAAATGCAATGTGTTTGTGTCACTCAACTTAAGCTTTTGAGTTTTATCCATGTTGATTCCTATTGATTTAGTTAATTTTAACAGCCATATATTTCATTGTTTGAAGACACAATATTATATGATGTCTCTTTTATAGAATATTGAAATTCAACAAATGTGTTCTTAAAAAATGAGAATACAAATAAGAATAAAGGAGTAAAGGAAATTGTAAAATGGTTTGATTGAAAAAATTGTAAAATATACATATTTATAATTGTATTAATTAAGCCAGTGCAAATGTCACAACAATTATTAGTTCAATTAAATTGCCGCAAATATTACTATTTCATATCTAGTTCAGTTACCTTAATTGTCACCCTTTGAACAAACATATTTTTGAAACTTTCTAACTTAAGACATTATGATATCATATAGATTCCAATTTTATGAGTGTGGTTTTTTTTGATTACTATTTGTAATCACCATTTTAATGCATATTTTCCTTGTAAGAGATTCCATAGAATCATTCATGGTTTGTGGTTCTGGAAGCCCTCCAATTGGGTTACATATGATAGACATCTTGCCCTGTTTATAGAAAAGTTGAGTCAGCAGCCATTAGCAACTTATCCTAAATGGCATAACCACAAACCGTAACTAATATTAATATAAACATATAAACATACTTTACTTAAAAGTATCTTGTCTCAACAGTCTCCTATTGGACTTATCATTTTAATGGAATTCGACGTGTACCAGGAGAATCAAATTGGTGGGAAAGAGTTTGAGTCAGAGACACCTGAATTTAAAGCCTTGATCTACATCATATTATTACAATTTTACTTTGGACAATATATATTTTTTTCTTTTTAAGTCCCCATTAACCAAATGCTGTCTGTTTCCAAGTCAGAATCATTCACATTTTATCTGCATAATTTTAATTCTCAAGATTACTTAAGAGATAGTAACTATTAACACTATTTTTTAACCTCTAATGAGAGTACTGGTATTTACAAGGTTTAAGTAATTTTCTGCAAATTCCAAAGTCAGTAAATGGTAGAAAATGATTCAAACTAATGTTTCTGGTTTACTTTTATTACTTAACTTTTCATGTCAGTTGTAGGTTAAAGGGTGTACCCCCAAATTCATGTCCACCAGGAACTTCAGAATGTGTTCCTGATGGAAAATCTAGCAATGGAATTATCCTGGATGTAGTATGGACCCTAAATCAAATGACTGTCATCCTCATAAGAGGAAAAGAGGACACAGAGACAGAGGAGGCCATGTGAACAAGGAGGCAGAGATTAGACTTATGTTCCCATAAGCCATGGAATGCCAGGAACTACCAGAAGCTGGAAGTGGCAAAGAATTATCTTTTACAACCTTAAGAGAGAGCATGGTCCCGCCTACACCTTGATTAAAGAACTCTGGCCTCCAGAACTGTGAGAGAATAAATTTCTGTTGTTTTAAGCCACCAAGTTTGTGGTGATTTGTTAAGGCAGCCCTAGTAAACTAATATGACAACATAATACATTTGTCTATAAAGCAGGGCCTTAAATATTTACACAGAGCACTAAATACAAGGCACTTTTTATAGAACGAGGTCCATAGTGCCATTCAGTGCTGCAATAAAATTGCTGAAAATAATGAGAGAATCTTGCCTCACCTTAGGTAATTATGAATATAAAGAAAAGAAAGACACAGAAAGAGAACCCACTGTGCCTTATATTGAATCATTGTATACAGCACTCATTTGACATTTTGCAAAGCAAGGAAAGTCTCCTGGTTGACTACATGAACACAGTGGATATTCATGATGATATGTGGTAAGAGAACAAACAGATATTTCTACAATAACTTGGAAAAAAGATAACAGTTTAAGAAATATTCATTAAAATTACATGTGAACATTTCAACTAATATAGCGAAAAAGATGGGTTTCAGAGAGATCTGGAAAGCCAAAAATTCAAATTTATTCAGTTAAATGATAGAAAAAGACGTGATTATGTAATGATTAAATGCATCTTAAACATAAACTGAATAAAAATTTTAATTGTCTGATAAGATATTATTCACATACAATCTAACTAACCCATTTAAAGTATATAATTTAATGGCTTACAATATATTCAGAGTGGTGCAACCATAACCACACACAGTTTGAGAATATTTTCATCACCCCCAAAAGAACTTCATTCCTATAAGCAGTCACTTCCTATTCCCCATTCTTGCCAACTGTTGGAAACCAGTAATTTATTTTTGTCTTTATGGATTTGCCTATTCTGGACATTTCATAAATGTAGAATCATACAAAATATGTTCTATGTGACTGGCTTCTTTCAGGTAGCATAATGTTTACAAGGTTCAGTCATGCTATGGCCTCCATCAATGCTTCATCCCTTTTTTATGTCAAATAACATTTCATTGTGAAGTAGTAGATACCACATTCTATTTACCTATTCATCAGTAGATGGGCAATTGATTGTCTCCATTACTGGGTATTATGGGTAATGCTGTTATGAACATCTGTATACAAGTTTTTGTATGAATAGATGTTGTCATTTCTCTTGGGTACATACCTATGAGTGGAATTGCTGAATTAAAATGGTAATTCCATATTTAGCAGTTTGCAGAACTGCCAAACTGTTCTCTAAAGTGTTTGCCCCATTACACCTTCCCGCTAGCAATGTATGAGAATTCCATTTTCTCCATATCCTTTTCAATTCTTGTATCTGTCTTTTTTATTTTAGCCATCCTAATAGGTCTGAAGTGGTATGTCATTATGGTTTTGATTTTGCATTTCCCTAACTGCCAGTGATGATGAGCATCTTTCCATGTGCTTATTGGCCATTTGTGTACCTTCCTTGGAAAAAGATCTTTTCAAATTCTTACCTGTTTTCATTTCTCTCTCTCTCTCTCTCTCTCTCTCTCTCTCTCTCTCTCTACCTTCCTTGGAGAAAGATCTATTCAAATTCTTACCTGTTTTCAATTATTTCTCTCTCTCTGTGATATATATATCACTTTAGCCTTGAGTTGTAAGAGTTCTTTATTTTCTGGATGCAAGTACATTATCAGATCTATAATTGCCCAATGTTTTCTATCATTCTCCAGATTGTCTTTTAACTTTCATGATTGCATTTTTTTGCATAAGTGTTTTTAATTTTGATAAAGTCTAATTATCTGTTTTAGTTGTAATTGTTACTCGTACTTTTGGTGTTGTATCTAACAAGGTTTTGCCTACCATGAGGTCATGAAGATTTACTCACATGCTTTCTTCTAAGAATTTTATAGTTTTAACTATTACATTTAGGTCTGTGGTCCATTTTTAATTAATTTTTGTATGTGGTTGGGTCCAAATTCATTGTTTTGCACATGGTGATTAAGCAATGTTTGTTGATAAGATTATTCTTTCTTCCATTGAATTTCTTGGAAGCCTTGTGGAAAATCAATGGACTGCAAATAGGAGAGTGTACTTCTGAAACTTCAATTCTATTCCATTTGTTTATGTATCTACTCTTATGAAAGTAGCACACTTTTGATTATTGTAGCTGGAAAGTAAGTTTTGAAACTGGTAAGTTTGAGTCTTCAAACTTTGTTCTTTCTTTTTAAGACTGTTAATGGGAGTGGGGGGAGAGAGCTTTGCATCAGCACATGAGTTTTAGAATCAGCTTGTCAATTTATACAAAAAAGCAGCTTGTCAAGGCTTGCTTTGAATCTGTAGTTCAATTTGGGGAGTCTGGCAATCTTAACAGTATTAAGTCTTCCCATGCATGAACATAGTATATCTTTCATTTATTTAGGAGTTTTAAAGATTTCTTTCAACAATGTTTGTAGTTTTCTCAATGCACAATTTACATTTCATTTGTTAAATGTATTTGTAAGTTTATATATATATATATTACATTTATATATATTTTATACATAATTTCTTGTAAAAAGACTCTTTTTTCGGGCCGAGCCTGTGGCGCACTCGGGAGAGTGCGGCTCTGGGAGCGGAGCAGCGCTCCCACTGCGGGTTCAGATCCTATATAGGGATGACCGGTGTGCTCACAGCACTCACTGGCTGAGCGCGGTGCGGCCGGTCTCAAAAAGGACAAAAAAAAAAAAAAAGATTCTTTTTTCATTTTAGATTGTGCATTGCTGCTATA
This sequence comes from Galeopterus variegatus, assembly GCF_000696425.1. NCBI lineage: Eukaryota > Metazoa > Chordata > Mammalia > Dermoptera > Cynocephalidae > Galeopterus > Galeopterus variegatus. The sequence continues at coordinate 499,121 of NW_007726116.1, read as the reverse complement.
TAGAAATGCAATTAACTTCTGTATACTGATCTTAAACCTTGCTAAATGACTATTAGTTCTAATAAAGTTTTACAAGATTTTATTGATAAATAAGACCATGTCATCTGCAAACAGAGACTACTTTTCTTCTGCCTTTCCAATGTGGAAGACATTTTTTTTAACTGTTTGATTTCCCTGACTACCATCTCCTGTACAATGTTGATTAGAAGTGATGAGAGTAGGCATGATTGTTTTGTTCCTGATCTTACTGGGGAAGCATTCCATCTTTCATCATTAACTATGATGTTAGCTGCAGATGTTTTTTTGTAGATGGCCTTCATTGAGTTGAGAAGTTTCCTTTTATTCCTTATTTATTTAATTTTTATCATAAATATGTGTTGGATTTTGTCAATGCTTTTTCTGCATCTATTGAGATGATAATGTGGATTTTACCCTTTAATATGGTAGTGTACTATGTTAATTGATTTCCTAGTGTTAAATTAGTCTTACATTCCTAAGATAAATCCCACTCAGTCATGGTGTGTAATTCTTTTTATACGTTGCTGTATTCACTTGCTAGTACTTTCTTGAGCTTTTTGTATCTGTATCCATAGGGATATGAGTTTGTAGTTTTCCTTTCTTGTGATGTCTTTGATTTTGGTTTCAGAGTTTTTTAGAAAAAAGTTGAGAAGTTTTCCTTCCTTTTCTATTTTTGAAAGAGTTTGTAAAATTTGATATTAATTCTTTATTAAATATTTAGTAAAATTTACCAGTAAAGCCTTCTGGGTCTGGGCTCTTCTTTGTGTGATGTTTTAATATTTCCAATTCAATTTTTTTACTTGTTATAGGTCTGTTCAGATTTTTCTATTTCTTCTTAAGTGTGCTTTCATAGTTCATGTCTTTATTGGAAACTGTCCTTTTCATGTAAGTTAATTAATTGATTAGTATAGAGTTGCTTATACAACTTTCATACAAGCTTTCTGTTTTATCTAACATTGGTAGTAATGTCTCCTCTTAAGTTGCTAATTTTAGTGATTTCAATCTTCTATCATTTTTATTGTTTTAAATTTTAGTGATTTCAATCTTCTAGTAATGTCTCCTCTTAAGTTGCTAATTTTAGTGATTTCAATCTTCTATCATTTTTATTGTTTTATTTTGCTAAATGTTTGTCAGTTTTCTTAATGTTTTCAAATAACCAAATTTTTGTTTGTTTTCCTATTGTCTATTATATTGTTTTTCTGTTGTCTATTTCATTTTTATTCTAATCATTGTTATTTTCTTTCTTCTGCTTGTTTTGGGTTTAGTTCACTCTTCTCTGAAGTATATTAAGGAGGCAAGTTAGATTATTGATTTAAAATGATTCTCTCTTTTTAAATATAGACATCTAAGGATACAGACTGTCCCTGACTAATTATGGTTTGACTTATGATTTTTTAACTTCACAATGTTACTAAAGCAGTACACATTTACTAGAAAACATACTTGGAATTTTGAATTTTGATCATTTCTTGGGCTAGCAATATGTGGCACAATATTCTCTTGTGATGCTGGGCAGTGGCGGTGAGCTTCAGTTCCCAGTATTTACATGATAACAAGGGTAAACTACCAATACTTGCTATCTTCCTGAAGAACACTATGCCTGCTAAACCATCAGTGTCAACGCCCCAGTGTCTTCTATCAGCTGTTTTCAAGCCTCATCAGAAGAGAGAGAAATTGATGACTCTGTTTCTGTGCATCTCAATCATCCAGTAATTAATTTTATATCAATGCTTCAAACATTCTTCAGGCCCAGTGATCTTTCAGATGTGTATATTAATGTGAGTACCCATACGACTATTCTGTTTTTCACTTCAGTACACTATTCAATAAATTACATGAAGTATTTAATACTTTATTATAAAACATGGTTTGTGTTAGATGATTTTGCCTAACTGTAGGCTGTGTAAATGTTCTGAGCACACTTAAGGTAGACTAGGCTAAACTATAGTGCTTGGTTGGTTAGGTGTATTAAACTCATTCTCAACTTAATGATATTTTCAACTTATGATAGGTTTATCAGGATGTAACTCCATCATCAATTGAGGAACATCTATATAAATTTTTCTCTAAGTAAATTCCATAAGTTTTGATGTGTTGTGTCTTTATTTTCATTCATTTAAATGTATTTTCTACTTTCTCTTGCTATTTTTTTTGAACCATTGTAATTGAGAGTGAGTTAACTTCCATATATTTGTGAATTTCAAAATTTTTTTGATATCGTTTCTGATTTTTTTCTATTATATTGAAGAACATACTTTGTATAAATTTAAACATTTCAAATTTATTAAGGCTTGTTTTAAGGCCTAGCATAGGTCTATCATAGAGAATGTTTCATGCACACATGAAAAGAATGTATATTCAACAATTGTTTTCTTTAGCATTCTAGAGATATCTATTAGGTCTAGTTGATTTTAATGCTTCTCAAGTCTTCTATTTTCTTGTTGATCTTCTGTGTAGTTGTTCTGTTCATTATTGAAAGTGGGGTGTTGAATTCTTTAACTATTATTATTGAATTGCTTATTACTCCCTTCAATTCTGTCAGTTTTGCTCCATATATTTTTACGTTCTGTTGTTAGGTACACATGTGTTTTTAACTGATATGTCTTCCTAATGGATTGACAATTTTATCATTATCAATTCTCCATTTATCTCTGTGACACTGGTAAATTTTAGTCTATCCTTTTCTGATATTATTATAGCCACTTCATCTTTACATGGTTACATTTTTTAAGATATATCTTTTTCTATTCCTGTACTTTCTACATATTTGTATTCTTTTGTTTTGATTTTTTGGTGGCTGGCTGGTACAGAGGTTTGAACCCTTGATCTTGGTGTTATCAGCACTATGCTCTCCTAAATGAGCTAATAGGCTAGCCCCACCACATATTTGTATTTTTAAATATAAATGTGTCTCCTTGAGACATGTATAGTTGAATCTTGCTTTTTTTATATCTAGTCTGACAATCTTTGCCTTTTGATTTGATTATTTATCTCATTCAAATTTAATGTTATTGTTGGTATAGTTGAATTTATATCTTCCACTTTACCTTTTGTTTTCTATTTGCCATGTATTTTTTGTTTCTCTGTTTCTCTTTTACTGCTTTCTTTTGCATTATGTAAATATGTTTTAGTGTAAACGTTTAATTCTTTCAATGATTATTTGTACTTCTTAATGATATTTTTTCAGTGGTTGCTCTATGGCTTAGTGATTATCTGTTAACTTATAAGAATATACTTCAGATTAATACTAATTTAATCCCAGTGAGGTATTGAAATGCTACTCTTCTATAGTTCTTTCCCTCTTCCTCCCTTTACTGTTATTATTTTTATACATATTACATCTATATGTCTTAGAAGCCCTTAGGTATATTGTCATAGCTATTACTTTTTATGATTTTATTTCTTTAGGAAAGTTTACAGAAGCAAAGGGAGTAAGTATATATTTATAAAATGTGTTATATTAAACTTCTTATTTACTATTTCTGGTTTTCTTCATTGGTTCTCATGAATACAATTATAATATCATGCTGTTTCTTTATTTCAATATAATTTTGCTTTCACTCACCTCATTTGTGTATTATTGTGAAATATATTGCATCTCTATATGTTAAACATCTAACCATACAATAATATACTTATTGTTTTAAACATTTTCTTTAGGTAAAAAAAAATAAAAAAATAGAAGAAATATGCATTTCAGCTACCTTTAATAATTACAAAATTACCTTTAGCAAACCTGTTGAATTTTTTTGTGGATTCCAAGTTAATACCTGAGATCTCTTGCTTTCAGCCTGAAGTTTTAGCCTGAAGTTTAGAATTTCTTCTAAGGCAGGTATGATAGCAGCAAATTTCTCAGTTTTTTGTTTATCTGTGAGTGTTTCCCTTTCACATTTTTTGAAAGAAAGCTTGGCTTACTTTCTTGTTTGACAGAGCTTTTTTGCTTGTTTGTTTGGGTCAGCACATTGGTTATGTTATCCTAATGTCTCTGGATTCTATTGTTTTTAATGAGAAGTTAACTTTTCTTCCTGTTAGGTTTCCCTGTATGTTATGAGTAATTTTTCTCTGCTTTTGTCAATATTCTCTTTGTCTTTGGTTTTCAACCATTTTTACTTTGATGTGTCTATGGGCGTATCTCTTTACTTTTATCCTACTTGGAGTTCATGGAACTTCTCAGATCTGTAGATCATATTTTTGGGAAATTTGGAAAGTTTTAAGCCTACATTTTTTTCAAATTTTTTTCTTGTTTCTCTCTATTCTCTTCTTCTGTTACCTCAATTACATGTATGTTGATGTGTTTAGTGATGTTCCACAACCTATTGTGGCTCTTTTCCTTTTCTTCATTCCTCGGTCTCTATTTTTCATAATGCACTGATTTCCACTGATTTATGTTCAAGTTTACAGATATTTTATTTTTCTAGTGCAAGTCTGTTAATCTGTCTCTGTAGTGAACTTTTTATTTCAGGAATTAGAATTATTAACTCCAGAATTTTTATTTATTTTTTAAAAATTTATATCTTCTTTCTGGTATTTTTATTTCATGAGGTATTGTTATTATACCTGCCTTTCCTTCTTTAAGCATGATTTCTATTAGTTCTTTGAATATATTTACAATTACTCTTTTAAATTCTATCTGCTGTCTGACATATTGTCCCTTTTAAGGCAGTTTCTGTTTGCTGCTTTATTCCTCTGTATGGGTCACACTTTCCTGTTTTTTTGCATGTTTCATAATATTATGCTAAATCCAAGCATCTTGGGTAACATAATGTAGCAATTCTAGATACAATTCCTACACACTTCCAGAGCTTTTTGCTTTACTAACAAGGTACTGAGCAAGTGCAATAACCTGTAATCTTAGCTTGCCTCTTCTGCAGTGGAACATCTATGAGATGGGATGAGGGAAACTGGGTTCCAGTATTGTCAATATTCTTGGCTTGCTGCTCCTTAGATAGAGCTGCCAACCTGCCAAGGAGGGTTAGGTAGAAGAAGGCAGTCCCAAACCTTTCAGCTGCTCTTGTCTAGAATAGAGCAACAGCAACATGGATATGGAGTTGAAGGAGGAAAATGCTAGCAGCCTACCTCTCCAAGATATACTATTGTCCTAGACTGTGAATTGGAAAAACAGGAACACCTATATTATTGGCTGTATCAACAGGAGTAAAGATCCTATTTCTCTAAATAGGGAAAAAGGAGGAAGAAAAGGAAAAGGCTCAGTGCTTTAAAGTTGCAGACACTTATTCTTACAGAGAATAACTTACTTTGAATAAGTGTTTTCCATTTTCTGTATGACATTAGGACAAATTCCAGAGACTTAAGAACTTTTTAAAAGAAATTTTGTATAATTTTCACCAGTTACAGTTGTTTGCTGGTTAGAAATCTGTATAAGTCTTTCTGTTGCTATTTCAGAAGTTCCTCCAAACATACTGAAAACTGTGAAAATATAATTTATTCATTTAGGAAATATATTTGGAAATTAAAAAAAATATCATTGGTAGAAAACATCTTAAAGTAGAAATATAAAAGAAAATATGTCAAAATGTGAAGACAATTTCTGACTAATTTTGAATTTTTAAAATAGAGAATTACCCCAAAATAAAAATACAGTATAGGATCAATAACATAACAATTAATTTATAGCATTTTTTGGCTTTTGGAAAGTGATAATAGTTGAACACAATATTATAGTTTGGTATTTACTGAAATAAAAAGAAAGAAAAAAGAAAAGTATAAATATTCCAAATGTATTCTGATTCAACCACAGATATAAAAACTCACTTATATGTAGATCTCTTAAAATCCTTAAGTGAAATTTTTAACTTTACATAAAGCAATCAGAATCTATTTTATTTGCAGTATTAGTGTAGCCTTGTCAATAAATACATTTTTAAAAAATAAGCTCACACTTACACATTTGGGCAGTCTAATAAATATTTTGTTGGTAAACTTATTTAGAGACATTAGTATATATTAATTCTCTCTGTAATATTTTAAATTACATAGTTTTATTTGATAGTAATTATTTATGGGTTATATGATACCATTTATAGTCATTGTACTTGAAGAAACACTGCCATAAATTTCCAAATTTATCTTCTTGGACTGAATGCACAAGTGAATGGAAGAAAGTTGTTAAACGATATATTGGCAAAAAGTTTGTTCACATATTATCTAAAAAAAAGTTTGAAAGACTACATTTTTAAAAGTAAAGAAAAGATCAAGAAAATAAAATACCTACTTAAATAAAATTGTAACTACTGGTGAACACTTTGTGAAAATAAACACAATTTTCCTTACCAGTGTGTTTTTCTCCAAAGACATTCAAAATGTTTATAATTCTACTATTTGAAAAACAATATTTAAAAGATTTTTGACATAAAACGTCATGACCATTAAAAAGTATGTATATGCTAAATGCAATAAGTGTTTGTTTGTGGTTGCACAGTTAAACCTGATGCTACCTGCTCTGATGCATACTTGGCAGCATTTCAAAAAAACCAAACAGATGTTTTCTGTCCCCCATAAAGAGAAAGAATGTCTTGTGCTTCTGTGCATGGGGTCCATAGACATCCATTGGGAGCTCCAGATTGCTCACAATGTTACCTGCATTTTTGTTCAATAGTGTTAATTATTGTTGTTAATGTTGTTCCTTTTATAGATTTTGACATCTTTGAGATGGGAAATAACTGTAAGAAGTATTCTTGTTTCACCATGTGAATATTGAATGACATATGTTAGAAGTATATAAGAGTACATAACATATTGGAATCTTTTAAATATATGTTATATTTATGTATAATATTGAATTTTCTCTACATGAAATTAGAAAAAAATCTGGCAATTAATATGTTATTTGTGCATACACAGAAAGATACCATATTTCACAGGTTCATTTACATAGGGACATTTTCCAAAGTGTGGCCTTTCTTTAAAAGCAAGCAATAATTTAGGTAGTATTGTAGGACAAGTAAAATATCGAATTTGCAATTATCCAATTGCACATTATTTTAAGGAAGCAAATGATCAACTGTCTATGCACATCATAATAATTGGGTCCTCAAGAAGACACAGAGAAAGGAAACATAAAAATATAAGCATCTGAAATAATATGGATTATTTAAATGCTTTGCTAATCACTCAAAACACAAGAAAAAATTGAGTTTATATCCTAGTGAATAATAGAAAAAACTACTCTTTGAAATATACAGATAATTTTGTAAACATACAGGAAAGGTTTGGCTCATCAAGATACTCCTTGATGACTACATTATATTGCTTATATTTTGAACATTGAGCCTTATGCTTCAAGTGGTTTTACTTATTTAAATTCTGCATGTGCAAAAGGTTTATGCTGCATGAGACACCACAGAACTCACAAGTGTACATCACCCAACAATTGATTTACTGTATCTAAAAATATGTTAAGATGAAACATACCTTGCTCATAATTGGCAAGTCAGATAGGGCCTGTCTGCCCTACGAGATATCATGGATTAATAAAAACCTTGATATTTAATGTACAACTTTAGTTTTATATTTATTTTTCCTATGGAAAGATCAATGACTTTATCAGATACTCGGTAGTGTCTGTGTTCAGATACTCGGTAGTGTCTTAAGTGTTGTCTAGGCAGATTTAGCTCTGAAAATAGCCCTAAAATTGAGCAAATACATTATACTGGTATAAGTTGTCAGAGATAATGAATGTTAGACATATAAGAATTTATACCTTTAAAACAGTAAATGAAAATATAAATGCTTGCATAATTTCAAAATGAATGCCATTTTACTCCCAATAAACATATACTGGATATTGGGAAGAGTTGGAGTACTCCCAGGATACAGTGAGTGCCTGTATTAAGTCATCTAGGATCATTTCTCAGATTAGTTTCTGGTGTTATGCATTACTGTTGCTAGTTATTTCATACAGCAATCATCAAGAAGACTAACAATGCTTAGTTGTTGATATGAGTGCAACCAGATTAAAGTTTTAATTTACTAAATTGGCCTCAATTTCTTCATCACAGCCAGATTTAACTTTACATTATTGTATGTTTATATTTTTATTTTCTTTTTCACAGGTTTATAATTGAGATAATGAGGAAAGAAAATAATTTGTTTTAATTTTTAAAAGTGAATAAAAGTGTGAGGCACACTCCCATGGATTACATGAAATTAGTATAATCTTAATCCTGAAACTTAAAAAATCTAAGAGAAAAGAATAACCAGTTATTCATATTAATAAAAACTTAAAACTTAAAATACTGAAAAGTGATTCCCATAAGAATAACTTATTACACTCTATCCAAGTTTAACCTAGGGTTATGAAGATGATCTACAAAAAATAAAAACTATTAATGTATGCATATCATGTTGATTTAAATCATAAAAGCATTCGAGTACATATGGAATTTACATTTGATAAAATCCAGCAACCATTCCTGATAAAAATATATAAATAGGAGTGGAAATCTTCTTTAGGTAATAAAGACAACATATTTTAAACCAAGAGCTTCCATCATATTTGCTGGTAAGAATTTATCTATATGTGCAAAATGAGACCCTCACTATCACTTTGCTATTTCACACAGTGCTTGTTGGGCTACGCCCGGGCCGCCAGCCATTTTGGGAAAGTACCTCAGCCATTTTAAACTTGCTTCGGGCTGATTCTGGGAAACCGAAACCTAAGCGGAGAACTCAAAACTTAAAAGAACTAACTTCCCGGGTACGGTGACTCTGCACTTTTTTCCCGCCTGCCCTGTCCTCACCCCTCCTCCTGGGTAGCAGTGTGTCAACTCCCTATTGGATAAGAGCTCCCCCGCCCCTGGTACCTTATAAAAACCCCTGCTTGCTGTAATAAACAGAGTTCCGGCTTTGACTGCTCTCCTGGCTCGGTGTTCTTTCTTTGTCCCCGGGGCCGAAGCGCAGAGGGGATCGGGCCTGCGACACTCATCATCCCGCTCAGCCCCACAAGAGGTTACCGCCGGCTGGTCCGGGGTCCCTTCCCGCCCTGTGTTGTTGGTCCCCAGTGGTGAGGAACCAACAAGTGCTGGCTGTGGTAGTCCATATAATCAAGCATTGAAAAGAAATAAAAGGTGTGCATTCTTGAGAGGGGCAGGTGAAAGAGCCACTGTGATAAGTCATATGGGTGGCTTTTCCTTGGATTTATTTTTTATTTGCCAGAATATTTTAATTTACATTTTCTTTCATATTTTGAAAAACTATACCTGTGACTCATTTTTTTTTATGATGATAATGTTTTTAATGTAAAATAATGAAAAAGATATTTATAAAAAGTAGAAGTAAGACTTTTATGTGATATCCTGTGGATGTTTTGTTAAATACAGAGTCATATAATGTCAAATTTATATGCACACCAATACTGTCATTGGACTTTTTATTTTAAAGTACAGAAACTCCAAAATATATCGTTGGGTAAGTCGGCCAATTGCCAATATTTTGGAAATTCTGTTTTAAATTCTGAAACTAGGTCTATAAGCATTTTGTGTTAAAATATTCTTAATTTTTTTGAATGATGTTGAAAGTGGATGATAATTTAATTTTGTTTTTATATCCAAAATTTGCAAAGTGAATAGATAGAAAATATATGTGTGTATGCAGACACACATTCACCTACACACACATATATCTTTATATATATATATATATATATATAATCTTTATATATATATATATACACACACACACACACACACACACACATACACTCTGTTTATCAATTCTCTATTTTTCTTTCTATAGAAAAGAAAGAAATTGGTTTATGAAACATCTGGCAAACACAGGCTAACTACTCTGGCTAGCTTTTACAGCCTGCATTCATGCGCCAGAAATGTCAGCCTCACTAAAAGGCCAGACAATTTGTAGTGAATTTTGTGTAAGAAATAAAACAAAAATAATGCATGTGGTAATCTTTCACTGACTTAAAACAGTAAGGCAGCTCTATGAAAAGAATACTGCGTTATTAATTTATCACATGTGACTCAGTGTTGTGTTGACTGAATGCTGCATGAAAGTGTTGGCGGCATCCACAGCAAAAGGAACATGCTGCTTTAAGCAACTGAATGCCAGAGGCTAAGAGATCCTAACAGGATAACTTTCAAGATCAAAGAATGTTTCATGTAGGAAGCTTGGAACAAATATATTATCCTAGAGCCATCTATCAACAAAAAGCAATTAATGCACGACACTAATCAAATACTAACAATGACTATTATTATTTCTATAAATCTGCTAAGGATCTAATTCCTTAACTGATACAGTTAGTAAAAGTATTAATTCCATTGATCTGATTTTTTTGCCCAAACAATAGTTATATAATAAAATAGACCTAATTTTGTTTTGTATTGAAAAATGCCTGGGTTCTTTTATTAGTAGATATTTTATGAGTACTGTTTACTTCCATCTCAGCTACCACTAAACAAACAAAAAGAGATGAATTTTAAATATTAAAAGAAAGAAATAAGAATACCTTTGTCAAATGACATCTAAGTACAAATATTTAATGTTTTATGACTGAGAAGTTAAAAATAATAATTTTAGTGTAGTAAATTAAAAATATTAGGGCAAGATCAAACAAAATAAAGCTCCCCCCTTTTATATATATTTCACATGTGAGTAAGATGAAATATTTTTTTTCTGTTTGGCTTAATTTACTTAGCATAATGTCCTCCAGGCATATCCATCTTGTAGCAAATGGCAGGATGTCCTTCTTTTTCAAGGCTGAATATTAACCATTATACTATTTATATATAACTTATAACATCATGTTTGCAAACCTTAATATACATGATACAATTTAAGACAAAAAAAAAAAAAATAGATAAAGCCAAGGCATAACTCCAAGGAGTGAGAGAGGAGATTATTAATTGTTATCACTGAATAGATTCAGTGATAGGTCAGTGTTAATGTGGTGTTGATTGTACCATTAAAAGGTAAATCTGTTATCTAGAAAACAGAAATTGTTAAATAGTAATTGGAAATGCGACCTGGAGTCCATCAACTTAGCTAATGTTCAAAATCGAACATCACGTGAATAGGGTGAACTTCTCTTGGAAACTCAATTTTAAATCTAAGCTAATTATTTTATATTTACCTTCTAAAATTAGAAATGTTGGCTCTTAGACGTGCAACCTTAAATTGTAAATGATGTCTTCATCTGAGAAATCTGTAAGAAGTTGATTATGTTACCAACTTTTATAGATGGAATCATATTTATCTGGCTTAATGTAGAAGGATTGGTCAGAGGACCATGCAAGCTTTCTTTCAACATCTATAATTCTATACATGAGCATAACATCTACCTACCAATGTTTTTTATTTTACATAGGAAAGCAAAGATAGTCCCAGATTTGGATGAAATGTAAATTTTTTGAAAGCCAAAGTTTAAAAAACAAATCTTAATGCCAAAGGAATTTAATAATACATAAGCAAACTTTAAAAAGAAAATGCTAACAAGTTATTTTAATACAACAAAAGTAATGACTCTTCTATGTTATTTACAAGCACATACACACACGTGAGCACACACATATGCACACACATCTGGCAATATTAAAATAGTAGAAAGTCAGGGTGAAAGCTAGCTGAGTTGACATGGAACATAGTAAGGTAAATGACTGGAACTTTAATTACTTTGATCCGTCATGCCTTGTAGCTATGTGTCAGCCTAACCCAACACAACTGACATGGAATAAAGGCCGTGGCTGCTTCAACATTGTAACACATTTCTAATGGTTGATTAATAAGTGTATTGAACTGAATGTGTGCTGGGAACTGAAGATAAAACTATAGAAATATGGGACCAACTGAATGTGTGCTGGGAACCCGAAAATAAAACTATAGAAATATGGGACCTATAGAAGGTTTATTATATCTGTATCTATCTGTATTAACACGGAATGTAGATGTACGAATAGATGAATTTAAGTTAATGCAAATCTGACTTATGAACACATGTCAAAAATATTTACTTGTTGGGAGGAAGAAATAGAGAGGTAGAATTCTTTATTTAAAATTGGAATATTTAAATGAATAAAACAATAATAGTTTGACATCAAGCCATTAAACTGATTTTTTAGTTTAGTTATTAATAATTTTACCCAAATGATTAAAAAATGTTATATTGTAGAACAACTAACTGGTTGACAGTTGTTTTTTTTTTTTAAAATGCTTCCCCCAGTGATTTAGTATAACATACGTATAGTATGAAAGTGGTGGAGAATTTTGAGCAAATGAAAAAATGCTATTATTATTTCACTTCACTCTATTTCTGCAAACTGCAAAAATTTTCTTTAACGTTTGCAGACATTTTAAAGAACAAATGAAAGAGAAAAAAAACCTAGATTCCCTTCTAATAGTATATGGAGTTTTACACTATAAATCAATTTCCAACAATGCTTTGAAGTTTTTGAATTTTAGAGATTTGCCATTTTGTGGTTTCACAGAAAAGAGCATAACTAAAAATCTACTTAACTTACATATTAGAAAGCTGTAACCAGAGGCCTGTTCATTCTAGGCATCTCTCTGAGTTAAAGGCTAGAACTTCTTATCGATATGAAGTATTTTTCTCAAAGTTATAGCATGTCTTCAAAGATCCTTTGTTCTTCTATTATAAGTAGCAATTCTAAAAATAAGAAAAAATGAATATCGAGTTTAATTTAGACATAGTCATTGTTCATTATGTGATTGAATATTTTAGTATTTTAGTTACAAACATGAATTGCTTTTTTTTTCCTTTTAAGTGAAAAATGTCCTCCTATGAATCTTGTTCTGTGTAAATTTGTAAATTCTCTAATTTGATCATTATTTAATAGATGTTTATACTTGATTGTACTTATGTTTTCTATCCTTTTGAGGTTATCGTTTTTCTTTTTTTCTTTTCGTATCAAAATAAAATAACTCAAGCATCCTATTGAAATTGAACAGTAAGTCCAGTAACCTCAACTAATTCCTAGACTCTCTCGGGAATGCAGATAACTCCTGACGTTTCTTTTCATCTCTGGCTGTAAACTGCCCCTCCTAGGCAACATCCAATGGCCTCATCTCTGCTTCTCTGTGCCTCTTCAAATGTCTGCATTGAGTGATGTTCTAGAGATCAACACCATAGTCCATTCAGAGAATATCATTAGGAAATAAGAAATTAAAATGAAGAAACAAAACACTAAAAATTGTCCAGCAGACTGCCTCTCCCTTGCAGTGCGTTGTGGTTTTTCTCCCTTGCATTGAGAAAGTCCTTGCTGGCTATCTCTTTTTTGTTCCCTTGTCTTCCTTCCACAAGGCCCTCCATATTCAGCTCCTTGCCTCCCTGTCTCCTTCCTCAGACTTCTTTCCACAGGACGCTGAAGATCCCTTCTATATATACATACAGTCTCTCTGATGTGGTGCCCATTTTTTACTATTTAACTGGTATAACCTTTCACACTATAATGAAAGTACTTATTACAGAATTGGCGTTTTTATTACTCAACAAATATTTGGGCCTGCTGCCAAAACAATGTGAAGGTAGCTGGTTCATATATTCATGACTGAGATGGTTTATCAAAATGACTCACTCCCAAGTAAAAGAGGGTGACACAAAGACAAATTTTAGCTCTCTGCCTCAGAATCACAGGAAGCAATGTATAGACAGATTAAACGTAGCTGATGTTTTACCCTCAAATCTTCTAGTCATCAAGGTTAAACAAATATTGAGATACCTAAAAGTTGAAATAATTGAATGCAATTAGAATTAGATGTAACCTTTCTTCCACTATTTTAGTTTATGATTAAAAATTAATTAGAAAGAATTTCTGCTCCTGGCTAGGATGGAAGTAGGTTGTGTGAGAAAAAAAAGCCTTGCCAAGAACAATTACAAAAACTGGACAAAATACAAAACAAATAAACAAAACAGGTCTTTGAAGTAATTGGACACTAGGGACCAATACTTAAGTAAGATTGAGAAAGGGGAGAAAACAGAAGAGAACAGAATGAATTCCATAAGGGATTAAAAATAATAATAAAACAACAACAATAATAAATGACAACCTAAAATTCTACCTCCAGTGAAAATATTCTATAAAAATAAAGGCAAAATAAAAATGTGTTCAAACAAATGAAAACTTGGAATTCATTTTTTGGATCTCATGCACATGGAATTTCTAAAGTTCAGGCAAAAGAAAAAGACAGAAGACCAAATAAGCAACAAAAATATAGGACAAGAATAGTGATAAATATGTAGAAAAATACACATAAAAATGAATTGTACAGAACAATAACAACACCTTGTTGGTTTTGAAAATAAATATATATTTAGATATATGACAATAATATCATAACAGGGATTAGAGTGATAATTGTCAAAATATTCTAATGCCCTTGCATCTTCTGGGATTTGGTAAAAAGTTCTAATTGATAGTTGAGTCCAACGTATCAAATACAAATATTGTAAACTCTATGACAGCCCTTTTCAGATTGTGGTCCATGAACTCTCCCTTGGGAGTCCCTGAGAGCCTTTTTAGGGGTCCACAAAATCAAAACTATTTTCCTAATTATACGACATTATTTATCATTTTCACTGAATTCACATTTACTCTGTGCAAAAGTAGTGATGGATAAAACTGCTGGCATTTTGGTCTACATCAAGTCAGTGGCACCAAATCTTATCAGCAGTTTAGGACTGTCATTCACAAAGGAAAACAAACAAATAAAACAAGCAAGAGTTTCACTTAAGAATGGCCTTGAGTAAACAATGTTTATCCTGTGTGCTGAAATGGGAGGCCCACATAAAGCTATGCTCCTGCACACCAAAATATGATGGTTGTCTTAAGGGAAAGTACCTAGGGCAAGAAACATTACTGCAGAAAAAGAAGATATTGAATAACCTTAAAAGGATCAAAGCACTACAAATATATAGCTGTTCTAATTTGGTAGTGCCTAATGTTACATAGCCTCAAAATATATAAAGCAAAAACTAACAGAACTAACAGAAGAAATAGAAAAGTCCAGAATCATAATGAGAGATATTAGCAAACTTCTCTTGGTAAATGATAGAATAAACAAAGAAAAAAATATATATTAAGAATACGGAAGAATTGAAAAGCATCATTAGCAAATATGACCTAAAATCATAATGGCAGTAAATTAGAAAGTGTTTTAAAATAAATTTAAATGGAAATAAGACATACCAAAACTTGTGGGTTATACCTAAAGCCGTACTTAGAGAGAAAATGATAGTCTTGAATTGCTCTATCAGAAAAAACAAAGAAATACAAAATGTCAATGTCCTAAGTATTCAACTTAATACATTATAAATACGTATATATCTATATACACACAGAAGGAAATGATCTAAAACAGAAATAAATAAAAAATGGAGATATTTGTAAAGTTAAAATCATGATAAATAACAATAAAATTAGTAAACACTTAGTGTCCTACTACAAAAAGAAAAAGTTTCAAATTACCAAAATAAGGAATGGAAAATAGGACATCACTACTAGTCCTTTGGATATTAAAACAAGAGGATTTTATGAACAATTTCATGTTTCAATTTTAACATTTCGACTATATTAACAAATTCCTCGGAAAAAATGCAAGTTATTATAACTAATACTGGAGAAAAAATTCTGAATATTTCTATATGAAGGAAAAAAATTGAATTCAAAAATTAAAATCTTCCCACAAAAACAGCTCAAGGCATAGATGGCATCACTGTTGAATGCAATAAATATCTAAGAAAGAAATAATTGCAATTCTATGTAAATACCTCTAGAAAGAAAAAAAAAAGAAGACACACTTCTCAATTTATTTTATTAGGCAAGCATAATATTAATGGCAAAACCCAAAAAGAAAAAAATAAGAAAATGAAATTACAAGTCCATATCTTACATGCATATGAAAGAAAAAAATACTAAATAAAATGTGTACACCAAATCAAATAAAAAATGAGAAGGAATAGAGCATGTTAAGTTCAGTAAATATAATATTAAGTTAAAGCTGAAAATCCATCATCATAATTCATCACATAAATTTTAAAAAGTGAGAAAAAATAATACATAGAGACAAAGAATTTAATAAAATTCCATATTAATTCATTCTTAGCAGAGCAGAAATTTAAGGAAGCCTCCTAGATGGGATGGTGCATGCCTATCTCCACAAAAATGTGGCAAACACTATACCTAATGGTGATATATTGAAAAAATTTCCCCTTACTCTAGAAATGAGAGAAGGATGGCCACTGTCAGTACTTAGATTCAACATTATACCAGATGTCCTAACCAATGTAAGTCAAGAAAGAGAAGTAAAAATTATCAGCATTGAAAAGAAAATGAATGATTAAAAATATTATTAATAAATAATCCAGTTGTGAATATAGAACATCTAAAATATCTATAGTTAAACTAATAAAATTAATAATTAAAATTTTCAAGGTTACTGTGTACAATGCCAATATATAAACTGTATTTTTATATTCTAGTAACAAATAATTTGAAAATCAAATTTAAAAACACTATTTACAATAACTCAAAAGTATCTAACTCATAGGAAGAAATGTAATGAAAAATGTATAAAAAGTCTACACAGGAAATTATAAAATATTACTAAGCATTGAAAGAAGATCTAAATAAGAGGAAGGATATATGATATCTGTGTATTCAAAAACGTATTTAAAAATGTAAATTTTCTACCATGTACATATTTAAAATTGAAAACTGATTCTAAAATCTTTGTTAAAATGTAAAAGGCCAAGATTAATAAAGAAAATCTTTAAGAAAAAGAAGAAACCTGGGGGTCTCACACCACTCTAATTTTGCACCACTGAGTTCCTATTTTAAAGGCACATTAATTAAGATAGGGTGGCACTGGTGCAAGAGTACAAAAACAGACTAATAAATTGTGCTGGCTCAATTGCATATCCATGTGGAAAAATAATTTATCTTAACTCCTACCTGATAGTACACACAGAAATCAAATTCATGTGAAATGTAGATCTATGAAAATTAATCAATAAAAAGTCCTAGAGATAACAAAGTAAAATATATTCACAACCTGAAGTAGGCAAAGATTTCTTAAACCAGATGCCCAAAGCAATAACCATATAGAAAAATGTTGACAAATAGTTCTTCAATAAATGTAATAATTTCTGTTTAGCCAAAAATACCAGTAAGAAAGTGAAAAGGCAAAGCCCTAAGTAGGACAAAGTATTTTCAAAATAGAGATCTGAAAAAGAATTGTCATGTCCAATTTACATAAGTAGCTTCTACAAATCAATAACAAAAAGACAAAAAATATGTGGAAGTCTTATGGTTTTCTCAAGAGAATATTCAAATAGCAACAAACATTTGAAAAGTTGCTCAGATCATTATTCATCAGGGAAACGCAGATTAAGCCTCAATGAAAAGACATGCTATACCCTTAAGAATAGCTAAATTGTAATAATAATAATAATGCCAAATGTTTATAAGTTGAAGTGCAACTGGAACATTCTTGAATGGCTGTAGGAAAGCAAATTATACAACTGCTTTTGAAAAATTTTACAGTACACACTCCCTAACCTCCCAAGTATATATCCAACAGAAATTTGTGTACACGTGTCCAAAATACATGTAAATCATATCAATATTATTCCTAATTGTCCCAAACTCAAAAAATATAAATATCCATTAATGGAATATTTATATAATATCTGGTTTATTCTCGTATTACCTTAATAAAGGGTGACTCCCTCAAACTAATATCTACTAAAAGCATCCAGAGAAGAAAGTATATGTGGTATGGTTCCATATGTTTGAAGTTCAAAAACTAATAAAACTATGTTGTTAAAAATCAAAATAGCAGTTAGCTTGTGGGTGTGGTTACTAATTCAGACATAAGAAGGAAGTATCTTGAGGTTGGCAACGGTCTACTTCATGATATGGATGATGTTTACAGTTGTATTTGCTTTGTAAATGTTCATCGAGTAACAATTAAAATCTATCACTTTTGTTTATATCATATATATATATGTTACTCTTCAGTATTAAATTTACTTTATAAGAAAATTGGAAATATTTTAGTCAAATACTGTTTCAGAGATGTGAATCTGAGAAGATGCTTTTATCTGTATTTTTACTTCTTGCCTGGGCCTCCAGTGGTTTGTAGCTCCTACTTTTGCTACTCTTGGGACCAGAGAGTTTTGGGGCCCTTACCATTGCCATGCAGATATGCCCCAGCTAGACATTGGAGGAAGAGAGACTACATGGAAGAAAAATGAGACATATCTTCATCATCTTGATGATGGTGATGTTTTCACAAGTATATACATGTGTTAAGATTTATGAAACTTTAGATATAGTATATTGTATGTTAATTATTCCTCAATAAAGCTGCTTTAAAACATAGAAAAATATGAATAAATAAACATATTAGAGATGGAGAGAGCTTTCTTACTGTTAAGATCTTGTGTTTCTGTACTCCTTTGGAGTTCCTAGAATGCATTCAGCTTCTTTATCCTTTGGCATCCATGAAGCACTGAGAGAGGGTATCATCATTTCCACTATGCATGTAGAGAATATATTCAGATAGATCAAGTAATTTTATGAATCACTCAGCTATTAGAATCAAATCCGTGTCTAGAACTTGTTAATTTGTATTTATAACTCATTTGCTGAGCGCTCTCCACATAACAAGCATTGTATTTAACACCGGAAATAATGACAATACTAAACTAGACCTTCTCCATCATGGACCTTCCTTTCCGATGTTTGTGGGTTATTGCTGTTTGGAGGAGTAAAAACAAATCTTATGAGCAGGGCACTGCTGTGGCCCCGTTTGCTCAAACACCTAGATGCTTCAGTGTTATGGACGGGGATGGACTGGGAATGAAGGTCTTGGTGTTATTTCTTCCATCAGTTAATTCTCCTGGACAAGTCCCAGCCTCCTTCACTATTCACCCTCTTCTTCTGCTAGAACTCACTGGAGCAGCGTTAAGACATTCTTAATGGACTTCTCTTATTGTCAGAAGTGATTGTTGAAAGCCTTTTCCTTTCTTTGTTTAACTTTGTTTTCTCACTTAATTCCTCTTTCTCTTCTTTTATGAACTTTAAAGTCCTATTTGAATCATTTTGCAGACAAATTCTAACATTTAGGAAGAAGGCAGGTGGCCAGTGGACAGACCGTTGCCCATCACTGATTTGTACTGACGACACAGCAGTTACATATTAGTCCATTTTAAAAGAATTATCTAGCTAATTTGGTTTTATATGTTTAGGGAATTGTTTGAGTCAATTTATTATTTTAATATGATTGATCAATTAATCCACTAATAATTATTTAGCACCTGCAAAACATGATCAAGACAGAACCCTTGCCTTCACTCAATCTTAAATGCATTTGATACATTTATTTTCATGGCATTATCAAGATAAAAAAGGGATATTCTCAAGTAAGTATGTTTACATATACAGAGGCTTCAAATGGAAAAAGCCATTTAAACAAAAAGCAGAAGGCAAATTATAATTTCTTTTTTAGCAGATGGGTTCGACTAACATGTAACTGCTGTGAAGTCAACACTTACACTAACATTTTGTAGGATCTAGTTTTCATTACAGCAATTAAAGGTAGCAATTTTTTTTCTTACATCATTAAGGACTTCCACATCATTTTTTTTTTCTTACATCGTTAAGGACTTCCACATCAGTGAACAGACAGGAAATTTCACCTGAGAATCTTGGAATCTGTATTTTGAATTTCTCTCTCTTTCTCTCTCTCTCTCTCTCTCTCTCTCTCTCTCTCTCTCTCTCTCTATATATATATATATATATATATATTATTTTGAAG
>NW_007726116.1:460398-478957 GCF_000696425.1 Galeopterus variegatus | reverse complement strand
TATATATATATATATATATATATATATATATATATTTGTTTATTTTGAAGAAGTAGTGGTCTGCAAATTGAATTGTAAATGTGGAATAATTAAAACAGACAAGAAAAATGACAGGACAATTTATAAAGACAAAGAAGAAAAAAGCCATGTAAAAATGATGAAAAATGTCAGTGTGAAAAGGGCTTGGGAAACAAGAGAAAGAAATGAGAACTCAGTCTTGTGGATGCTGCACCATTAATTCAGGGTAACACTGGGGAAAAACTACTTTAATGACCTTTGCCTGCATTACTGTTATTTGGGTGAATTCTTTGTGCTACGCTATTTCTAGGTTTCAGGATTTTTTAAAGTTGTATTTTCAAGGGCTGGTTGGTTAGCTCAGTTGGTTAGAGTGCAGCCTTCCAACACTGAAGTCACAGGTTCAGATCCCCATAACAGCCAGCTGCCAAATAATATTATTATTATTAATAATAATAATAATAATAATAATAATAATAATAAAAGTTGTATTTTCAAGCACCACAGGATTAATAAAGCAAACATATGTACCCACAAGTGAAGGTGTTTTTGAAGCATCTGTTGCTAAATTTTCTTAGTTTAATTTTTGTTTTTCTTGCAAAAACTTACATTTATATATCTCTATTCCAGCCGAAGTTATGTTTAAAAAATTACTAAAATGCAAATCAAACTATAATGAATTACTTTTTAAACAGAGTAATTAGTAATGTGGCAAATTCATAGTGTCATATTGATGGAAATATATACCTAGGTAATGTAATGCAGCTTGTAAAAAGGCTAAATAATGAAAATACTGAGAAAAGTTTAAATCATGTACTGTCTTGAAAAAGAAGATATATGCTGAGAAGAAATACCTTTTTACACTTTATGCAAGTAATTATTTACCACCGATATTAAGAGAAAAGTGGAAATAATTTGAGTGCTTTATTAAAAAAATTATGCTATTTTGTAAATGCCAAAGTATCTCAAATGAACTTCTTAAAGTATAAGTAACAGATACTCAGAATAAAATTTAATATTATTTGCTAATTTTACAGTATAAATATACAGAATAACCATCTGCTTAGTGAAGGATAACTACCTAAACTTGAAGCCATTTTGGTAGCCAAAGAAAATGAATAAGCTTGGGGATTTCAGACAACCATAAATTTTTGAAAGCAATTAATACTATACATAGGAACATCCCAAACACAGTTAAACTCCTGAAAAGAGATAAAACTGATTAGGTAAAAAGGTTAAAACTGAAGAAGCATTACCTATGATTAATGTAACATATTCCAAGAAGAACATTGTGAACCAACCATAAAAGTAAACTACTTAAAACAGAGATAGATTCACTAAGGAATTACCAAGAAAAAAAAAAAGGGATAATATCAAAATAACAGTTAAACAGAAGAAGAAAAGTCTATTTTGTAAAATTAAACTGAATAGAATATTAAAGAAATCAGGGGGTTCAAAAATGTAAAGAAAGAACCTCGTTAAATAAATATATATCCATACTAATACTAAGCCATTAGTATATTTCAATTCAATTCAATTAAATCAATTTTGTTTCATAATAGAGAAATTAAAAAAATTAACTTTGAATATATGATATCATTTAAAATGTATTAGCACCTCTGCTAAATACCATTTTTCATAAATGATTTCTTTGAAATAACTAATAAAGTAAGGTATTACTAACATAGTACAGTGTGCAATAATGAAGAAAGCTAAATTATAGTTCTTAACCACATCAAGAATGCTGGAATTTCTTATAAAATCTAAAATTCAGACACTCATTTTCTTTCTCACGTAATACCACAGTTATATCAAATCAAGCTGCTATCTGCTTTTTTATCTCAATAATTCTTACAATTCTATATAACCCAAGTGCATGTTTACCATTATAAATATAAATAGGACCAGAAAAGAAATGTTGCAATGGCACTACTAAGTATAACAAGTTTACAACGAACAAGTTGTAACAAGGCTGAAATATTTCACTGACACAGTCAGTATAGCAACATTTCCACAATCACTGGAAATCAACCCAAAGGAGTTAAGAGAATGTTAGAGTGTTCGATGAAGACTGCCAAAAAAAGAGGGAAAAAAAAAACAAAAACAAAAAGGAGTCTACCATTTCTGAGAAGTCAAGTCCCTGGGATGATATAAGCAGGCCATTTCATGTTAAGTGCTACTTCCAATCACAAGTTTCTTTTTCACTTGTTACAGGTACATCTGTTTGTTTGCCGGGTTTTTTGTTTTTTGTTTCTTTGTTTTACTGTGGTAAAATAAAGCAGATAATAATTAAATTTATTATCTTAACCACTTTTAAGTGTACAATTGACTAGCATTAAGTTACTCACATTGTGCAACAGATCTCCAGAACATTTTTTATTTTGCAAAACAGAAACCTTTTATCCATTAAACCACTCTCCATTTCTCAAGGGTATTCAAACTCTTAACCTTGGTGTTATCAGCACCACACTCTACCAACTGAGCTGAATGTCCAGCCCCATCCTACTTTCTGTTTCTACAACTTTGACTACTTTAGATACATCATATAAATGGAATTATACAGTATTTGTTGTTATGTGACTGGTTTAGTGTAATGTCTTCAAATTTTATCTATATTGCAGCATGTAACAGTATTTTCTTCATTTTTAAGGCTGAATCATTTCATTATATAGATATTCAACATTTCGTTTATTCATTTACCCACCAACAGACAGATCATAGATGGGATCATATTGTAGTCTTATTTTTGATTTTTTAAGGAATTGCCATATTATTTTCCAAAGTGGTTGCATCATTTTACAATCCCACTGACAGTACAAAAGGGTTCCAATTCCACATCTTCACAAGGTGCATATGTCTTTGATACTAAATGTTTTGTAATAAGTGTTCAAGTCATGGTAGAAGATCTCAGCATCCTTACACTTATTTAAACTAGAGTTGAATAGGCATTAATGTATTTTGAGTTAACCTTCTATTCTATCCTGAACATATATATTTTGGGAATTTGGGAGAATTTTTATAGAATTGCAGTTTAGACTGTTGTCCTACTAAAGTATAGGTGAGAGTGTTTTGAAAGTTGTGAATGTGAAAGGAAAAGTGTCAAAGAAAGAAGGTGTGGCTCGAAGGGCATATCAGAATGGAAGTTAAACAGGTCTTAGCATGAGAATGTAAGGAGTGCTGTGGTCAACAAAATAGATTGTCTAGGTTTGAAATGGGCAGAGGAAAAGATTAAGAAACAGGTCGACTTATTTGAAGGTGTGATGTAGTGCAAAAATAGGCTTCAGAGCCAAAAAGAACTAGATTTTGTCACCTGATCAATGCCGTGTGACATTTGGTAAGAAAACCAACCCAACTGAACTGCAATATTTTAATAGGCAAATAGGGATAAAATTAACAAATTTGTAAATTTGGCTTAAGAATTAAATGGGGCCGGCCCGGTGGCGCACTGCTACAGTGCGCCGCTTGGAAGCGTGGCGGCACTCCCGCCCAGGGTTCGGATCCCACATACAGACCAGTTCCCGCTCACTGGCTGAGCGAGGTGCGGGTGCAACACCGAGGGTTGCGATCCCGTTGCCGGTCCCGGTCCAGTATGGGCGCAACACTGAGGGTTGCGATCCGTTGCCGGACATGAAAAAAAAGACAAAAAGGGAAAAAAAAAAAAAAAAAGAATTAAATGAAAAAAATCAATATTAACTTGCCTAGCATTGTGCCTGATACATGGTATGTACTCAATGGCTTTTACTTTTCTTCCCAATCACACTCTGGTTTGTACCTACTTTTCCATTTCAACATCAAAGGAGCCCTAATCTGTAGTTACTGTCATGAAAACCTCAATTAAGAACATCCCTTTGGTATAATATAATATAGTATAGTAGAAGGAAGTGATCAATTTTTCCATAGTATATTTTTTTACGTAAATGAGTCGTCTCCATATTAGTGTAGAATTTATACTGATAGGTAAAACACTAGATAATATGCTAACATTTCAGAATACAAAATGAGTATTTTTTGTAGTTATCTTAGTTAAATCATATGCATTTAAAAAAAATCTTTAAAAACATTTTTATTGCATGTAACTAAGATACCTAATTTATAAGATTTTAAAGAATTAAAATCAAGTGATGATAGTAGTCAAGATTTACAGTAGAAATTTTTAGAATATATATTATATCCTTTTACTAAATTTTGCACACTTCTATGTTTTCTCTGGAACAAATCATTGTCCTAAAGTATTAAGAATATCCATCCTTGCAAACAGAATTTGTGGCATTTTCTGAGATTTTATTAATTAACTTACTGTTTTTTATCCCATTTATCCACAGCTCATGTATCTTTAAAATATTATTGGACTGAGCAATTGTTTTGATTTCTTTACAAACACTTTTGGTTTTAGAAATAAAAAAACTGATTATGTCTCACCTTACACTGGCCACAAAAGCGCCTGTGGTCAGATTTGAAGCCCTCAGGCTAAATATGTGGAATACCATTGAATGTGTTATGTTTCTTAATTTACTGTGGTTTTATTTTCAGTTTTCTTCTATCCTTACTTTTTTCTTTCTCCCATTTTTATTTATTTATTTAATAATTGATAATTGGCACCTAACATTATTTGAAAAATCAGGTGGATATAAAAATAAACACTGTTGGATCAGTAAAGATATCTGAACTTTTATACCAGAATTTAAAATAGAAACATCAGATTTTTAACTCTTATCTATTCTGCGCAACCTCAGATACTTTGAGCCAGAATGATTTCCTTTCTTTCATATTTATTTACTACTATAATCTATTGGGGTTTTTTTCTTTTTTTGTTTTGTTTGTTTATTTGTTTGTTTTCTGTTTAGTAAAGATGTGCAAGCTCTAAAGACAGAGTTTCATTCACATGTAAAATCAAGTCTATCTATGACATGAAACTTTAACTATGTTGTCTGTAACATGAAGATAACATCTGCTCAAAATGTCCTTAAAAATAATGAAATGATTAAGTTAAATGTTTCTATGTGACTTGACCAGCTTCTATCAATATTTCCTTCAGTCTATACATCTTTGGTAAATTTTAATCTTATTACTAATATTACAAATAGATATAACAATGGAAATGAATATACAGAAAAATTAATAATGATATAGTTAAAGAATAAAAGTTTATGAACTTTTCCTGTGCATTTTATATCACACTATATTGTCCCTTTCCTCTCAAACATTTTGTTTTAACAACTTTGCACTCTTTGCATGAAAATAAACACCCACAATCAGCAAATAAAGTTATTCTAAAAATATTCATTAAAAAAAGATAATACCTCAGGTTGTTTTTTAAACCATGCAAGCAACTTAGTGTTTATATTTAGTAATTTGGCAATTATCATCAGTTCTATTCATTACATTTCAAAAGTAGGAGAAATAATAAGTTGAATTGCCACTTATTTATTCCTATAAATAGAAAGGAAAATAATAACTTATCTGATTGACAGATCCTGACCATTGTTGTAGGCCCATCTGTACCTGTGAACACATACAAAACTGTCTACTCAAACTCAAACGGTTCCCTAACAATCACTTCTTTTTATTAAAACTGAAAATTCAGTGTAGAAATGGGTGCATTTTTAAGAAGGATGAGGGAGTATCTTTTGTTATTATGGTGTACTGCAGCATTATAAATTTTGTAAACTATTCTGATTATTGTTAAGAAATTTAAAAAGATTAGCTACATTCAAAGAACAGCTTGATGAATAGGTTGTTGGGTTTTTTGGTCAACTTTTATTTATTAGTAAGTTTAATCAAAATATAGATCAAGTTTAATGCTAGTGTTTGTAACACATGTGGAAATATTTATCAAATTAAGAGATTTAACAAAAAAAAATTAAAATCAGAAAGAACAAAAAAGCAAACTATTTTGATTAGTGTATTAATAATAATGGCACCCATCTGATGGATTGAGAGCCCCCATGAAAATCTATGTATCTTCTTTTTTTTTTTTTTGGTCTTTTTCCGTGTCTGGCAACGGTTCGCAACCCTCAGTGTCGCCCCCGTACCGGACCGGGACCGGCAACGGGATCGCAGCTCTCAGTGTTGCTCCCGCGCCTCGCTCAGCCAGTGAGCGGGAACCGGTCTGTATGTGGGATCCGAACCCTCGGCGGGAGCACCACCGCGCTTCCCAAGCGGTGCACTACAGCAGTGCGCCACCGGGCCGGCCCATAGGTATCTTCTAAATCACAGTTTCACAGTTTCAAATATGTACAGACATATTCTAGCTCTATACATGGAACTGTCAAATACTTCCCTGTGAGGCCATCTCATCAATCACATGGTCCAGGTTGCTGAGGCTGCCATGTTCTGATGGGGGAAGGAGATGCACAAAATGTTGATTTTGACAGTGGTCACACTGTTGAAACAGGAATTGGGAAGAAGATTTGGGATATGCCTACAGCTTGACACCTGCCTCAGGAAAAGGGGAGGACAGTTCCTATCAGATAAACCAACAGCAGGATCTTTGTAGTAATACAACATTTTGGCCAATGAAATCATTGCAGGTGATCTTTCCAATGTACAAAATGTTCACTCCCAGCATCGAATTTCACATTTCCAACCCCAATTCATTTTAAGCTTGAGATTAGTGGAGAAGAATACTGAATTTTGCAACAAAAGCAGAGTAGAGATCAGCAATCCTTACTTCTACATACTCAGTGTGGGTTTACAAATTCACAATTTGAAACCTCTTGTTTGCTAGCTTCTCTGATATTTGTAGGTATTAGAAGTAGAAAGATTACTCGCATACTTTAAGGTTTGGTTGCCCTATGATGATGAAGAAGTGTTTATGTGTGTTTGACTGGATACATTCTTCACTTTGTTACCATATGTGCAACATGGTCAGATGGTTAATGAGTTTTCAGGGCTGAAATGCATCTGGTCCAACTTTAAACTTATGGTTTATAATACTTCACTGGAAAGCATGTAATTAATCTTTCAGTGGATAATCTACCATAACTCCTAAACTAATTAAGAATAGATATTATTTTTAACAGGATTTGAAAATTAAGTTCTATATAGGTTAAGGGGAAAAAAATGCCTCTGCATTGATAGAATAATAACACCTCAAATAAAATTGTCTCTCCCTCCTCTTCTGATCCTTTTGATAGAAATATGCCTCTTCTTTGAATGTATGCTTTCAAATAGCCTTTCCCTAAAGGAAAAGAACCGTCTCTTATTCATCCCTGAGTCCTGAGCATCTGTCATAGAGTAAAAGCATAAACGTTGTTTATCAATCAAAATATTATGAAAGTATTAATATCATCAAAATGTTAACTCAGAGAAACTCTACCTTGAAATCCATAATTTATGCAGGCAAAAATATATACATATGTAGAGCCACAGCTGATGTCTGGAATCCTGCTCACAGTGCCAATTGCAGAGATCTCTTAATCCTGCCAGTTGTAAAGCTAGGTGACCACACTTGTCAGGCTCTTTTACCTTCCAGTAATCCTGCCCCAACTGGGCTAATTGTTGAGCTAGAGCTGGGTCTGGAGCTCCCAGACCCCTTAAGCCCATTGTCCAGACTGGGTCACAAACCCTAAATGCACCAGCCTGGGTTACCAGACCCTCCACACATCAGGCTGTGTCACCAGACCCCTTCACGCAGGTCTAAGAGCTAGGTAACTTGCCAGAAGGTCCTTGGAGCCATAGGTTGGAAAGCATGGCTGCGCAGGGCAGACACCCGAGGCAGACACCAGCCCACCTGCTTCACTAAAACTCTTCTCTACCTCTCTACCTCTCTCTTTCCCTCTCCCTCTGACGAACACAAGAATAGCAACAAAACTAAAAAGATACGTTGGCATGCATGCACACTAACTCCACACACACACACGCATGCACACACACACACACACACACGATTTGCTTACAATGGATGTGCTGAACCACACCCAACCAGACCCAAGGTGAGAGCCCTGACCAAACTGTTCTATTTTCCCAACAAAATATATGCACATCCATATTTTAAATTAAATAAACTGAGGCCTAGAAAGTATAAAACAATGGACTCATAGTATGTTTCAGCTGTGATTGAAATGAAGGAACTGTGATGTCAAAGTTTAAGTTCGTAACACTATGAGAGATGAGCCACTAAGTAGTTCCTCATATGAATATAACCAAATTTCTTTAATCATTTGCATCTTCCAAATTGCATTGGCTTTTCCAAATTATTGTATTTATAAGTAATACATTTATAATGAATGATAAATTATAATTCATTTTCTAGTAAAATTCCCACATGTTGCGTTAGAGAATCAAATCATGCATACCATTTTTTTTTTTGCCCAAAATGCAAAATTTCTTTGTAAAGCATAATTTATATTACCAATAGCATTGTAAATGTTGCATATTTCTTCACATCTTTGACAGCATGAGGCATTGAGATTTTTTTTCTTTCAAAATGTTGCTGGTAATAAAAATGTTATTGTTTCAGTTTACATATTTCACTTTATGTTGGTTGCAGTTTTATTTTAATTTTATACTCAAGCGATTTGAAAATGGATCTATCCATGTGTTCATGTATCTCACATCAATGTCTATAACCTAACTAATTAACAATGACAGCGGATGTTTATTATACTGGCTGTGAATTTGCTGTAGTCTTTTGTTTATTTTATTTTTTTTAATGTACAGACTGTTGAATCATGTTTAGTTTTTAAATCACCTTCACTTTTCTTTAAATAATTCTATTTTGCTTAAGCTCAAGATATTTTTGAGCCTAGAAATTTAAGAATTTATTATTTTTTATTTGAATTAGTTTTCTATATTAAATCTATAACCTAATAGAAATGTATTTTAGTTTACTGCTTGAAATGACTCTTCTTTATTTTAATACAGACCTTTAAATTATTTAAGCTCTGGTTACCAGATGTTGCCTTCCATAATACCTTGCACAGTGTCTGTGGCATAAACATCCTCAAC
Organism: Galeopterus variegatus; assembly: GCF_000696425.1. Lineage (NCBI taxonomy): Eukaryota > Metazoa > Chordata > Mammalia > Dermoptera > Cynocephalidae > Galeopterus > Galeopterus variegatus. The sequence goes on along the minus strand of NW_007726116.1, from coordinate 469,993 downwards.
AAATATTTGTTTAAGTGAATTTTATTTAATGTCTGTCACATTGAAGTCAGTCTACAAAAGTGTATTTATGAATTCATTTATTTATTTATTCCATACATCCATTCATTAATTCATCAAATACTTATTTAAAACCAACTTTCTGTCAGTCACATTGCTAATTGCTCAAAAAAGAAATACTGTTGAGACCGAACCTGTCTTAATGAACACTAGACAAGTTATTTTAACAGAAAATTCACAAAAGTATGTATATAAAAATAAAATGAACTGATGAAAAGATGCTCCATATATTTATTGAACAGGAAAATACAGATTAATACCGTAATATAATAATACTATATACCACCCAGAATGGCCAAATTTTAAAAGATTGACAATATCTGGTCATTTGCAGTCAAAGCTTTTCTACTCTTGCTCTTGACTATTCTTTACACATGTGACTCTTTTAGATAATGTTGTTTTTATTTCTAAAATATTTTTTATTATTTTCTTCAAGTTTTATCTTCTTTTGGTTTACAACATTTGTCTGGACAAACATGCATAGTTTGAGCATTTAAAAAAAATTAGATAGAGTATGTTATTTCTATTTATTTTAAGTGTATGTGGAATTGGGAATTGTCATAACTTCTTTCAGTTTCCTTGGGTTTTCCTTTCATGAGATGTGCCATTTATTTGCCTTTGCTTTTGTTTCCTCTCTCTTGTGTTTCTCTTGCTCATCCCCTTTCTTATTTTTTCTCTTATTATTACCTATGTTTGAATTTGGGAGAGTAGGTAGTATACCAGGCAGGAGAGGCTAAATTTTGGTTTGGTAATTATTAATGCCCAAATTATACAACAAAAGTTCTTAATTTTACTATATATAACAATTACGGCCCAACTGGAGCTCTGTTTTATGTCATTATCCTTCTCACTCTAGGAGCAAGGTGTATGGAACAGTTACTACCTGGAAATATTACCTGGCATTATGGTATAGAATAAGGGATCTCTACTAGCAATCTTTGGGGCAATGAAGTTATCTCTGTGTCATGCTCATCATTCATTGGCCAGAACAGGTCACATACCTCCAAAGTGTTGCAGGGAATTAAGAAGTGCAGTTCTCTCCTGTTCTAGCACTATTTGGAGAGTAGCATTAATAATTAATACAGGTCAAGTTTGGGAGGGGTCAGCTAGGTTATATAGTTTCAAATTTCAATATAGGTTTCTTTTTCTTTTTCTTTTTTCTTTTTTTTTTTTTAAAGATGACTGGTAAGGGGATCTTAACCCTTGACTTGGTGTTGTCAGCACCACGCTCAGCCAGTGAGCGAACCAGCCATCCCTGTATGGGATCTGAACCCGGGGCCTTGGTGTAATCAGCACCACACTCTCCCGAGTGAGCCACGGGCCGGCCCTAGGTTTGTTTTTCTTATTACTTACTCATGAAGTCTATCACTTTCTTCATATTGGAAATGTATTTCCCTTTCATTTTTGGCCTCAAGGTGTGGGTAGGATGCATAGAAATGTTGTCACTGATTGTTTGCATTTTCATCTAATTCTCACACGTGTATTTTTCCCTACCGTCTTCCATCTCTGTTAGGACTCTCATTCTTCCTGGGTGTGGTTTATCAACCATAGGAATGGCATTTTGGCATGATTTCTTCCTCAGAAACGTCAATACTGATAACCTGTGTTGGAAAACTGTATTTCTACAGAAAAAAGCTAGTCAAGTCTCTGGTTCTGAGATGCTAAGGAAAAATATCAATGGAATAGATCCCATTTTGAAAGCTTAATTTTCTGATAAAGTCTCAGGAGATATGCACAATCTCCAATATTCACTACGATTTTGTTTCACATTTAATTGTAACTCATAAAAATATAAAAAAACTTTTGGTTTGGTTTTGTAATCTTTTTATTTCATTTTTTGTCTTTGCTTTGTATTATTTCAAGAAAAAAAAAGGGTAGTTTGAAGAAAGGAAGAAAAGAGAGTAGACCTCTTATTCTCTTATACTTAGAACAAAGTTTCTATGATCACTTCTCTAATTCTTTAATGGAACTATATTTCTGACTATTTACAGACTCAAAACACAAGAGGATTTTGCTGCTCTTTTTCCAACTTACCTCTCTCCCTTTTCACCTGAGTTGTGTGAATACTTTCTTTAAAATATTGATGCTCCATTCTTTCCTTTGTTTTCCCACTTCAGGTCTGTCTTAGTCCATTTTGTGTTGCTTATAACATAATATCTTAAACCAGGTAATTTGTGAAAAACCAAAATTTATTTCTTACAGTTTTGGAGGCTGAGAAGTCCAACGTCAGGCAGTAGCATTTGGTGAGGGCCTTCTTCCCGGTGCAAACTCTCTGCAGAGGCCGGAGGCAGTGCAAGGCATTACATGGCAAGAGGACACGAATGTGCTAGCGTGCTCTCTTCCTCTCCTTATAAAGCCACCAATTTACTCCCATGATGACCCATTAATCCATTAACCTATTAATCTACGAATAAATTACTTTGCTTATGAAAGCATAGCTCTTGATGGACCTACCTTTCAAATGCCACAGCCAGATTTCCCATCCTCCTATTACTGTTATGTATTAGTTCATTGTTGTTGCTTATTAAAAAAATACCTGAAACTGGGTGATTTATAGAGAAAATGAAACATATTGCTTACAGTTTATGAGGCTGAGAAGTCCAAAGTCCATCTGGTGGTGGTGACAGTGACCCAGGGGTCTCACATTGCAAGATGGTAGAAGCAGAGAGAGCAGAGCAAGCAAGAGAGAGACAGACTCTCCTCTTCTTTTAAAGCCCTCAGAACCACGTCCCTGACCACCATTTTTAATCCATCCACTACTGCATGGTCCTACAATCCAATCACATCTTCAAGGCTCCACCATTCAATTACCATAATAGGATTTCCCACCCTAAGAGTCACAGTGGGGGCTGTTTCTAATACATAAAACTTGGGGGATACAATTCAAGCTTCAGTGAGTTTTGGGGAGACATAATTCAATCCACTATGTTCTACCACTGGTCCCCCAAAACTCATGTCCTTTTTATATACAAATAAATTCATTTCATCCCCAAAGTCTTAACTTGTTTCAACTCACAAGTCCAAAGTTCAAAGTCCCATCTGTGAAATTCAAAACAAGTTTTCTACTTCCAAGATACAATGGTCATACAAACATAGAGTACATATTCCCATTCCAAAAAGGGAGAAATAGGCCAAAAGAATGGGGTAACAGGTCCCAAAAAAGTCTGAAACTCAGAAAGGTAGGCATTATATCTCAAATCTGGCAAATCAGGTACCTTGACTTCATGTTCTACGTCCTCTCCAGGCTGGTGTGGAGGTTGGGTCCCCAATTCTTCAGGCAGCTCTGCTCCTATGGCTTTCCTGGTCTCAGGCCACACTTTAGCTCTCCATAGGCTGGTGTTCCACTCTGATAGCTCCACAATTCTGGGGTCTTCATGGCAATCCCACTCCCATGGCTCCACTGGGGATGGCACTGATCAGGTTTTTCTGCCGCAACTCTGACCCCACATTTCCACTTGGCATTGTTCTAGTAAAGTCTGTCTGCAGTGACTCTGCCCCTGTGACACATATCCTTCTGGGCCCACAGCCTTTTCCATACATCCTTCAGACTTGGGGTGGAGGATCCCAAACCTCCACAGCTCTGGCATTCTGTGAGCCTGTAGAGCTAACACCACGTGGACACTGTCAAGGCTTCTGTCTTGTCTCTTCCAAAGCTTTGGGTCCAGCCACACCTGGGGCCAATTTAGCCATGGCTGGAGCAGCCAAAGCAGCTGGGGTGCTGGTGCTGGAAACAGCTTCTTGAGGTGGTCCTGGGCAGCAAGCCCATGGAGGATGTCTCAGGCCTGTTCCCCAAGGCAATTTTGTCTCTCTGAGCCTTTGGGCCTGAAATGGAAGTGTTGGCCCCAGAGGCTTCTGCAATGCCCTCAGGGCCTTCTTCTCCTTCTCATGATATTCCCTTTCTTATGCACTAATCTTAGCTAATGGCCACGGGTCTGCACCATTGCATGCTCTCTGCATATCTACCACATGGCCAGGCTGCAAATTTTCTAAATTTTTACTCTGCTTCCTTTTTAAATTCTGGCTTTATGTCATGCCTTTGCCACCATAACTCAGGGCAAGTTGTAACAAGTAGCCATGCAGCTTTATAAATGCTTTGCTCAGAAGTTTCTTCTGCTCAGAAGTTTCTTCTGCCAGATACTCTGGTTCACAACTCCTAAGTTCCAACTTCCACAAAGTTCTAGGGCATGGACATGATGCAGCCAAGTTCTTTGCCAGTTCACAGCAAGGATGATCTTTGCCCCAGTTTCCAATAAACCACTTCTGATTTCTATCTGAGACCTCCTTACAGTGGTCTTTATAGTCCACATTTTTATCAGCATTCTGCTCGCCACCATGTAGCCAGTCTCTAAGACATTCCAAACTTTCCCTCGTCTTTTTGTCTTCTTCTGAGTCCTCCAAACTCCTCTAACATTTGCCTAACACCCAGTTCCAAAGCCCCTTCCACATTTTCAAGTATTTGTTGTAAGCAACACCCCATTTCTCTGGTACCAATTTTCTGTATTAGATCACTTTTGTTGCTTATAACAAAATACCTGAAACTGGGTGATTTATAAAGAAAATGACATTTATTGCTTACAGTTTCTGAGGCTGTGAAGTCCAAAGTCTGTCTGGTGGTGGTGACAAGCGACCCAGGGGTCTCACATTGCAAGGTGACAGAAGCAGAGAGAGCAATAGGCAGACTCTCCTCTTCTTTTAAAGCCCTCAGAACCACGCCCCTGACCACCATTTTTAATACATTCACTACTGCATGGTCCTACAATCCAATCACCACTTCAAGGCTCCACTTGTCAATAACCGCAATAGAATCCTCTCGCACCCTCTTAACAGTCACAGTGGGGGCTAAGTTTCTAATACATAAAACTTTGGGGATACAATTCAAGCTTCAACGAGTTTTGGGGGGACATAATTCAATCCACTGCACTGTTACCATAGTGATTAATTTCCAATATCAGATATGGAGGAGACATTCAAACCACAGTAAGGTCATTATTTTTTTTGCCTCTACTCTTAAACTTTGTTCTGTCCCTTTAATTATTCACTTTCCAATTTAATCAAAGTAGTGCTAGCAAGTGAATTTTCTCTGAACAATGTTTTTCACTAAGACTCATTGTCTAACACAAGTCTGATGTTTTACTCTAAACACACTGGCAAAAAAATGTTATTTAGTTGAAATGTATGTTATGTCAAAAAAAAGCAAATTGAGACTAAATCATAGAAAGCCTTACATATTTGGTTCAGAAATTTAGACTTCAGAGAGCATCATAAACACACACACATACAGAATATTCTCTAACGACTGCAGTCAGAAGCAAACTTTATTCTCTGATAACTCTAATTTCTCTTTATTTATGGTACTTTGAAATGGGCTTTAATGCCTATTTTGTGTCTTTTTGAGGTGAGCTGTCTTTTCATATCAATATCTTAGCAGCATCTAATTTAGACACATTAATTAATTAATGATGAAAGAGAAAATATAATGCTGATGTAAAAAATTGCACTCATAACTTCAAAATTGTACTAGAAAAGACAAAAAAATTGCTCTTTACAAATAATATAATTTGTTTGCTGCATTATCATTTCCTCTTTATTTTTATACATAGGGTATCTTAGAAAATACTTATAATTTCTTAAATAATTATTGATGAGGTTTGTTCAAGTTGGCAACTCATCCTTCTTTAACCTTCTTGATATTTTCTATGAATCAAACTCTGCATGTTGTCTTTCACAGTATGAAAAATCTCTGAGAAATTTTTCAATTTTCCTAAAATTTCCTAACATAAAGCAATAGAATATTATAGCTGCAAAGCCTGAGTTTATTAGCATGAAAAACTAATTTTGTTACCTATAAGTAGAGTTAAATTTTAAAAAAAATATTAGTATATCACATATACAGTAAAAATTCAATTTGTTTAGCAGTGTGTATGGTTAATTCAATTTGATTCAATGTGGAAACAATTTATCCTTTCAACAATTTAACTAAAATAATTATTTACAAATAAAACTTCTTATTCTACTTTTATAGTTAAAATGAGATGGCTAAGTTTTTCTCTCAAAATTATTTTATCAACTAACAAGTTGTTTTATAATTTACAATCTTTAAAATCCATGCTGCTATAAGTTTTCCTCCATCAACAGATGATTTTTTTTACAAATAAAGAAAATATTAGACCTTTTTTTCTTTCCTTTACTTAAATGGGCCATGTCATCAGGATCAATGTTAGAGATATGTCAGTTTATATCAGGAAGACTCAGCATTTTCAGTAGATCATCGACAGCTTGTTTTTTGATATTTTGATTTTCTAAAATTATTGCTTTATGTTTCTATAAAAAATGAAAACATTTTAATAAGATTGGCAGCATTTTATACATTCAACACTCAGAAAATAGTTATCATCTATTACATGCCAAGCACTGTTATTAATAGCCTGTACCTGGTACAAAAGAAAGTCAGAGAGGGTGTGAAGAAACTGGATATACAAGACAATGCTTTCAAATATTTTCCAAATCATGGCACACATAGAAATCAATAATATCTGTGCAATTCCCTGGAACCACTGGTTACATAGGTAACTGGATTTGTAGATTCAAAGCTGGTGATGTTTAGCCTGGGCTCCAAGCACTCAAAACCCTATCAGCTGCCTCAAAGTATGAGTAGATCAGAATCTGCTGCTACCCATTCACAGAACAATAGTGAAGATTTCTGACTCATACAAAACTGAGAGCAAAAATAAACTGAAAGGAATGAACAGGGTATAAAGTAGCAAAAGGCAAAGGAGACAATTGTTACCAACAATTTTGACTCAGCTATATCCAATAACCTATATGGAGCTACTGCATTCATAATTCCTTATCTGAAGCAATTGATGCCATATATCTTTTGGAAAACAACTCTCCCATTTAAGAAAGGTAATTTAATTTATATATCATTTATTATCTAATTCTCCAATGGAATCTGATGTAGTATCTTGTAAGAATATTTGCCTAAAATGGCATCAAGAGTGATGTCAACAAGATGGTGGAATAGGAGTTTTATGTCGTCATCTTCACAATGCACTAATTTTGACAACCATCAATGAACAAGGTTACTTTTGAGAGAGTTTCAGAGTACAGCAAAGAATTTCCATTGGACCAAAAAATCAAGGAATAAATGCATTAAAATTTCACTGTACCTGCATCTCCCCTCTCCTAAGGCAGAACAGCTCAGCACCAAAAGAGAATCTTTGGTATATGATTCCTTTTGTGGTGGAAAGGAGGCACATAGTGAGTGAGCTCAGCTTCCTCAGCTCTGTGGGACACTGCCCAAAAAGCTCACCTCTTTCTCACTCCAAACAGAATACTGAGGATGTCAGCACATCTGAATGGCTCAGAGAGACAGAAAAATAAGATGTGAGGTGGGGACTCAGCAATCAGGGCTTGAAACTCAACAAGGGTTGTATTTCCTATTAATTACTTCATGGACTTCATTAGGCGGTCTCTCCACTGGCTGCTTGGGACTCCGCACCAGCAGATCCAGTCCAAATGATCCATTAAAACCCCTAGTGTTTGATGCAACTCCTCCCCAAATCATGGCAAGCTCCCTCTGTGTATCCCCTAGATGACAATGTACAGTCAGCCATCTTGACTCTGCAAAATTGGGAGAAAGCTGGCAAATTTCAGCATTCCAGAGCACCCCTTCAAGAAACACAAACTGGAGACTCTCAGCACCTGGCCTGCTTTGTGGATCATGAAAAGGCATACGGTCTTAAGAATTCTCTCCCCAACCAAGAGAGAACAACAGGGGAGAAGTGGATGCACTTGTAGAAAAGTTTTCAGAGAGCCTCAAAGTCCCCAGCTGCCTAATAGTGAAATTATTTCTCTCCAAAAGCCAGTCAACAAAAACTAGAGGAGGTGACTGCTTCTTCAAATGTGAAGACAGAAATGCAAGACTTCAAAGGACATAAATAAAAAACAAACAAAACCATCAAAGGAATGGAACAATTAACCAATAATTGACCCTAAAGAAATGGAAATCTATAAAAAGAATACAAAAAAACTGTCTTAAGGAAACTCAATGAATGGGGAGAGAAGAGAACAAAGAAAATAAAATAAAATCAGACACCAACACATAGACAAAATTTGAAGTTCAATAAAGAGATAGAAATCATAAAAAAAGAAAAGAAAAACAGAAATTTTAGAGCTGAAGAATATAATGAATGACATAAAAAATGCAATTGAGTACTTCAAGAGCAGACGTGATCAAGCAGAATGATTCTGTGACTCAAAGACAGAACACTTAAAATTATTCAATCAAAATAGAAAAAAATTCATAAAAAAGGCTTATGAGACTTATGAGACACCATGAAAAAAAATTAAGGCTGGTGACGTGGGGAGCCCCCGGCCAGTGTTGGGAGGGCAGGGAAGAGGAGGCCAGCCCAATTGTCACTCCACCACACCCTGGGCTCCGACCTCAGGTAAACTTCCTGTTTCCTGGAGGCAGATACCATCTCTGTGGTCATAAGTTCAGAAGAACCCCTAACCGATTTCTGGTTGGGAGAGGTGTGGCCGTTGTGCTCCCGATTTCACTCGAAACTGCCAGAGAGCTGACTGCGGGCGGGCCCTGGAGTGGGTCCGCACTGGGGGGATTCAAAGAGCGACTGTGTACTGTGGGCTCCTCCCCCGAGGAGCGCATGCCCTGGTGTGGGAGACAAGGCAACTACACAAATAACCGCAATACCAGGAGGTAGGTGAGAAGTCCAGAGAAAGATCTACTCAGTGCTACAAAGGCACCCAGAGTGACTGGCAGTCTGCGCCTAGTAGAAACCTGAACGTCTTCCTGGGCGGGGTGGTGCCGAGCAGGGGCTTGAAGTTCCAGCTGATAGACGAGGGTTGCAGAAGACACGCCCCAGCCCAGTACTGAGCGCACAGAGTGGGGAGGTGTCTGCCTAAGGAGGCGGAGACTCGGCAGAAAACACACGCCCTGCAGGCCGCCTCTGCAAGGTCCAACAGCCCCACCTAGTGTGCACAGAATGGGAAAACATCCAGATAGGGAGGCAGAGACTCGGCCGAAAACACATACCCTGTGGGGCCACCACTGCATAATCCAGCACCCAGGGTCAGAGCACATTGAACAGAGAGAAGGTCTACACAGGAAGTGTAAGCTCAATAGAGATCACACACCCTGTGGTACCATCCCGAGAACCAGCAGCCCAGAAGAGTCCAAGTTGACCAGAGAGGAGGCTCTCCGGAGAGGCCCAAGACCCGAGGCAAACACACACACAAGACACTAGAGGCCAACTGAGCAGTCACAGAGGTAGCCATACCAAATTGACAAACACAGCCACACCTTAGTTAGCCAATAGGGTCAAACCTGTGCACTGTGAAACCCCCTGCCAAAATGAATAAACATCAAAAAAAGATACCAGAAATACAAAAAACCAAGAAAGTACACCACCAAAAGTTAATAAATCTCAAACTCTAGATCCTATAGAACAGGAAGCCCTTGAAATGAATGACAAGGAATTTCGAGTGATAATTCTAAAGAAACTGAACGAGATACAAG
>NW_007726116.1:458759-460048 GCF_000696425.1 Galeopterus variegatus | reverse complement strand
AGGAAATCAATGACCTGAAAAAAAAATGTAGCAGAACTTGCCGAACTGAAGAAGTTATTCAGCGAAATAAAAAACACAATGGAGATTTAACTGGAAGGATAGCGGAAGTTGAAGAGAGAACCTCTGAACTTGAAGACGGACTGATTGAAATAACACAAGCAGACAAGAAAAAAGAAAAAAGAATCAAAGACATTGAAGAAAATCTGAGAGAGACATTAGACAATCTTAAGCACTCAAATATCTGAGTCATGGGTATTCGAGAAGGGGAGGAAAAAGGAGAAGGTATTGAAAACATATTTAACAAAATAGTGGCAGAAAACTTCCCAGGCATAGGAAAAATCACAGATCTTCAGATCCAGGAAGCTCAATGATCTCCAAATGTATTCAACTGAAAAAGGGCTTCTCCAAGACATGTTATAGTCAAATTGGCAAAACTCAAAGACAAAGAGAGAATCTTAAAAGCTGCAAGAGAGAACCGTCAAATCACCTATAAGGGAGCCCCAATCAGGCTAACATCATGCTTCAAAAACCCACTAGTATATTAAAAACGACAATCATGAAAAAACAAACAAACAAACAAAAACATTATCTACAACCTAAGGAAACAACAAACACAGAAAACAAACAGCAAACAGAAAGCAAGGAACAAAAGACACCTAAGACAACCAAACAACCAATAAAATGATAGGAATAAATAAACACCTTTCAATAACAACTCTTAATGTAGAAGGCTTAAATTCCCCAATCAAAAGAAACAGACTGGCTGACTCGATTAGAAAGGGGGACCCAATTATATGCTGCCTACAAGAGACCCACCTCTCCCATAAAGACTCACATAGACTAAGAGTGAAAGGATGGAAAAAGATCTTCCATGCAAACAGAAAAGAAAAACGAGCTGGAGTAGCTATTCTCATATCTGACAAAATAGACTTTAAACTAAAAACCATAAAAAGAGACAATGAGGGTCACTACATAATGATAAAAGGACTGATCCATCAAGAAGACATAACAATCATGAATATATACACACGCAATGTTGGAGCAGTCAGATTTATAAAACAAACTCTATTAGACCTAAAGCAGGAAATAGACACTAATACCATAATAGCAGGGGACCTGAATACCCCACTGTCAATATTGGACAGATCATCTAGGCAAAGAATCAGCAGAGAAACAAAAGATCTTAACAATTCTCTACACCAATTGGACTTGACAGATATCTACAGAACATTCCATCCAACAACCTCGGAATATTCATTCTTCTCATCAGCACATGGATCATTCTCCAG
>NW_007726116.1:379804-457644 GCF_000696425.1 Galeopterus variegatus | reverse complement strand
TCATTCTATGAAGCAAACATCATCCTGATACCAAAACCAGGTAAAGATATAACCAAAAAAGAAAACTACAGGCCAATATCCTTGATGAATATAGATGCAAAAATCCTCAATAAAATACTAGCAAACAGAATACAGCAACACATACATAAAATTATTCACCACGATCACGTGGGATTCATCTTAGGGATGCAAGTTTGGTTCAACATACGCAAATCAATAAATGTGATACACCATATTAATAAAGGCAAATACAAGGACCATATGATCATCTCTATAGATGTTGAAAAAGCATTTGATAAAATTCAGCACTCATTCATGACAAAGAACCTCTAAAGTTAGGTATAGATGGAAAGTATCTCAACATAATTAAAGCCATATATGACAAACCCACTGCCAACATCATCCGTCATGGGGAAAAGCTAAAAGCTTTTCCTTTAAGAACAGGAACTAGACAAGGATGCCCACTCTCACCACTCCTATTCAACATACGAAGTACTAGCCAGAGCAATAAGAGAAGAGAAGGAAATAAAGGGCATCCAGTTTGGAAAAGAAGAAGTCAAGCTATCCCTGTTTGCAGATGACATGATCCTAAATATCGAACAGCCCAAAGCCTCTACAAAAAAACTCTTGCAGTTGATAAATGACTTCAGTGCAGTAGCAGGATACAAAATCAACACACAAAAATCAGTAGCATTTCTTTTCTCCGATAGTGAACATGCAGAAATAGAAGTCAAGAAAGCCTGCCCATTTACAATAGACACGAACAAAATAAAATACTTAGGAATTGAGTTAACCAAGGATGTGAAAAATCTCTATAGTGAGAATTACAAACCACTCCTGAGAGAAATTAGAAGGATACAAGAAGATGGTAAGATATCCCATGCTCTTGGATTGGAAGAATCAACATAGTGAAAATGTCCATACTACCCAAAGTGATATACAAATTCAATGCAATCCCCATCAAAATTCCAATGACATTTTTCTCAGAAGTGGAAAGAACTATCCAGACATTTATATGGAATAATAAAAGGCCATGCATAGCCAAAATGATGTTGAGCAAAAAAAATAAAGCAGGAGGCATAGCACTACCTGACTTCAAGCTATACTACAAAGCTATAATAACCAAAACAGTATGGTACTAGCATAAAAACAGACACACTGATCAATGGAATAGAATAGAGAATCCAGAAATCAACCCACACACTTACTGCCATCTGATCTTTGACAAAGGCACCAAGCCTATTCACTGGGATAGGGACTGCCTCTTCAGCAAATGGTGCTGGGAGAACTGGATATTCATATGCAGGAGAATCAAACTAGACCCATACATCTCACTATATACTAAAATCAACCCAAAATGGATTAAGGATTTAAATATACACCTTGAAACAATAAAACTTATTAAAGAAAACATAGGAGAAACACTTCAGCAAATAGGACTCGACACAGACTTCATGAATACGACCCCAAAAGCACGGGCAACCAAAGGAAAAATAAACAAATGGGATTATATCAAACTAAAAAGCTTCTGCACAGCAAAAGAAACAATTAACAGAGCTGAAAGACAACCAACAGAGTGGGAGAAAATATTTGCGAAATATACATCTGACGAAGGATTAATATCCAGAATATACAAGGAACTCCAACAACTTTACAAGAAAAAAACAAGCAACCCAATCAAAAAATTGGCAAAAGAGCTAAATAGACATTTCTCTAAAGAAGATATACAAATGGCTAACAAACATATGAAAAAATGCTTAATATCACTCAGCATCCAGGAAATGCAAATTAAAACTACACTGAGAGGGCCAGCCCGGTGGCGCACTGGAGAGTGCGCCGCTTGGGATTGCGGTGGCGCTCCCGCTGAGGGTTCGGATCCCATGTGGAGACCGGTTCCCGCTCACTGGCTGAGCGCGGGGCAGGCGCAACACCGAGGGTTGCGATCCCATTACCAGTCAGTAAAAAAGACAAAAAGGAAAAAAAAAATAAAACTACACTGAGATACCATCTCACCCCAGTTAGGATGGCTAAAATCCAAAAGACTCTGAAAGATAAATGCTGGCAAGGTTGCGGAGAAAAAGGAACTCTCAACCATTGTTGGTGGGATTGCAGAGTGGTGCAGCCTCTATGGAAAATGGTATGGAGGTTCCTCAAACAATTGCAGATAGATCTACCATATGACCCAGCTATCCCACTGCTGGGAATATACCCAGAGGAATGGAAATCATCAAGTCGAAGGTATACCTGTTCCCCAATGTTCATTGCAGTGCTCTTTACAATAGCCAAGAGTTGGATCCAGCCCAAATGTCCATCAGCAGATGAGTGGATACGGGAAATGTAGTATATGTACACAATAGAATACTACTCAGCTATAAAAATGAATGAAATACTACCATTTGCAACAACATGGATGGACCTTGAGAGAATAATATTAAGTGAAACGAGTCAGGCAGAGAAAAAGAAATACCACATGTTCTCACTTATTGGTGGGAGCTAAAAATAAATAAATAAATTCACTCACACACACAAAATAACTGGGGGGGGGAGGAAGATATAACAACTACAATCCTTTGAAGTTGGTACAACAAACAAAGAGAAAGGACATTGTTGGGTGGGAGGGGGGAGAGGGACGAGAGAGGCAGGTTTCGGTGATGGGCCATAATAATCAACCACATTGTATATCGACAAATGATATTACAATTGATTCATTTTTACAATAAAAATTCAAAAAAAAATCTGCACAGCAAAAGAAACAATTAACAAAGCAAAAAGACAACCGAGTGGGAGACAATATTTGCAAAATATGCATCTGACAAAGTATTAATATCCAGAATATGCAAGAATTTATAACGCTGTACAGCAAAAAAACCCCAATTAATCCAATTAAAGAATGGGCAAAGGAGCTGAATAGGCATTTGTCAAAGGAAGATATATGAATGGCCAACAGACATGTGAAAAAATGCTCACCATCACTTAGCATCTGAGAAAAGTAAATCAAAACCACACTGAGATACCATCACATTCTAATTAGGCTGGCTAATGTCAAAAAAACTGAGAATAATAAATGTTGACAATCATGCAGAGAAAAGGGGAACCTCCTACACTGTTGGTGAGACTGTAAAATGTCGCAGCCATTATGGAAAATAGTATGGAGTTTCCTCAAATAATTACAGATAGATTTGCCATATGACCCAGCTATCCCACTGCTGGGTATATATCCAAAGGAGTGGAAATCATCATGCCAGAGGGATACACGTACTCCCACATTTGTTGCAGCTCAATTTACAATAGCCAAGAGTTGGAACCAGCCTAAATTCCCATCATCAGATGAGTGGATGTGGAAAATGTGTTATATCTACACAATAGAATACTACTGTGCTGTAAACAAAAATGAAATATTATCATTCACAGCAAAATGAATGAACTCAGAGAAAATTATGTTAAGTGAAATAAGCCATGCACAGAAACAGGAATACCATATGTTCTCACTTATATGTGGGAACTAATACAAATAAATGAATAAATAAATAAATGGGGAAAAAAGGCACAGCAATCAGAATAATTCCTTGAACTTGTTAAGATAAGTGAACAGATATGATGTTGATGGTTGATGGGGGTGGGAAAAGGGAAAAGCAAGGGGAGAAACGGAGGAATTCATAATAGCCATGAAAATCAACTACTTTGTGTACTGATAAATTAAAAAAAAAAACTAAACTGGCCAGTTAGCTCAGTTGTTATAGTGCAGCCTTGTAACATCAAAAAACAAGAACTGAAGGATTCATTATCACTTGAATTATCTAACAAGAAATGCTAATTGGGCTTCTTCCGGATGATCAAATGGGTTCTAATGAGTAACATGAAAACATGAAATTATAAAATTTTAAAATTGAAATATGTAAGTATATAGTAAAATTTAGAATATCTTAATACTGTAACTGTGGTGCATCAATCACTTTTTAGTACGAAATTTAAAAAACAAAAGTATTAAAAGAAGCTATAACAACAATAATTTGTTAATAAATACACAATGTAAAAAGAAGTAAATTGTAACATGAAAAATGTAAAATGTTGGGCAAGGGGGTAATAACAGCATAGTTTTTTTGTATGACAACAAAGTTAAGTTGCTATACCCTCAAAATAGAACGTTATAACTGTAAGATGTTTTATGTAAGCCCTATACGAACCACAAAGATTAAAAGCTAAAGTAGATACACAAAAGAGAAAGAAAAAAAAAATCAAAAAGCTCCACTGCAGAAAAGCTTCAGATCACAAAGGAAGACTGCTGGAGAAAAACAAATGATCAAAGGACTTATAATACAGTCAGAAAACAATTAACCAAGGGCAATAGTAACTTCTTACCTATCAATAGTTACTTTAAATGCAAATAGACTCAATTCTCCAGTTAAAAGACATTGGGTGACTGAATGAATAATAAAAGCAAGACCAACTATATGCTCCCTGCTAGAGACTCACTTTAGCTTTATGGACATATATAGGCTTACAGTAGAGGGATGGAAAAATATATTCCATGCAAATGGAAAACCAAAGAGAGCAAGATGGCTATACATCTATCAGACATAAAATTTTAGTCAAAAACTGTTACAAGGGACAGAGAAGTTCATTATGTAATAACAAAGGAGTCAAGTTATCAACTGTAAATATCTATGCATGCAACATCAAAGCACCGAAATATGTAATGCACATATTATCAGTTCAGAAGGGAAAAAATCTGAAATTGAAAATTCTCCAAAATTCAAATATTTCTGAGCACCGATGTGGCACTCATTGAAAATGCTTTTTGGAACACTTTGGATTTCAAATTTTGGGATTACGAATGTTCAACCAGTTAAGTATCTGCAAATATTCCAAAATGTAAAAAAAAAAAAAAAAAAAAAAAAAAAAAAAAAAAAAAAAAAAAAAAAAAAAAAAAAAAAAAAAAAAAAAAAAAAAAAAAAAAAAAAAAAAAAAAAAAAAAAAAAAATCTGAAGTCCAAAATACTTCTGGTTCTAAGCATTTAAGGTAATAAACTTAACCTGTGCAATAATAGTATAGGACTTCAATACCCCACTTTTATCAATAGATACATTATGCAGAAGGAAAATCAACTAGGAAATATTGAACTTTAACCACACTTGAGGCAAAATGGTCCTAACAGACATATATACAAAAGAATCCACTCAACAGAAGAATCAGAAGGCATTCTTTTCAAGTGCACACAAACTATTTTTCAGAAGAGATCATATATTAGTCCAGAAAAGAAGTTTTAACAAGTTCAAAATATTTGAAATCATATCAAATATCTCTTTTAAGCACAATGGAATAAAACTAGATATAAGTAACAGGCAGAAAACTGGTAATTTGCAAATGTGCAGAAATTAAACAAAACCCTCCTGAACAACCTATGAAGAAATCAAAAGGTAAATCAAAAAATATCTTTAAAGGGCCGGCCCGGTGGCACACTGCTACAGTGCGCCGCTTGGGAGCGCAGTGGCGCTCCCGCCGAGGGTTCGGATCCCACATACAGACCGGTTCCCGCTCACTGGCTGAGCGAGGTGTGGGTGCGACATGGAGGGTTGCGATCCCGTTGCCGGTCCCGGTCCGGTATGGGCGTGACACTGAGGGTTGCGATCCGTTGCCGGTCACGAAAAAAGACAAAAAAAAAAAAAAGGAAAAAAAATATATATATATCTTTAAATAAATGAATATAGGAACACAATATATCAGAACTTACAGGATATAACAAAAGAGAATCATTTATAGAGGTTATCGCTTACATTAAGAAAAAAGAAAGATCTCCAATGAACAACCTTACTTTACCTAATAAGGAACTAGAAGAGGAGAAACCTAAGCCTAATGTTAGCAGAAAGAAAGAACTAATGAAGATCAGAATAAAATAGAGATGCGAAAAACAACAAAAAATATGAACAAAACTCTGTTTTTTTTTTGAAAAGATAAATAAAATTGCCAAACCTTTAGCAAGACTAAGAAAAAGAGAGTGGTCAATAAATAAAATCAGATATGAAAGGAGACACTATAAATTGTACTACAGAAATACAAAGGATCATAAGAGACTACTCTAAACAATTACATGCAAACAAATATGCATACCTACAAGAAATGAATAAATTCCTAGAAACATGCAATCTTATAATACTGAATTATGAAGAAATAGAAAATCTGAACTGACCAATGACAAGTAAAGAGTTTGAATTCATATTCAAAAGAGCTTGAATCAGGATCCAGAAATCTCTCATCAAAGAAAAAGCCAGAACCAGATGTTTTAACTGGTGAATTCTACCAAACATTTAAAAAAGAATCAATACCAATATTTCTCAAACTCTTTTAAAAATTAGAAAAGAAAGAAAAACTTCAACACTTATTTTTCAAGTTCACTATTACTCTGATACCACAGCCAGACAAAGAAAATTATAATACTACTTCTGATGAACATAGAAGAAAACATCCTCAACAAAAATGCTAGAAAACTGAGTCAATAGTATATAAAAAGGCTTATACACCAGGATAGTGGTAGTTCTCCCTGCAATGCAAGAATCGTTTAACATACACAAATCAATACATGTCATACACCAGGATAACAGAATGAATGATAAAAATCGTATGATCATCTCAATAGGTGTAGAAAAAACATTGGACAAAATTCAACATCTTTTCGTGATTAAAAACTCTCAAGTAGGCATAAAGGAATGTACCTCAAAATAGTATGGGCCATATATGACAATCCCACAGCCAAGATCATACTCAGTGATGAAAAGCTGAAAGTTTTTCTTCTAAGTTTAGGAACAAGACAAGTATGTCAACTCTTGCCACTTCTATTCAACATAGTACTGGAAGTCACAGCCAGAGCAATTAGGCAAGAAAAAGAAATAAAAGTCATCCAAGTAGGAAAAGAAGAAGTAACATGTCTGAAGACAGACATCTTATGCAGATGATGTAATTTTATATATTAAAAGCCCTAAATATTCCAGCAAAAATGTGTTAGAATAAACAAATTCAGTACACTTTCAGGATACAAAATAAAGATTCAAAACTATGCTACATTTCTATATACTAACAGCAAAATATCCAAACAAGAAATTAAGAAAACAATCTTTACAATAGCATCAAAAAGAAAAAAAAAATCAGAAATAAATTTAACTGAAAGGGTAAAAGATCTTCACACTGAGAACTATAAAGTATTGATGAAAAACACTGAAGAAGATACAAATAAATTAAAAGATGTCTAGAGTTCGTGGATTAAAATAATTGACTTTTTAAGAATGTCTATACTGTTCAAAGTGATATATTGATTTGATAAAATACCTATCAAAATTCCAATGGCACTTTTTTCATAAATAGAAAAAAACAATTCTAAAATTTTATATAAACCCACAAAAGACCCTGAATAGCAGAAGCAATTTTGAGCAAGAAGAACAAAGATAGATGGTATAGTCTACTACACACTTCATGATTTTAAATTTAATTACAAAGCTACATTAGTCAAAACATTGTGTCACTGGCATAAAATCAGACACATAAATCAACAGAATAGATTAGAAAGCCCAGAAATAAACCAATACATATATAGTCAACTAAACTTTCAGAAAGTTTCCAAGGATTCACAAGGTGAAAAGATAGTCTCTTCAATAAATAATGCTGGGAAAACTGAATATCTCTATGCAAAGAATGAAATTGGACTTTATCTTACACCATACATAAAAATCAACTCAAAACAGATTAAAGACCAATGTGAAAACTAAAACTGTAAAACTCATACAAGAAAAAATAGGGGAATGCTCCTTGACATCGGTTTTGGACATTATTTTTCAGATATGACCCAGAATGACAGGCAAAAAAGCAAAAGAATGCCACTGAGATGAGATCGAATTAAAATGTTTCTGCTCAGCAAAGAAAAACAATCAACAAAATGAAAAGGCAACCTATGGAATGGGAAAAAAAATATTTGCAAGTTGTATATCCAGTAAAGGTTTAATATCCAAAATATAAAAGGAACTCATATAACTCAATAGCATAAAAATATATAACTTGATTAAAATACCTAAATAGACACTTTCTAATAATCACTTTTTCTCTTTTTTTTTTGTCTTTTTTCCGTGTCCGGCAACGGATCGCAACCCTCAGTGTTGCCCCCGTACCAGACCGGGGACCGGCAACGGGATTGCAACCCTCGGTGTTGCTCCCGCGCCTCACTCAGCCAGTGAGCGGGAACCGGTCTGTATGCGGGATCCGAACCCTCGGGCGGGAGCGCCGCCGCGCTTCCCAAGCAGCGCACTATCCAGTGCGCCACCGGGCCGGCCCAGTTTTTCTCATTTTTTTCAAAGAAGACATACAAATGGCCAAGAGATATATGAAAATGTGCACATCACTAATTACTAGGGAAATGCAAATCGAAGCCAAAATAAGATATCACCTCAAACTTGTTAGGATAGCATTGTCAAAATGACAAAAGATAAAAACTGTTGGCAAGGATGTGAAGAAAAGGGATAATGTGTGATGCTGGCGAGAATGTCAATTGGTACAGTCTGTACTTTCATGGTCATTACGGCATTATTTATAATAGCCAAACTATGAAAACAATAAGTGCCCATTAACAGATGGAGGCATAAGAAAAATGTGGTGCATACACATATATGTTTGTGTATGTGTATATATACACACACAGGCAGTCACGCATCACTTAATGAGGATAAGTTCTGAGAAATGCATCACTAGGTGATTTTGTCATTGTAGTAACATCATAGAGTGCACGTACACAAACCTGCATGGTATGGCCTCCTACACATCTACAGCTCCATTTTAATCCTACAGGACCACCTTCCTTTATGTGGCCCATCATTGATCTAAATATCATTATGTGGTGCAACAGGTACAACTTTCAGTTATAAGATGAATACGTTTTGAAGATCTTATGTACAGCATGATGACTGTAATTAATACTGTTTCCTATGCTTGAAATTTGCTAGGAGAGTAGATCTTAAGTGTTATCACCACACACAAAACAAGGTTAGCTATATAAGATGATAGAAATGTTAATTAGCTTGATTGTGGTAATTATTTGACAATGTATATGTATATGAAATCATCAGGTTGTAAACCTTAAATATATACAATTTTTACTTCTCAAAAAATAGCATAGTTAAAGAATATGAATAATCTCCTTCCAGTTCGGATCAATTTTTGTAATCAAATAAGTTCATGTCAGGTTAGCTCTCTCCTAAATGAATTCATGTAGCATTTACTTTTCACTAAACGAGTTCCAAAAATTTGTTCAATTTTTAGCAATATTTTGACTTCAGAAACAAGGGAAAAGTTTTCTGAATCTGCATAATAACAGATATTGCCTACATTTAATATTACTTATGGTTAATAATATAATGTACTATAATTTGTGGTGAGTTTTAAGGAATAATACAGAGGTATTTGGAATGGTAAGGTATAACTAAACAAACCATTTTTAAAATATAATACAACTAAAATAATTGTAATAGATTGCATTTTGACAGTCTCAATATACTGAATTTATTTATTTTTTTACATTCTCGTTATTCTCTATAATTTTAAAAGACTATATTTAAAACCGGGGATGTACAGAATGATACATTCACTGTGATTGCTTAGTCATTATTTCTTTATTCCATACAGGTAGCAACATCTCATTTAAGGAATGGAATGCACAGACTGATTACTCTGAGAAGAGGGATAGTTTCGCATCATTCTGTTTTATACACAGCACCTTGTAATAGTTGGGCTTATTGCACTGAAACAATCTACTTTAAGGGCGCTGTTTGTATCAAAAGCCTTCTATACATAATGTGAAAGTTTCTTCAATTGTGAACAGCACAGTAGCAGTAGTTAGGGCTTTATTACTTAGTTCTAATTTGTATTGATGGCCTAAAAAAAGTAGCATGCTTTGCAGTTCTATGAACGAAAAGATTATAAATGGAGATTAATTATAATTTTGCTAGCTCAGTACTTGTAAAACTAAAGCAATTTATATTCTTTCTCTTAATGATCTCCATTCCTGATTGCAGTAATGTAATCTAATTGTGATTATGATAGTATCTGAATCATGTGGGCCTCAATGTGATTGAAACTACTCTTTGCATTAAAAAGTAATTTTGGAGTAATGATGAAAAGTTACTGTGGAAAATTGGCAAGTAATATATTTTACTCTGTATCTCAACTTTCTGCTTTCATTTTTGATTATATCTCATATCATGGATAAGTACGATATTATATCAAGGATTTATTATATCAAAGCCTTATTGATGATAAGTATGAGTATGAGTATCAGGGATAAGCATTATAACTATTGAAATAGCAGTGCTAGGGTTGATTCAGAGAAATGACTGAAGATTTAAAATGCTAGGATAAGGTTTACTGAAAGTAGAAACCAAATAAAGAGAGGGAAGGAGTGTTCAATAGTGCATAGATATGATAGCCAGCGAAAAGAAAAGCTGAGGGTTTTAGCTGACACAGCAGGTACTGTTTGGATAGACATTAACAAAAATAAAGATAGTCAGGTACCAAGGCTGAAGAAAAAATAGAGCAGGAAATGTTTCTTTTTCTTTCTTGATAAAATGTTCTTTGCAGGGTTGAAACTTGTTCGGGGGAAAGAATACATCTCACATTTGTGCACAGTTAAAGAAAACGATTTGTGATATCATAGTCTAGAATTTGAAAAATGAATGAATAAACGTTTAATGTTGAAAAATATTTACTACTGAAACACCTAGATATGTGTTTATTGTGAAAATAGAGTAATCCAAGGCAAGGTGCCCTGGGAAAAGATATTTTAAAAATAACACCCAAACACCAATCATATTTATCAGAATCTTATAAAGTTATGATGAATTTTGGAGAGAAAATTATAATTAAAAAAGGTTGTGATGCATCCAATATCCATTTAAATTATGATTAAGGAGAAGTTTGATATAATTTTTAAAAGAACCTAAGCTAAATTATGCTTAACATATTCAGAAAGATGTTAATGAGAATGGAATTGACAATTGGTAATAAAAAGAGAGAGGCTCACTAATAAAAATCTATCAAAATGTTTGCA
Organism: Galeopterus variegatus; assembly: GCF_000696425.1. Taxonomy (NCBI): domain Eukaryota; kingdom Metazoa; phylum Chordata; class Mammalia; order Dermoptera; family Cynocephalidae; genus Galeopterus; species Galeopterus variegatus. The sequence continues at coordinate 446,564 of NW_007726116.1, read as the reverse complement.
GGACAGATAGCCCCCTTTTTCCTTTATAATAGAAAATATTTGCTAATCCCACAAACTGTTGTATAAGAACACCAAGGTGGTAACCTCCCCATAGAATGACATTTTAGGGTGACATCAGAAGAGAAAAAAAATAGATAAACAAGAAAGATAAATTACAAACTCATTTTGTAGTTACTACTGACAGTGAAAAAAAATCCTCTTCTTTCATCCCTGGAGTCTGTGAAGATCCATTTTAAAATGTTTCTTGCAGCAGTGATGTGACTCAGGAGAAGAGAAGAGATTGCCTACTTATAAATGGCTCACTGTTTCTAGTAAGAGGAAGCACATTAACTCTTTCAGGCCACTAGAGTCCATTTACCAAATTATTTCTCTCTCTCTCTCTCTTAGTGCAACAAATTGAAATGAAGAAGTAATGCAACTCCATGAAGTGCATCATTTACTCCCATTCTGACTTTGATGCTTATGTACAGATAAGTGCCTCGTCTATTGCCATTTTTTGACTCTCCCTTTAAGGGGAACACACTGTGAAATAGATACTCTCCAGGCTCAGTCAAGAAGAGAACATCGTGAGACTCTATGGCACATTATGGTCAGTTATAATAGACCAGGGAGGGAAGTGAGACTCCTGCTATAATGACTGTAATATGATGACCCTGTGAACACATAGATGCATCAAAGTGTAGCATTGAAACTTTTGCAGCTTTTCTTTACTAGAGATAGTATAACTGTAAATGTCCAAGATAGACCAGATGCTTATTTCTTCCCACCCTGCTGGTGAACTTCTATCCTGATATAGAAAGAGGATGGGTCTGTGTCACCTTGTTTCCACTTTCTCCAATGAATTCTAAGATATTCTCATTTTGGGAGAGAAATCTATCTGCTTTATTTTTTCCGAGAACCAGAGATCTTTTTATTAGCCTCTCTTAGAGTATGGCAAAAGAGTATGGCAAAGTTTTGTACTTGAATAATTGTTAAATTCTTGAGCAAAGACTCTAGACATATTAAACCTTTTTAGGGGGCTATTGGTTTTGGAAAAGTCTTGGGAATAGCTCATTTATTTACTCACACATTCAGCAAACACATATTAAGCGCCTGCAATTGACAAACGCTGAAGTAAGCTCTGGGGAAGCAAGAATGATCCCTCTGCACATGGGTGCTTTCTCCAATGGGGGGATACCTCTCGTTGTGTTTAGTGCCCTCATTCAATCCCTTCCATGCTATAATAGAGGAATTGGAGAGCACTAGGCAAACAGAATTGACACATCTAATTTACTGTTGAGGTTTGGGTAGATTTCCTAAAAGAAGAAACTGGGTAACTTAAAGCTTTAGTGGAAAAAGGAGGTCCAAAGTTAGTACCATTTCCATCCCTTCAGTATGTCTACATAGAAAAGGAACTAAAAGAAACATTTAGCACATGGTAGATAGTTGTACAAGCATAAAGTTTGTAGAGTGAGATCACTATGTGTGTTACTGTTTCTCAAGAGGACACAGTGAGATGATAATACAATTTATTTTTTACACTTTGTAGACTCCCTTTCCTCTTCTCTTCCACTTTAGCCACTTTATTTTGAATCTGCCAGCTCAACAACCACCTGATTGCTGTAATATTTCTTCTGCACAATTATTTATGGCTATTGACATATAGCACTTTTTGTGAAAAAATATGATTAAGTTATTAAATTTTCTTTACCTAAGTCAGTGATGCTCAGCCCAGGAAGGAGTTTACAATCACCTGGGAAACTTTTCAAAAAATTTTGGTGCTTCACCTACACTAAATAAACTGGGACACTAGGAGAGTTGGTCAAATGATATGAATGAACCAACATGCAGAAGGACCACATTCATTCATCTCATGAGAATAATATGTTCATTTTATAGGTCACAGGACCTAAGAAGTCAGTAATGACAATGCAAACTAAGTCTGTGTAACAACAGAAGTATACAGAAGGATACTATCAACATCTATTCGTATCTGCTCCTTTTTGCTTAAGAACTTTCGTTAGTAACTTTAGGTCTAATAAATGGTTCAGACAATGTCTGAGCATTTCCTTTTATATTTTGACCAGGTCATCTCTTCGAAACTGTCATAACTAAGTCTTGACTTATCCCTGGGTGATAATCTCTCTAGTCTCGCAATTAATATGTTCAGAGTTTTGGACCTTGGAGAATAATTGCCTAAAGGCCATAATTAATATCCACAGTGTCTGAGCTTCAGTGGCAAAGACCATGAAATTATGGAATATCTTTGGTCAATCAGACTAATAATAATCACCGTCTACTGAACTTCTCTTCCTATGACCGTTCTGGGTCTTTTCCAGGCAAAACCTCATTTAATCTTCAGATACTGCTTTCCTCATTTTATGTACATGGAAGCTATGTCTCAAAGAATTTTTGAAAACTTTTTGAGGCAACCCAAGCCTAACTTATGCAAGCCAATATTTAAACCCAGGGTATGTCTGCTCCCAGAGCCTACTCTTTCTCACCTTGCCATACTGCCTTCCTCTATAAAGAACACTGAAATTGTCTTCAGAAAATTCATACAGAAATTCCATCAAAAGCTAGGCCAAGTCTATATGGCAAGGGACAGATAACTGCAGTTATAGTCACAGAACAACCCAGTTATGTTTGACAAGAGCCCATGAAAACAAGACCTCTTAAAGGGACATTAATGCCATCAAATCCTTTCAACTCAGACCTACACCTGCTTATACAATTGGCCTTTCACATAGCAGTCAGTAAAATGCAGCCTCAGGAGAGAGAGACACATGCAGTATTTATATTGTTGTTGAAAGTTTCACGGCCTTCAAACCACACAGGTTGGAATTGAATTTGAAAATCTGTCTCCTGACTTCTTCTGAAGAATCACTAATCTTCCAAAGGATGCTGTGCGTGCTCTGCACAAATGGTTTGGCTAGAGAAAGTGGGTATGCTGTGGTTGCTAAAAAAGGCTAAATTGTTTTCTTCTTTGTTTAGAACAAAAACTTACTTGCAAAATTGAAGCTGTTTAAAATCAATATCAGAAAGAATAGAACACTTCCTTTGCTTTTAAAACGATATAGCAGAAGCCTGCCTCTATTATTTTGACTTCTAAGAGAACATATAAAATAAGGAGAGGTGGCTAAACAGAAAGCTGAATTAAATGGCTTCTCAGTCTGGACCTAGGTCAGGAATAAATGGCCACAACTACTCCAGCATTATTACTCCACAAATGGGAGGTGAACTATAGCACTGGCTATACTACTGATGATGCACTAACCCAGTCACTGTTTACTCCAAGTTGAGGAAGAACAATCCATTTCTGTACTATTTACTACAATATCCAAATTCCTAAACAGTTGATATCTTTGCTTTTAAAACAAATACCAGATATTATTTACATTAAGTTTAAATTGCCTAATACTTTATACTTTTGAAAGCAGTTGCAAATACTAGAGTTAACTAATTCCTAAACTACGTAAGTGATAGGCTATTGGAATCTGAAGAACCATGTAATGAGTCCATTTAATATCTTTTTTAGTATCTTGTTTTTATAATAGGCGATGTCTTTTGCTGTAAGAAGAGAGGTAGCTTAAAGTACTTCCCAAAGTGGCAGAGTTGCAGGAAAAATCCTATTGCCAAAAGCCAGTTTCTTAGCAACAGCACCCTCTCAACGTGTCACAAAGTCTGAAGCCCTTTGGCCCCTCGAAGGAAGTTCCTTAGGTGTCTTTTACACATTGAATGCTTTGTGATAGTTGAGGCCTGCTGGCTGTCAACTCCGTCCCTTAAGGGAACTTGACAGATCTTAAAAAAAATCAATTTTAAGCTCACATGCCCCAGTGGGTGCCAAAGCCACTTCAGAGAGCCTGAAAGATGGCTGAGTCGACAGGATTTGACTTCCAGAGGTAGAGAGGTGACAAACTCTATCATGAGAAAGGGGCAACTCAGGGCCTCAGAGGCCTAACCTGCTCCCAGGATCTGGGGCCTAGTGTTGTATTGAACCTATTTATCTCTTTCACGGGCCTAAGGTACCACAGGGAAAGAAAAGTTGTTCAAAAAATGCTGGCAGAATTCAGGGGTGTAAATGATGAATTACTTTTCATCAGCTGAAAGGAAACATACTCCGGAACAATACTGAAAGGGAGCAGGAGCGGCTGACCCCCTGCCTCAGAGCAGCCAATATCTTCATTCAAGAAGACAACCATGAAATTACACAGAAAATGGGATTGTCATGAACAGCCCCTTGAAATCTCAGTATACAGTCATTACTGCATGGGAAAAAGCCTTCATCCACACATCATAACTTGTAACAGACAAGAAGGAAGAAAAAAGAAAAGAGGAAAAAAAGGCCTTGGAGTTACCAGTAGAAATGTGGAAAATATTTGTTGATTCAAACTTTCCCCCATAGTTTCCCCAATACTTTTACATAATTTTAACAGTGTATTAACTATATGCTGATTTCTTTTTATGAGCTATTCTGTGAGCGTTTGCATAAATTTTAGAGAAGTGACACAGGGAGAAAAAGCTATTGTTACATTCATAAGGTCATCACCCTGTATGATGATAATAAAATGGGCCCCTACAAAAAGTCCCCAAATTATTGCTTGCTTAGTATTCTAAAACTCAATACTATCTTTTACTTAACCAAGATAGAGCCTACTCTCATTCTTCATTTAATTCTCAGACCTTGAAAGATCCACTAATTTTCAGGTCTATGTTAGAAAAGATTGAGTCAGAATATATAAGGTACAGTCAGAATATAAAATTTTGTAATAGGGCAGCTAGAATATAAAATATTGGAGATCCAAAAAAATTAAAATAAAAATTTTACAGTAATGTATTTGCTTTGTCATTCTGGCTACTTTCTCCACCAAGTTTAATTAAGTTTGCTCTAGGCCTTTTTCTTTTTTTTTTCCTTAAGGATTAGTCACTAGACTATTTTCTTCCTTTATGTTTCAGTGGTTCAAATGACTAACCCTCATGAAAATCTAAATTGCAGATTTTGTCACAAGGCCAGTTGCAAACAAATCGGAAATTATGACCAATTTGTAGGATACATTTCCTTCTGCAGGTGACAGAATCAAGTGGAGTAGTAAATGCCTACTCAGACCAGCCAATTCCTTGATGACTTCTTGGAGACTGCTGTTTGGGATTTGGGGTGTTCTCCATCGCCATTTAACTATCCGTGTTCTTGTTATGTGAAAAAACAAAAACAAAAGAAAAGAGAACGAAATGAGTTTTATTGATTAAACAAGAACTTATTTTCCCCTTCCATTTATAATTCTCTTAAATCGAGCAATGTAAACTGTAAAAACAACTGAAAAGAGTATTCCCTAGCAGAGCACTTCAGACTTTCAGCATGAAAGTTACTTCCCTAGAACAGTATTTGCCAGGTTGTTTTCTTTGGTATCTGAGAAGGCATAGAAGGTAGGCATTTCATGCAAAAACCATCTTGTAGGTTATTATGCACTCATGTAACTGATGGGCTGAGTAGAATATGCCTAATGAATTTCTGTTAAGGGTTTTAAGATTCAAGCAGGCTCCTAAAGAGTGAAGGAACACATATTGGAAGCCAGGACTTGCATCAAACTATGGAGAGATTATACAGAGAATAAATATACAAGCAGAATGACAGCATGACCAAGCTTAAGAGCTAGCCACTGTGAGCACAGTGGCTGACAAAATGCAGTTACATTCAAATGCTGATAGTTTTCAAAGCCCAAGGCTTTTGAAACTATTTCTGTTTTTCAGTAAATGCAATTTGCTCAAGATGTTATGGGGTTTATAGAAAAACAGAATTTCTGCTCCAATAATAAGATCATTTCTTAATGTAATTTCAAAGTTTTCAATACCTTATCCTTAGCCATGATGAGAACATAAGAGTGACCATCCACTTTTCTAGCTTATTTGTTAACTCTAGGCAAAGACAATGGTTTTGTCAAATTTGTCAGACAAATTTTCTGCTGAACAACCTTTACAATGTGTCATCTGGAACTACATTTATAGAGCTGAGTTTAGGGACTGGAGAGAAAAAGTAGGTTAAATCATATAGTCACTTATTGATAAGCAGAAGTTTCCTTTTCATAGACTCTGTTTGTGGGAGTTCAACAAAACTTTTTCTAATATTGTGTGTGCATGTATGTGTGTGTATGTTCACATAGGTACATACAAGTTATAACTTCAAAAATACTTTTTCTTTGGCCTCTATTTTATTCTTCCACGCCTTTACTTTATGTGTAGATTTTCTACCCCTCATAGCAAAATCATGTACTCTTGTGAGCATATTTTGGCCCTTAATAGATAGTTATCATTTAATTTATAGTATTACCAAGGTAATTTTCAGTAGCATGCAGTGATTATTATTATTAAACAACAATTCATAAGTAGAAGAATTTGCCCCCTCCTCCTCACAAAAATTAAATCTAGAATTTATTTTCTCACGATTTTTTTCTTTTGTCATATTTATAGTTCCATATATTCAAATAGAGATCAAATGTTACTCATTTCATCCAGTGAAAGCAAAGTGTATCACAACTGTGCCTAATGGAGAAAATATAATTATTAAGTAAGTAATGTTCTTCAGAAGTAGATATATATTCTAACATAAAAACTTGCTGAAATTTAGTTAGTTCTACATTCAGCTTTCATCCTTCCAATTATTTTTATTTTACAAAATCAGGTTAGAAGAACCAAAATAAAATTCTTTGGCAAATAGGAATCCTGTTTACTTTCCAACTCTGAACTCAGCAGGTTAAGTAATTGGGCTACAGAAAAGTTCCTCCATTTCTATTTCCAGCTGGTGATACACAAAAGGCAGGAAGTTATCTCATTAATGGGCCACCAGCTTTATGCAAATTATAGTAACAAAAAGGCTTCCCTTCATACTTTTTCATAAATTACCTAATAAAGTGGGAATAAATGGCCATATTCAAGAGCCTTTGTTGTATTTTTAGCACAAGACTCTTTCTGTTACTGCAAATATGACTAAATGTGCCTTGTTCAAAAGGGGTGTTTATGAAATAAGCCACTCAAAAGCTTTTATTCCTTAACAGCCTTCAGTTACTTTTATGGCACAAAATTAACATAATTAGTCACAGAGAATAGATGACATAAGCAGCGTGCCATGCACAAAAGGGGGAAGCAGTATCTAAGGAAGGTATTTTGAGAGATCAAAAATTTTCAAAGTGCTTAATACTAGAAGGTCCTTTTTATTTGTGCACAGCCTTAAGATACTTTTTTTTTTTAACTCCGTGAAATTCACATAATGAGATGCAGTAGACAGATGACATTAGCGATGTGCCATTAGAAAGAGGTCAGTTTCCTCTGAAAGATAGTCACTGTTCCTGCTCGTCATTAATTTGCAGCTTCAAAGCACTGAGCATATGATAGCCTGGCATGTTAAGCAAGTTGCAGTTATCTTTAAATAACCATTTTTTCCAGTTATTAGAAGCTAAAGTTTTTAAACTACTGACTGAAAGCAAAATTAAAGCACACAGCAGTGTAAGGGGGAAAGAAAAGGAAAAGAAAGAAGGGCTGCAAGACGACTAGAAAAAGAAAAGCACATATATTTTAAAAATGAAGTTGCCGTGGTTTCCCCTGGGGGTGGCCCGTTTTAACTTCAGTGCTAGAATTTGGGGGGTAGTAATGAGCCTCAAAGATGTGAGTTCTAGTTCGCAAATGAAACAAGTGGGAATTTTTGGTTTCTGAGTTCTATTATGGCACATATTACAAGGCTAAAAAGCACATTGTATGATTATTTATAATTCCACCAAGGGAGAGCAATGCTGTTCTGAAGCCTAAGGGCTCTATGAGGAGAGTGAAAAGGGTTAAGAGCACTTGGGTTTCAGTTACATGGGTACTACCCAAATAAAAATGCATTGAAAAATATATCAGATTATTTTATTTTAAAGGGAAGATAAATGAGATTGCTCCAGTTTGGTCTGTGAATAAATCACAGATGAGAATACAGAAAAGTAAAGACAACTTTGCACTTGTCTGAGTTCAAACCTATTATGACAAGACTATTCTGCTTTAATTTATTTTAAATAATTCATTTTTTGCATAGGAATACATGAACATGGTACAAAATTCATGGTATTCACAAAGACTTATAGACTTATATTTCAAATTCCCTCCGAGCTTAGTTTTTACTTGGAAACCATAGAAACGTTACATAAGGTTCAGCTAGTTTAAAAACATCCTGATTTTTAACTTTGTCTCCCACCACCCAAAATAAAATTTTGTCACCAAAATTTCTGAACAGCACATGATGACTGATTTTCTGTACTGTTTTTAGAATGCCCAGGACAAATGTCATCAGACGAATAGGTATTGGCAAGAAAATGGCAAGCAACACTGGCTAATATTTTGGAAGTATTGAAACAAATAAAATGTGTTTTTAGGCCAGCAATTGATAAGAAAAAATGTTGACTATCAAATGATGCTTCACATCTGCAGTGACATTTTATTATTAAGAGTATTACTTTCAAATGTCTAGATTGTTAGAATTGCGTTTTTTCAGTGCCCGAATGACCTGTAGCTGGGCAGGTTTGGGAAAGATTGCAGGGAGCCAACATTCCACAGTGAAGACAGGAAGCAGAGCCGCAACTGATCCTGGAGATGCTGTGGAACTCTGGGCAATGGCACAGGGAACCAGCAAAGCAGATGGGGGTGTTCTCACGTGAAAACAAAGGATTCAGAATGATTTACAAAACCGGCAACTCTTCCTTTCCTAAAAGCTGGTTTTATATTAATTTTTGATGTGGTTTTATTACCTTCCATTTAGTTAGTAAAACTCTCTTTTCTTTCCCACATTGTGTATTTTTTAAAATAATTTGGATTTTTCTGTTCTGTGTTATCTTGCAGATATCACATTAATGCTAAGGAAACACAGTGGTGCAGCTCGAATAGCTTATAGTCAAGGAAGGAAATATCAACTGATGCATGGAGAAGAGTTTGATGCTGCTGTGATACAGAAGCTCTGAGAGATTATTTCTATCTTATTGCATCAAGAAAGGTATCGTTGAAGGGTGACCAGGAATTCACTGGAGTGGCAAAACTGAGAAGCACATTCAAACAAGGGGAGCCTACAGCCTGCAGGTCTGTGTGGCATGAGCCACCCAAGGCTGGGTTAGGCACAGCACTGATGAAGCTGGAGGCTTAGTCAGCAAGTGAGAGCTGGGATAAGCCAGCATAGGCAATTCATAAATAACCGTGGTTGACAGTGGAAAAAGTGAAGAATTTTGACTCAATTATTTTTTAAAAACCCAGCATTTTATACAAATCCAGGATGGCTTGGACCACTTTTAGATATCAGTTTATGTTTGGATAGTAAATAACAATAACTGTCTCTGCCTTTTTAAAGTACCTACTGTGTGCTGGAAACTGTGATAGGCACTTTGCTTAAATTATCTCTTTAACCATCTCAAAAATTTTATGAAGTATAAATTTTTATCCTTGTTTTTCAGATGAGACAACTAAAGTTCAGGCAGATTAATTGACTTGCCCAGTACCACACAACTTAGGAAACATCAGCTGGATTCCACTCCAATTCTGTCAATTTCAAGGACCGTGTCCTTTCCATGATGCTGTACGTGGATTGCATATTTAAGTAATAACAGATTAGAATTTGTCCTCTTCTACTAACTTCCAGAGAATGCCTTCAAGGTTCTGAGTAAGCATAAGGAGAGGACACATGGATAATATAATATTGGAATTTTCAGATACTTATTAATAGTTTTTATATTTTGCTTTTCAATGGGTTGAAATGCTATATGCATTTGTAAATATAATTGATGATACAGATTTTCCTTTAAGAATCTCAAGCTGCAAAATAATAGGAAATGCATATAAATGGCAGAAAGTAAACAAAACCAAACACCCTACAAAATACGTATCTGTAATGTAGAATAATAGAGGAAAAATTCCCATTGAATTCAAACACTAATTGCCTTTTTGTCACTATTCCTTTCCATGAAAGATGCTGTAGAATAATTATATGTGTTTAGCTATATAAAAGAAGCAATGATGGTTAATACTGTATTTGTTTCCTTGCAAAACATATTCCATCTGCTTTTATTAAGGAGAATAGTAGTATGAGATACTTATTAATCTAGTTGATCTAAGTAAAGTCCAGTTCACTTTAATTAAAAAGCCAAATTTCTAAGGAATTGCATTTATACAGACATAATGAAAGCACCTTATATTTTACAGTTAACCTTTTATTTTAATCCTGAAGCTTTCTATATTGTTATTTTAAGTACATGTTAATAATATGCGAGCTGATGCTTTGAAAATTCTCTGAGATGTGGTTAATGAAGAGAAACTGCACCATAAATTGCATCCAAAATATGCAGTCCATGCAGATGTGATTTTTCTTGAACTACAGTATTTTGCAATAAACATTTTTTAGCTTGTTTGGAGTTATTCTCTACTATTTACAAAAAGTTCCATCAGGCACTACTGCTTGAAACAACTACATATAGTAACAGGCAGTCTTCTTAGTTTAATAAGATCCTTTGGATAAAAATACATTTCAGATCTATCTTGTGCTAAGAGAATGCAAATACTGATAGAACTGCACATTAGTGTTTTTCATAATTTAAAGTTTGTCGCATGGTATAATGTGCTTGCTTGTTTTCCCTTGAGTTCTGCCAGAGAAAGCACAGTGGCTGTGCCAGTTTATGATCAATAGAGACAGAATGTCCTACAAGGTATTCTGGGAACTGTAGTTAACTGAGAGCATTTTTCTTTCAAATGCATTTATTAAAACAATGCCCAAAAGAGACATGATATTCTGGCAACTGTCAGAGTTTCTATGATAAACCCTGCATTTTTTAGCGGGTCGTAACTGGCAATTTGGCCATTGCTAAATGGCACCATCTGTAGTGTAGCCTGCAGGTTTGCACAAACTGAGATGCTGTTACCATTTAGGAAAGTTCTTTTAAAGATCCTTTAAAGATCACGTAAACCTGGGTTAAAAAAGACAGGAAGGTAGTTGGTCTTTTCATTGATTTTCATTTTAAGTTCAGCTACCAAGCATAGAGAAGATGTACTTGAAGTGGGTGGGAGAGATTATGGCCAGTTTATCTCATGACAGATTATTTTATACTTTTCTTACTGTTCACATTATATTATTGTCATTTGGGAGGGGGTGGGGAAGTTTACAGGAAGGAAGGAAGAAAATACCATGATTCTCTTTTGCTAGAAGAATTAAGCATCATTTGGAGGGTACGCCATTCTAGGAGGCAGAAACTAATATCCTGTGGGAGACAGAAATGTATGGCAGGTACAGGAAATGGGATGCTGGCAACCTGGGGAGCAGTGCCCAGCAAGTATGAGCAGCTAGAACACAGTCCTGGCACACGGCTATCGTGCCCCGGGATAAGAGTTAGCCCTGTGTTTTCAAGAAATGCCAGAAATATGCGTCGGTTTTTACAATATAAAGAGGCTTAATTTTAAAATGTTGGCGACGTGTTCAAATTTAAAATAAATATAAGCCTATGCAAATAAAATGAAAGTGTCTCTAAACCAGTTTTGGCCAATCCAGCTCAATTTGAAACCTATGCACTAATCTCGCATGTTCACACTAGGAAAGTTTCAATGCCTTCTTAAAATGGACAAAAAAGGTGAAAGGTAAATAGTTAGCAAATAATTAAATTAGATGTTTTGGAGTTAGTTATTCTGTTTCTATGTTTCAAATGAATTGACTAAGTTTAAATTATTTTAATAACTTTCTCTTAACTCTTCAATTCCTCTTGAATGTACATTTCTGTAATTTGTGTACTCACACATTAATAACTTCATAGACCATCACAATTTTCCTATTTACTTTATGATTTTTTATTTTGTTTTGTTTTTGAAGTGGGCTAATATCCATATAACAGAAATCATTACAGAAGAATTAAAATAATTAATTCTAATTTAAGAAAATAGCACAATAATAAAATAATGTATTTATTTTGTGTAAAAAGTTATTTTTAGAAACACCCCTGGAAGTTAAACACAATTAAGTGATAGTTATTCGTAGATTTTTGCCTCAAAAAGAAGATAATCTTAGATGATTGAGTCTTTCTTTAAGTACCTTTCAATACCCTAATTTTGATTGCATAAGGATTGAAGTACAGTAAAATGGGACTGGGGAAAAGCAGTTACAAAGAGAGACCAATGCAATTTTGGAGAAGACATCAAAATAATAAGAAAATCTTGTTTTGTTTTATTTTATTTTCTAAGAGAATACATATGCATGTATTCAGATACGTAGAATTTTATTTTATGCATTTAAAAAAGGAAGATAAAATATAATATCATATTTAAGAATATTAATATTATTTTGAATATATACCCCCAAATCAATGCATTTTATATTTACTATTAATGTAAGGATTGCCATGATCCCATATGTTTTTAAGCTCTACCTACAATTTCCCAAACTTTGGTCATTTTATTTGGAACAAATGTCCCACGCTAGCATATCAAATGATAAGTTGTCTGATAGGAGTAATTTTGTACTTTAAAATATTGGATATATTAAAAATCCAAGTATGTCCCCTAGATGGCCCTTTAATAAATGCTTGTTGTCTTAATTTGCTTCTCTTAAAAGTCTGCTGATAGCTGAAAAGAAAAAGGAAAAGTACATGTACTCTTCATTGAGGCAGAAAGAACTCTAATCATAAAGTTTCCAACCAGAACAGGGTCACCTACACTGAAATTTTCTGTAAACAAGTAAGTGCTGAGACAGCAGATCACTTCCTTAGTACATTTTTCCCCTAGTAAAACCAGTTTGAGATAAGTTGCAAAATAAATAAATGTCAAATAATAATTCCCATGACTAGTATTTGAACTGAATTTAATGATTATTATGAAGACAAAGCTGTGATAGGCCTCTGTGTAGAATGCTAAAAGGGGAAAATCTGGAATGATTTTAGCTCAGAACCATTTTAACCCATGAATGTATTTCTTAAATTGCCATATCAACCAATCCTGCTATCTACTTATGGCTGGCAACAAGGGCTACAGATGAACTATTTCAAAGCCCAAAGCATTATTTTTGGATGACACTTGTCAACATTCAGTTAATAAACCCAAAAAGCATTTCACTCATTTAATATTCCAGATTTTCATTTTAAAACTCGTTGAGAACATTATTAAGTTGCTTCGCTCAAAGTTAGAGATTCCCTTATGATTTTATTCAGACTTGATGGTCTTGTTGACCATTGATGTTTTAACCATTTTCCATGCTAAAATTATTGTGATTGTTTTTTAGTATAGAAATTTAAGACATCTATCATCCATCATTTCAAAATTATTTATGAAGAAAAAAATATTACTAAAATGTCTATTCCACAATAAACAAAGCAAAAAGACAACCTACAGAATGGGAGAAAATATTTGCAAACTATAAATCTGACAGGGGATTAATATTCAGAATACATAAGGAACTCAAACGACTTAATAATGAAAAATAATAATACTAATTGAAAATGGGCAAATGTATTTAGCACTCTGTTGTTATATTGTAAAATCAGATATATGATACAAATATGGCAAAATGGTAGCATCTATTAACACTGAATAGTAGTGCAGGAATGGTTGTTACATAATATTTTGTATATTTATTTATGCTTAAGGAATTTATAAAGTAAAACAGAAAAAATAAAAATGCAAAAAAATATGGGCAGAGAACTGAATAGACATTTCTCAAAACATACAAATAGCCAACAGCTATATGAAAAAATATTCAACATCACTAATCATCAGAGATATGCAAATCAAAGCTACATTGAGAAATCATCTCACCCCAATTAGACTGGCTATTATTAAAAAGACAGAAAATAATAAATGTTGGCAAGGATGCCAAGAAAGGATAGCCCTCCTGCACTATTGGTGAGACTGTAAATTGGTGCAGCCATTATGGTAAACAGTATGGAGGTTTCTCAAACAACTCTAGATTATAGATAGAACAACCATCCCACTGCTGGGTGTATACCCAAAGGAATTGAAATCATCATGTTGATGGGATACCTGCAGTCCCATGTTTATCACAGCTCCATTTACAATAGCCAAGATATGAAACCAACCTAAATGTCTGTCGATAGATGACTGGATAGGGAAAATGTGGTATATATACACAGTGGGATACTACTCAGTCATAAAAAAGAATTAAATTCTGCCATTCACAGAAAAATGGATGCACTTGGAGAAAATCATATTAAGTGAAATCAGTCAGGCACAGAAAGAGAAATAGCACATGTTCTTATAAGTGGGAGCTAAGGAAAAATTTAAAAAGAGAAGGAAGGGAGAAAGGAAAGAAGGAAGGAGGAAAGGAAAGAAAGAAGAAAAGAAAGATGAAAGAAAGAAAGAAAGAAAGAAAGAAAGAAAGAAAGAAAGAAAGAAAGAAAGAAAGAAAGAAAGAAAGAAAGAAAGAAAGAAAGAAAAAAGAAGGAAGAGGAAGGAGGGAGGGAAGGAAGGAAGGAAGGAAGGAAGGAAGGAAGGAAGGAAGGAAGGAAGGAAGGAAGGAAGGAAGGAAGGAAGGAAAAAAGAAAAAAGAAATGAAAAAGAAAGTAAGTTGAACTTTCAAAAGAAGAGAGCAGAACTGTCCTTACTAGAGGTGGGAAAGAGGAAAGGGGAAGGGTGCTAGTGAGAGGTTGGTTAATGGACACAACAGCTAGATAGGAAAACAAATTCTATAGGTGTATAGTCGAACTAGGCATCTGTAATTAACAATTTTCTGCATGTTATCAGATGAGTAGACAAGTGCAGACCAAATATCCTCATCACAAAGAAATGATTAAGTTTTGTAATAATGAATATGCTAATTACCTTGATCTGATCATCACAAATTGTGTACATATATTGATCTTCAATGCTGTATCCCACAAATATGTATAATCAATACATTTCAATAAATAATTTTTTTAAAAAATGTCTATCCTTTACCCAACAGAGTGGAATGGTCTTAGGAGAACTGATTCTCTAACCCCACCAGGCTTGTTTTGAAAGCATTTGCCTTTGTACTTAGCAACACCTAGCAGGCAGCACCCTTGAACTTTTCAGGAAGACCAATCTTGAACTCACTGATTATCAAAAAGGATTGTAGATAAACAAGATGTAGAAGTATTTATGGAGAATAAAGGAATATACTTTTTTATGCTCTAAAATTTATTTTCATATTAAGTTTGTCCCTGGAAAATGTATGTACCTGGCAACATTAAATTGTTTTCCTGGTGGATTTACTTTTTGTAGATATTCTGTCCACTTTTGAGGGAATCTTTAAAAGTTTGCAATAAAACATCGAGCTGATTTTGCTGTTTATTATGTATCAAACATTCATCTCTATATAACAGTTGTGGAAAATTTCTCTTTGCCTGAGGGATACAATCATCTTTGCCTAACCAACACTGATTGCATTTTTTTTTTTTTTTTGCATTGGCTTCCAAAATGCTTAGAGCCATGTTTATGGTCCACTTCTAGGATATGTATATGGCTTCATAACCTGTCTCTTCCCTAACCTTATTATTGCCATCAACTCTCTACATTAAACATTGCTTTAATTCCTTCACTTCACCTGAGGATATTGATCTGGTTATTGGATCTTTGGAGGCTGCCAGGAATCCTATTTTGAATACTGTGGAGTTATGAAAATTAGTTCATAAAACTTTCCTTTTGCCATACCACCATTTGGAGTCAATGGATTAAACAGGGTATCATTGAAAACCTTTAAAATGATATTTTTTTTCTAAAATAGTTCAATATGCTTTTCAATCATTAACTAACCCCTCTCATAAATTCAGAAAATCACAAAAGAAACCTCTACTTCAATCAAAGGAATAAGAGAGTTTCGGCACAAATAATCTAACCTATAAAAAGCAAAACATTCAAACAAGTACATTTTGTGGTCCTATTTTTGCATTTCATGTAGAACCTAACATACAGTGACAAATAAGTGTTTAGCTGCTTATTCATTCTTTTTGCATAGCTGTCCTTCCTTTGTAACTGCTTGGTAGACATCTCCAACAAAACATCCCAGCCTCTCACTTTCAGGGTGTCCAGAAACTGTTATTATCTTCTGCTTCTTTTTTTCAGCTGCTCTTCTGTGTTATTGACACCTAAATATGGAACCTTAAAAAACACTTAAGTTGTACCTTTCATTACCCATATAACCGAACCAGTTCCACATATTAATTCTATGTGTCCAAAGCCATTTGTCTTCTCTTTTTCATTTTTATTAGGCCATCACAATATTTGTTTGGGTGTTCTAAAAAAAAAAATGATGTGTTTTCTTTTGCATCCAAGGCAAGGAAACCTTCTCAAATTACTTCAGATAAAAAGGAGGTGGGTGGCCACTTAAAGCTACAGGGAGGTATTCTGGGAACTGAAGAACTAAAACCAGGCCTCACTAAGGGAGGCCAGGGCAAGGACTGGTCACATCGTTCAGATGTCCTCTTTCTTGCTTTCTCATAACTGGCGTCCACTCTCTGTTACCATAACAATATTCATAGATCTTCAAAATGCTTTGTGTAGCTTTGATTTTGTATGACTTTTTAGCTTATTATTACAGTAATTTTCTGTAGGTCTCTTAGTTAAGATTCACAAGGAGGGAAATTAGTTGAGCTGGGTCAAGCATCACAAGCTCCTGGCCAGCATATAGCTACTCCCTAAAAGTGGCAAATAAAAAGTCCACTCATCTTTTTAAAATCAAAAGTGCCATAACTTAGCAGATTTTATGTATGGAGATGAGGTTATGTGAAATGGAGTGGAGAGAGTAGAGAACAATAGATAACTTCAATACAAGCATCATATATATTTATATCTATAGGTAAAAGGTTTATCAATGTTTTTCTCACTGTAGTCCAATCTAGAACCTACTCAACCCACAGTTTTGAGCAACGATATTGTCTTATTTTGATTTGTTTGATTTACAGATGGTCCTTAACTTACTGTGGTTCGACTTAACAATTTTTCTACTTGACAATGGTGGGAAAGTGATTCACATTTAGTGGAAACTGTGCTTAGAGTACACATACAACCATTCTGTTTTTCACTTTCAGTATAGTATTCAGTGAATTCCATGAGATATTCAATACTTTATTATAAAATAGGCTTTGTGTTTAGATGATTTTTCCCACTTGTAAGCTAACATATGTGCTCTGAATACACTGATCCATGAGGTTTGGTAGGTTATATGTATTAAATGCATTTTGACATAATATTTTCAACTTGCAATGGCTTTATCATGATGCAATCCCAGTGTAAGTCAAGGAGCATCTGTATTTGATTTTCCCAATAAACATGTGTTAGTCAGTTTTGCTGCATTAATAAACAGTCCCAAAATCCCAATGGCTTTTAACCGACATTTATTTCTTGCTTACTTCACAAGTGATGGTTTTCTGGTCCTCTGTGGGTCTTCTTAATTCAAACAAGTGCTGAAAGAGTGGCCACTACTGGTGACATAACATTCTTATGGCAGAGGAAAAAGAGCAGAAGAGCTGACAGAAATGGGCAATGTCTCTTAAAGCTTTTCTTAGATGTGGTGCTACATTGGTCAAACAGAAAATTATGTGCTTGGATGTATACTCCTTCCACTGATGGTGCAGCAAGCCACGTGGTTGTGTATGAATGTGTATAATCCCTTTACAGCATAGGGTGGGAGCAAGAAGTCAGGGGCATTAATACAACCTACCACAAACTACTGTAGTGGCTCACAATGTACACTAGTAAAGTTCATCTCTATTCCAGTAGTTTTCAAAACATTGTGTTGAACTCTGAGGTTCCCTGGACATGCTGTGTTGATGCCAAAAGAAATCGAGAAGGACAGGGTTCTGTTTCCCCACCATAGTTCATCTGCTTTT
This sequence comes from Galeopterus variegatus, assembly GCF_000696425.1. Lineage (NCBI taxonomy): Eukaryota > Metazoa > Chordata > Mammalia > Dermoptera > Cynocephalidae > Galeopterus > Galeopterus variegatus. The sequence goes on along the minus strand of NW_007726116.1, from coordinate 428,739 downwards.
ATCTGTTTTATATATCAGAGACCTGTGTAAGCTTTATTTTAGGGAAAAGTAATAGGTTTCCTCACTTTCAGAAAAATGTTTAAAACCACTATTTTTTGGCTTGACAGTCAAGATCTTTCCTCATATCATGACAATCTTATTTTTAAAATTTTTCTTCCTATTGTCCTTAATTCACTTCACACTTCCATCTAACCTAAGTGTTCATAATTTCTTCCATATATAACCTTTGATATACCTTTCGTATCGCTCTTTGTCTTTCTTCACATTATTCTTTTCATATAAACTATTATCCCCTTTTAACTAAACGCCTTATTCCACTGACTATGCTTTGCCAATTCTGTATGTATTAGTTTGCAAAGCAACAGAAACTTATTTTCTCATGATTCTGGAGGCTGGAAGACTGAGATCAAGGTGTCAGCAGGGTTAATTTCTTCTGAGGCCTCTCTCCTTGGCTTGCAGATGGCCGTCTTCTCCATGTGTCTTCATAGCGTCTTCCGTCTCTGTGTGTCTGTATTTCTAACCTCCTTTTCATGTGAGGACACCAGTCATATTGGATTGGGGGCCAACCATATGATTTTGTTTTATCTTTATTGCCTCTTTAAAGGCCCTATCTCCTAGTATAGTCACATTCTGAGATCCCAGGGGTTAGGGATTCAACATATAAATTGTGGAGAACACAATTCAACCTATAATGCTGTCTTTCATTTTTGGTGAAAGTACTCACTCAACTCTCACTGAAATAAATTTTGGAAATATATTAGATTCATCATAAGTCTATTGCATACAGTAGACAAAAGGCATATTTTTTAATATTTTCAATAGCTAATCTACTTGCCTCAACTCAGTTAAACAGATAATTTTTGTCAATCATATAGAATTAAATTCTGCATGATTGGACTCGTGTCTTCCTTTTAGCTTAGTTATTATTGTGCTGCTGAAGAGGCCTTTTCTGGCTAAAAGCTAAAATGCTTCCCCACTTGTTCCCTTACTCCCCACCTCACTTATGCCAAAGTGAATTTTTCTCTCATTTGTTGTATTTTTAAAAATTTGTTTGTTGCATTTCTCCATCACTCTCTTAAGTTCTAACAGGTCAGGAGCTTGTCTGCCTCATATACCCACCACTGAATTAGTTGTGCCAATACAATCCTGGGCACATTGTAGGGATTCCATGACTGTTTCTTGACAAAATAAATGGAGGAGAATGAAGTGATGTCAGAAAGTGAAAGATTAGGGAAATAAGCAAAGAATTATGCTGTCAAACTATTCAACAAAGCCAGTAATTCAGTGTTTCACAGTAAATTATAATTATCAAAGTACTATAAAAAATGTTTTGAAGAACAATAATTTATTTTCAAGAGGACATTGAACAATCTCTGAGCTAGTAGAGAGCTGATTATAATTTAAGTAAGATGATAAAGAAAGAGTTACCATTATTGTCTACAAATATTTTCATATCTATGGAAGAAAACAAAAACAATATTTACTTTCAATACATAACTGAAGTTAAATATTAGAGAATTTTTTCTCTCTTTCTTTAAAATTTAACCCTTCAAAAAAATTCTTGAATATAATGATGATAAACATATTATCATTAGGTTTTATTAAAATTTATTCTTCTAGGTCTCCATATGCATCCAGATGTCATAATAATTATTATTAAAATGATGTTGTTCATTTCGGAATTGTAACACATAGGGGTATCATGTAAAGTTTTGGGAAGAAACCCATGCTTTTAATCCCATATCCTTTTCATGAATCTAGCTCATTGATGCAAAATATTAAACTATTGAACAAGAAAATAGATTCTATGCAAGAGGTAGTTTCCTTAGAGGTAGAAAATTTGTAAGACTGAAGACTAGAGTGTCTGAGAATAAAATTCAAAATAACCAATGAGAAAGTAACATGAGGATTTAATTATTTCCCAAGGGAAATTGTAAAGAAAAGAATATAATTTAATGCTAATCTAAAAATGAGAGTTAACTTTGGAATAAAAACTTCAAAAAGCTTGTTGTACATGTTATTTTTAGCTGTTTCCTTTATCAAAATAGTTGCTGAAAGTGTAAGGAGATTTTATATATCTTTATATTCTTTTTCAAATATTTTGACAATTGAATATAATTTTGCACTACAGTGTGTATGAATGTCTTTTCAAATTGCCACATTGACATAAACCCCCCCTTTTCCTCTGAGTTAAAAAAAACGTTTTTTTCCAATAAAAACAAAAATAAATACAGCAACAGGTGAAGGAAAAGGGCATTTGTTATTTCAAGCACAAAATTGTACCTTATTGTTTTCTGTTTAAATATCTTATGTCCTCTTTTTCTGTTTTCTTGCTTCCATTGTACATATTAAAGTGATAAATGTTAATGTTATATTATCAAAAAAAGAATGAAATAATTTTACTGTACTTGAAATTAAAGTTGCAGTAAAATGACTTTAATTATTTTCATCCTCCAAGCCCTTATTTGGCACTGTTCTAAATGATTTAGAAGCATTTTCTATTTTATGTACACTATATGCCAGTAGGTGGTAGTAGTATTTTCTACAAGCACTACAATGCTATTTTCATTAGTAAATAACTCAAAAACTAGAGATCATTTTCTTATCTTCCGTAATTCTTAGAGCAATATAGAGACTTCTGAGGTAATCTTTCCCAAGTTGTATTTCCAGACTCTGTTTAAAAGCAAAACTAGGCATTTTAATCAGTGTATCTGATTTTGGAGAGTGGAGGGGAAAACCTCTAATAAATTTGGGGCCTATGGATTTAATTCCACAGTATTGACCATTACATTTTTCTTTTCTAACAGATGCCAACCATTAAATTGGAAAATTGAAATTGAAGATAAAAGGTGAGATATGCATATCAGGCTAGTGGGTGATTTTAACCAGATTTTCTCCTTCATCACGGCTCATTTGCATTGTGAATACCCTGAAAAAGACAGCTTTGTGGACTCTTTACTGTGCTTGTTGCTCCTACAATGTGATGCTATTCAAAGAGTCTGTTGTGTATTCAGATATCACATACATATTGCCCTGGGTCTGGGATTTCCTGTTACTGTGAATGATAAAGATTCTTTCCTATTTAATGTACAATTCATCCATTGTGTCTACATATGTGAAAGGGCATCTCTGTAATGGGAAGAGACTGAGAGATGAGGGGATGCAGTATTTTGGCAAGTAATAGGAAAGAAATATGTATATTTAGTAAGTGACAAAAGAGAGGTGAACATTAGAGATCATCCCATAAAGGAGCTGGCTTCAACTTCAGATGGGATAGTTTGGAAAGTGATCTGGGATTTAGGGCCTTCTGAACTGCATTTCTAAAGCATTTTCCTTGATCTTAATTTAATCCAACATTCGGGAATCTAAAATACCCCTTCCAGCTCTCCCTCCAATTTTATTTTTAGAAATCAGGAGCTGGAAGAATGTACAGAGACATGATTCACATTTAGAAAGCCAAGATCTCTTTAAATTTGGATATAAAGGTAGGAGGAGAATAGTTTAGAGCCATGTTACACCAAAAGTCTGGTCCTGGTCCTTGGGGCTGGCAGCTTCACCATCACCTGGGAGCTAGTTAGAAATGCAGAATCTCAGACCTCGCCTCCCCCAGACATATTGAATCAGAATCTGCAGTTTTACAAGATCCAGTGAGATCTGTATTCATGTCAAAGTTTGAGAAGCACTGATTTGGAAGATTTTGAGTTAACAGACCTACTTATTCTTTTTAGAGTGGGGAAAGCAACCACAGAGTGATGTTTTTATATCTCATACATAGTCTCAACAGAATATCTCATCTAGACCAACCATGAACTTCAGTTGCTCAGGGTCCTGATTTTTCTATCTTAACTCTATTCAGTGATTTTATTTATACTGTAATGAAGGGTTTTACAAAAACTGGACAGATGGCCAAACAGAAACAAAAAAAATCAGGATGAGTTGCAGTTGGCCAAAAGGGTTGGCTAAAGTTTAAAGATCATCTAGTTTCTCAGTTTCCCTGTCTAGGCAGCCTGTGGGAATGGCCTTACATTTTATGCTTTCATCAGGACCTGATGACTAAAGTGTCCTGAAAAGCTTTGTACATAAAAAATTGGTGTTGCAGTTATTTTGAAACCAAAAGCAAAAAATCCCAGATAAGGTTAACCACCAAAATTTTGGAAATGTAGTTACCAGCAGCAGAACGAAAGCACGTTAAGCTTGTGAGCGCCAGTGAATTTTTAGTTGTTCTATGAGATTTCCCATTAAATTAAGTCTGGCAGTGTTTGCAATATATTAGAAGTGTTTTAAAACAATTTTTGTCAATTATTACTATTAGAAATACCCATTTTTTAAAAAAAGCGAGAATAACCCATTATGTTATTGTATTCATTCCACTTTTAAACCTCTTGAGCAAAAGAAACTCAATAATGATGGTACTCTACTTCAATACTCTACATAAGAATGCCTCTCACATTTAAACCAAACTGGTATTAACACAATTTTCAAAATTATTCAGTTTATTTAGTTCATTAATTCATACTTATTAACAATAAAGCTTACTCCAAAGCTTTTTTGCTTAAGTTATCAAAAGGATTGAAAGAACAAATAGGAACAAACATGGTATTATGTAGTATATTCTAAGATCCACTGTGAGACATTCCAGGAAGAGAAGAAATACAAATAGCTACCTGTGGTCTTAATTTTGACTAGAAGGTTTGCAGTGACATCCAGTTCTGAGTTTACATTCACCCACATTAAATGGTAGAAAGCTAGCTTCTGAAATGGACTTGGGACATTGGGAATGCTTTAACTTGTTATTTTACCATGTGAAAAGTTTTATGCAAGTGGAAAAATTCTTGATATTCAAAAGAGTCATTAGAACTGGCTGCTGACACTACAGGACTCTCTTCCTTGTAAGTTTATCTTCTAACTAAAGAAACTCAATACCACTCTGCAAATCCCTCCTTCACCTGCGCAAAATGTTTCATTTTGGGACCCTGACAGATTCAGGGGATGTCAAAACAATTTAAAATTAAAAAGAAAAAAAAGATTTAAACAAAAGGAATGCTTATTAAGTGCCTTGTTAATAGCAGACCTGGAGAGAAATCCCATGATTTACAACTCCCAACAATCTGCTCTTTTTCTCTATGTCAAAATGGGAGACTAGATACACAGATAATCACTTCCTAAGCATCTTTTCCCCTCAGTGTATTCAAAGAGGATCAGGTTGTGTATCTGGGGGCTATTTCCTGCCCCACAGTGACTTTACTTTGAAAAGCTTTCAATGGTCCCAGGCCAGCCCAAGCATGCTACACTGTCCTCCTTGCATTAGGAAGCACCAGTTCCCTGAATGTTGTCACCATGAATTTGATTCAGTTAGTTCACGAAAAACATACAATACCAATGACTTTTTATGACTCTGCACCTTTTCCTGTTAAAGGGATGCTAGACGTGGGAGGGAAAGAAAAGTTGAAATCATGCTACTTTTGCAAATGCACATATGATATTATTGATGAAATATTATTCAGGCCAAGAGTTTTTATTTTAATATAATTGTTAATACACACCATGTAATAATGTCTTCAACAAAGTAATTGCAAGAGTAAAAAAATCAATGATGTACATGAGGTTTCCACTCACTTAAATATAATATACATATATATATATAGATGCACATATGTGCATATATATTTACACACAATATACCTCCACATATAAAAACACACACACACATATATATTCATTTTTTCATCTCAGACATTTATTGAGATACACTAGAGCTGTACACTGATTTCTTTCATGTTGAGGTGGGCAGAAAACCTTCATTTAAAAAGCCATTGTGCTCTTGGAATCTAGGGCAGGAGGAAATGCATATTTCATCCTAAATAAACACTCAACTAGTTGAGCAAGAGTACTAGTAGTGAGTTTGTCCGGAAACACTGCTTATCATTCCAACATTTTAACTTCATTATTTTTAATCTTAAATTTGTCTTCTTGTTAAAGAAGACTATCTTTAAATGTAAGTAGCTAGAGAGATCACTAAATTTCATCAGCTAACACATTCTCAGGATTATCCATCCACAGGGGAAGGAGATCCTGTGATGATAGTGCACTGGATAATGCCACAGGGAGGGGAAAGAGTCAGTAGAAGATGAGGATAAATGACCACAAGGTCAAATTTGACTTCCCTCACTGGATACCCTGGACTTAGGACTGTGAGCATCCAAAACTATTTGAAAGTGCTCCATGAAAAACCTAATTAAATTATTATGGCCCTCACTTTAAAATTCTAACTCGAAGAAATGGTATAATTCTTCTATTTTTGAACCTTACACTGAGGAGGTACAACCAGCCCTGCAGGGACAATTCTGGGGGCGTCCTCCCAGGCAGTGAGTGAAGTCTTTCCCTGAATCTACGGATCAGGAATTGGAATCTACAGAGGAAGTGGAGGAGGCCTAGGGGTGGAATCACATCACGAGACTGTGAATAAGGTAGGCAGGCCTTAAAAGTCACAGTGCAGGAAACAATAAAGTCATAGAACTGGGTGTCTGTGCAGCACGTTGTGTGGGAGTAGGAGAAAAAGAGTCTCTTTTCTTGGTCAGGAATCAAATTCAACACGTTTTTGCAAAGACCAGTTAAGTCATCTGAAGAAAGCAGTTGCTCTGTCTTTGGGTACCAGTTGCCTTTTTATGCATGGTTTAGCTTATACTCTGTTCCTAGGGTTGAGAAGTAATAAACTGAGGATGAATAAAAGAACTGCTTCCCCTCCATGTCCGCCAGTGTTGGCTCTGTTACTTGGTTCTTTCTCATCCCTTGTCCCTTTGGACTGGACTAACTACATTTTTTTTCCATCCACTTTTTTTTTCTCCTTAGAGAAAAAAGGTGGTGATCTTAAAGAAAGACTGTTGCATTGAAAGCTGTTACAGACTCAAAGAATAATTAGAAAGGACTAATCATCCTCAAGCTTGAAGGAAGTATCCATCAATTGCAACATTCTTAATGATTTGAGGATGCAGTGTTTTTCTGCAGAATTATCTATAAATCCAAGCCTGTGAGAATCAGTTACTATATAACTATAGCCCTTTAAAAATCTACTTCCCTCCTAAACAGAGTATTATTTGTTCAAATGTGGAATCATAATGTATAAAAGAATTAAAAAATAAAACTTGTGTGAAGACAAAACATTTTATTAATTACAACAATTGAAGAGTGTTCTTATTTTTAAAAATACATTTTTAAATTCACTTTGATATCATGTGACCATAAGTTTAAGGATTCCTTAAAAACCATGTATAAGAAAAACGTTTTTCGTCTCTGATTATAAAAGTACTGGATTCTAACAATAGGCATTTGAAAAATATTTTTTAAAAAGTCTACCCCATAATCCTATTCTTGAGGAAATCACTTAATATTTTGATGTATGTTTTCCAGGTTCTTTTTTCTTTAAATACACACGTAACATTTTAAGCTCTAAGCACATTATGGTAAATGTAAAATTGTGTAAGGTTATTTTCTAATTTAACTGCTCTTTACATACTTGTTTTTCCATTTCAATAAATATTTTTGACATAATTTTGAGTTTACACTCTTCCATTATAGAGCACCGAACATGGGCCTGAATTCAACTAATCATCTCCTTTATGGGTGGGCATTCAGTTTTTTCACTGGTTTATTGTTTCAAATAATGTTGCAATAAATATATTTATTGAATCTTAGTCTGAGTCTCTGGAAATTTCTGCAAGATAAATTTCTGAAAGTGGAATTAATGCAAAAAAAGATATAAAAATTAAGGCATAACAAGTTTTAAATTCTTAGTAAACATTTCCAATGATTTCTACTTTTCCATAAAATGTTTGAAAACTGGTATGTCTCCCAGCAGTTTAGAAGAGGCCCATTCTAGAAAAAGATATTTTTGGTTAAAAATGTATTGAATTGCTGGTGAGAATAAATTTTTAATACATACATTAGCCAGCTATATATCTCATTTTGTGCATTGTCTGTTTACTTTATTTTTCAATATTCTATTGGATACTGGTGATTTTATTGGACTTAACAAGTTCTTTATAAATTATAAAATAAGACTAACACCATATGTCCATTACACTAGTTGTAAAATTTTCCTTGGTTTTTGTTTACCTCAGTACTTTAATTTATTGCTTTAACATTCAGAAATTCTATTTTATGTTATAAAATCCACTTTTCTTATTTGCAAATTTCTCCATTGTTTATAAATTTAAAAAGACTCTACACATGATTTTATATTCATTGAAAATGCTTCTACTTAATGTTTTAAGTTAATATTTTAACCAATAGGGAAATAATTTTAGCAAATGATAAAGATGAATATTCGTTATCTAGAAATATTTAACTAATGTTCCAGCACCATTTAGTAAGAATTCATTCAGAAAACTATTGAATCGTGTTGTCAATTTTTTGTACACTGATTTTTTTTTCTGAACTACAAATCAGATACCTTGATCTGTTCATTGATTTTACATCAGTCTACACATTAAAATATTGAAGTTGAGCAATACATTTTAATGTTTTACAGCTCAAGATTTTGCCAGTCCATTTTTTAAGGTGTTATGAGTGGGTTATTACATTTAATTATGGCATTTATTTTTTATATTTATATGGAAACTATTTGTTCTTTTTGTTTAAAATTTTTTTTTAAGAAATTTCTTTAAGTTTTAGAGTGATATATTTTACTGTGATCAAATGTGTAACTAATATAAATTTCAAAACTAAACTTTAGAAAAGACACATCAGGAAAATTATGTGCCCATTGTCAGTCAACTGGCCAATAAATTATAGATCTGAAATCAGCATTCATGTTATTACAAGTTTCCGGCCTGATGCTTAGCCACGAAAACTCATAGTCCTATTGTTTATAGGCTGAAAAAAAACCTACTCTGGGGTTCATTGCTCATAAGGAGCTTTTCCTGTGCACTGTGGGAGAGACTCCCTCCTGGCTTGCAATAATTTCTTAAAGCCTTGGTCCCAGAAAAATAAGCAGCTCAGGACCATACCCTTGCCATAGCATCCTTCCTTTGTGAATTCGAAAATAAAACAATGCTGGAAGTATCTATTGTGAATGCTATTATAGAAATAGTCTCTTTGGGGGTAGGCTGGGTTGAAAGGGGCAGGTTCCTGGAACATTATGGTGGCCTAATGATATGTCTGTGAAATAAAACAGTTTCTGATATTTTCCAAATGGGTTATTGTTCATGTTTAAGTGATTACAGCAGTGATTTAAGCCAAACTAAATATTCCCTTTCCACGGTTTACTTCAGCTCTTTCTAATCCCTCTTTGGCCAAACTTGCCCAATTTTTATTATTTTTCTTACTTTGGCATTTGGTCATGTGGGCAAAATTTACTGGGTGAAGAGTGTGTAAATTCAAAAAAAGAGAAAAAGAACAAAATGGCAAAGACAGTGTGGTGTGTGGTTAGTGGGAGGTAGGTGTGGTTCAGGATTGATTGCAAGTGTTCTCAAAGAAAAGTGACTTTTCCTACTGGGCATCAGGAATCATTTCTTGCCAGTGAAATTTCTGAAGCTGTGGAATCATCTCTAAAAAGAAATGATTGAAACCTCTTGTCTGAGCCAATGACAATTACACCTAATAAAGCTTTTGAGAACCCTATGCTGTTAGTAAGGGACGATGACCTAATAAGTCCAGTCCATTGATTCTATGATGGTCTTGGCAAGACCTATTCATGGAATAACTTCATAATCAAATCTAAGACACCCTACAAGCACCATATAAATTCATGTCTCCAATTTTGGATGACTATTCAGAAACTATTCCCATATTTGTAAAATACTTTTACAAGAATGACTATTCCTAAATTTGTAAAAATACTTTTCCCTCATAAAAGAATATGTTCACCTATCACTGGAAAAAGAAATGTTTTGAAAAATAAAATACAAAAATAAAACATTTATTTATCATAATATAACATACAACAGCCTTGACATTGTTTCTAGCTGTTGATATTGTTATTTCAAGACTGAAGAATCATGTAAGAAACCTAATTATTTTATCAAAATAAAAGTGAAGAAAGAAGTAAACACTCTAAGCTGACAATTTGCATATCACATTTCAACATGAGGTGATTTTAAATAACCAATCTATTAAACACTTAAATTAGACTTTACAAGTAAATAACCAATTCTACCTTGGCTTTAGCATTGCCTCTGGCATCTTTATAATATATGAATATCTAAAGAAAATTATAGAAGCCTCCCTTTTGGTGTCTGGGAAACTTATTAACTGTTTGAATTCAAGGGTGGGCCTTCCCAATGTGAAAAGTTAGTGCTAACACTTGGTATTAGCTTATTTGGGTCTTGACTAGCTCCCACAAAAAAGCTCAACTGGCAGCTACCCCCTTTGACCAAATATTAATTCCTTTTCTAAGTCCTTTCATTCTCCAAATTAACCTGGGGATTTCCACCTTGACTTCTTTAGCTGCAATGAGAAATGACGTGCAGAAACTTTCCTGTTAACCTATCACGTGGGACAGAGTTTGGTTTCTGTAATCATAGGCTCAGAACACTACAGAGAGCTTCTAAGTGGTAAAAGGAAAGGAAATTGGAAGGAGGAACTGAAGATATTTTTCTCCTATGAATTAGCACAAATACAGATTTATAGCCTACACATGTGTTTTGTTTTTACTGATGGTTGTAACTAGGGACACCTGTAAGACAAAGCCAAAGGGGAAGAATTAAAAATAAATGGAAGAAAAACGTAATAATAAGCTGCATTTGAGAGCTTGATTTCAAGCCTAGTATGTGAGACTTTAAAATTCCCCTTTCCTGGAAAATGTTTTATCATTTAGCTTATGTAATTTAGCATACAGTATGAAGGCTGAAATATAACATTTTAAAAAAGATTCTCAGTATTTCCAACGGAAATGTTGAGCTAAGTGTAGAATTTGTGGGATCAGTTAGCTTATAAATAATGATCCTTTATGCTGGCATTGGGAAATCCCTGTTCCCACAGCTAGTTCAATAAAGCAATTAATATCAATAAATGCTGAAGAAAGCAAATCTCTATTCACTTTTGTCTGGATTAGTTAACATGAGAAAAATCCTATCTCTCTCCTAAAGTATTTAACCTTCTCGTAGGAAGACACTTTAATGAATGGTAAATAAAGTATGTTTTGACACATGTTCCTCTTGTCATGCAGTCTCCTTTTTATAAAATGATTCACCTTTCTCCTACCTCCAGAAATTTTCAATGTGTTTTTCTATTGAGACTAAGTTCTTGTGACAAACCTGTGTTGTCAATATATTTTAGCATTTTTTCCATATCTCTAAATGTAGTTTCTGTTTAGATGACTTTCTTTAAAGGAAACATAACTTCCAAAATTCAGATGTAATGTTTCTTTTCTACTGTATAATGCTTACACATTCCTTGCAGAATAGTTCATATGTACTCAGAATTTACAGATGATATTTGATAGAAAGCAATTTTTATTTGACATGGCATATTTTAGTGAACATTTTAATGCAGTCTATACAATAAAAAAAGGCTTTGTCAGGGCAGTGGGTGAAGTTTAATTGACCTCATTGACAGATAAGGATTTGGGCATTCAAACTTTCATAGATCAGCATTCAGTAAACCAATGTCAAGGAACAGCCCTGAACTTTCACTGTATTTGGCAACATTATTTGAGATTTCACACACAAGCAATAAAAAGTTTAAAAGATATTATCCTGTAGTGTCCAAGAAATGTGGTAATAAGGTAAGAGTTGAAGTGCATTGTTGACATAAGAAACCCATGGCTCATGCTTGATTTATAACGTACCCAGTTTTGTCAGAGTTGGCATAAATGAGCTCTTTCTGACAGTATGGTGATAACATGCTACAAGAGTTAAAGCTGCCAATTCTTACACCTTCTTTCTACTAGAAAAGAATTTTAAAACAAAATTTCAATATTGCTACAATACAACATTAACATTCCTTTTCTGGTTCTCAAAAACTGACCGACCTGTTCTGCCTGCTTATAAATTTGAGAAAGCAGAGAAAGCTAATTTTTAACGTACTGAACTAAATGCATGTATATATATTTGTTAATTTTATATATACAAAAGTTATACACAGTTAAAATTTATGGTGAGGTGCCTAATTTGCAAGTCATAAGCAGGTGATAGTTTGAATTTGATCTGGAGTAGTAATCTTGAACCAGTGCTTTTAAAATTAAAAAAAAATAAACATAGGCTATATTACTACTCTCATTATAATAGGTTATTTATTTATATTATTTTATTTATTATTTATTTATTTATTTTTTGCCATCCTGTTCATGGAGATTGAATAAGAAGACAACACTTCTTACATAAATTACATTTAAAGTTACATTACATTTAAGCAAGTAAGGGGTTTTACAAAGAAGCTGAAGTTTTCTTTGGCAATGTGAAGAGGATATACTTGATCAGGAGGAAATCATGCAGTATCGGAAAGCGACAGGCCTGGGAGCATTGTTGTTTTTCAACTTTCACACTAGTAAGTTCTTTTATAGGTTTTTGTGATTAATACAATGAAAATTACATTAAAATATCGTATATGTAAAGTGAAATATGTTCAACAGTGGCTAATATTCTTAATGATGTTTATAGAAAGGGATTAATAACACATTAAAGTACGCTGTGTATTATTTAGGAAAAATTTTTATTTTGAGGTAGTTGTAGATTCACATGCATCTGTGAGAAATAATGTGGAGAGATCCTCAGGTACCTTTTACCTAGTTTTCCTCAGTGGTAACAACCTGCATAAGCATAATACAGTAACACCAGCAAGATAGTTACATGGATAAAATCCACTGGTCATACTCAGATTTCTCGAGTTTTACTTGTACTTGTGTGTGTGTGTATTTGGTTTTATACACTTTTGTCACATGTTTAATCTTATGTATCCACCAACATGGGCAGGGTCCTAATGAGTTCCCTCATCACACTTATCTCTCAGGTTCCCCTTTTATAATTACACCCACCTCCTTCTCCCACTGTAACTCCACCCTAACCCCTCACAACTAACCTGTTCTCCCTTTCTAAAATACTTCTCATTTCAAAAATTTATATTAATGGAATAACACAGTATATAACTTGTTGATATTGTTTTTCTTTCCCTCGTTAAAATTCACTGGAGATTTATCTAAGTTGTGCACACCAATAGTTCATTTATTTTTATTGCTATATAGAATTCCATAATATGGATATACCACAGTTTGTTCAAACATTCACACATTAAAAAACATCCAAGTTTTGTTTTGTTGTTGTTTTGCAATTTTTAGCTAGTATGCCAACAAATACCTAGAGATCTTTCTGTTGTCTTTCTGTTGGTGAATTCTTGTTTGATTCCATTATGTTCAGAGAGCATAATCTATATGAGTTCAATTCTTTTAAATGTGCTGTGGCTTGCTTTATGGACCAAGATATGAGTGTTGGAAAAACATGTTTATTCTACAGTTGTTGGGTGGCATGTTCTAAAGGATGTTCAAACAGTTCGTGGGAAGATGAATACTATCTTTTAATTTTACTTTTCCACAAACTTTTTGAAGTACCCTCTGTCAGTTAGATCCTGTCGATTAATTTTATTTTTTAGATCTTCTATATCTTTGCTGATTTTCTGTGTAGCTATTCAGTAATTTGCTGGGAAGGGGGCTTTTAAGTCCCCAACTGTAACTGAAGATTTTTCTATTTCTCCTTTCAGCTCTCTCAAATTTTGTTTCATGTGTATTTAGACTCTCCTGTTTGGTGCATGTACATTTAAAATCATTATGTCTTCCTAGTATGCATTCATTTATCATTTCGTAATGCCCCTCTTTGTCTCTACCAACTTTCTTTGCTCGAAAGTCTACTTTATCTGATATTAATACAACCGCTCCACCCTTTTGTATTTATTAACAATGGCACATGTATATCTTTTCTCATTGTTTTATTTTCAACCTACCTAAATTGTTAAATTTGAAATTTCTTTTAAACAGCATATAATTGAATCATATTTTCTTATTAACTCTACCAATATCTGCCTTTTTAATTGTTGTGTTTAGATTTTTACATTTAAGGTAATTATTGCTACATTAGATACATAATTACATAATTAAGTCCACTATTTATTACTTGTTCTCTGTTTGATTTCTCTGTTTCTTGTTTCTCTGTTTTGTTTTTCTTGCCTTCCTTTAGGTTACTTGATTTTTTTTTTTTCCGGAATTCATCTTGATTTACTTATTGAGTATATCTATTTATTTAGTTTTCATAGTGGTTGCTGTAGATATTTTTTATTTTTTTTGACTGATAAGGGGATCGCAACCTTCAGCACAGTGTTGTCTACACCACGCTCAGCCAGTGAGCACATCAGCCATCCCTATATTGGATCCGAACCCGCGGCCTCGGCGCTACCAGCGCCACACTCTCCTGAGCGAGGCATGGGGCTGGCCCAGGCTCTAGATATTATAATACACATATGTGACATCACGGTTTACTGGTATCAACATTTTATGACTTTGAGTGAATTGTGGAAACCTTACTTTCATTTACATCTCATTAACTTTACCACTTTTAAATATGATTGTCTTGAGTATCCTCTGGTGTTCTAATTTCTTATTCAATCTTAAAATATGATATATATAACTCATGAGGAGAAGGACAGTCTATTATATGTATTCATATTTCGGCTCTTTCTGTTGGTTTTTCCTAAAGCTGCAAAAATTTTTTTTTATCATATCCTTTTTGTTTGAATAACTTCTTTCAGCCATTCTGTAAGGGTAGGTCTGCTAGTTATAAATAATTTTAATTTTCTTTGTCTGAATATGTATTTATTTTCCCTTCCTAAAGAATACTGTTGCTTGATAGAGAATTTAGATTCAAACCTTTCTGTATTTGAATAATATTGCGCCAGTTCCTCTTGACCTTCATGTTTTCAGGTGAGAAATCTGTCATTTTAAAATAGCATTCCCATATTAGTAATGTGGTATTTCTCTCAGACTGCTTTCAATATTTTTCCTTTGTCTTTAATTGTAAGAAGTTTAATTACAGTGTGTCCTGGTGTGAATTTCTTTGTGTTTATCATATTTAGGATTCTCTTCGCTTCTTGAATCTCTAGATTTATGTCTTCGCCAAATCTGGAATAATTTTTACATTACTTCTTTAAATGCCCCTCATTCCCACTCTGTTTCTCCTTTCCTTCTGGAACTCTGACAATACTGATATTGGATCTTAAGTTATATGCCACAGGTCTCTGAGCTCACCATTTTTTTTCTCCTATCTATTTTCTTTCTGTTGATCAGATTTAAAATTCTATAGATCTTTCCTCAAATTCGCTGATTCTATTTCTTGTCATTTCCAGTCTATTATTAAGCAGATTAGGAAGATTTTTATTTTTATTACTGTACTTTTCAGTTCTTTAATTTCCATTTGGTTCTTTTTTATAAATTCTATTTCTTTCCTGATATTTTCTATTTTTTCCTTTGTTTCAAAAGAATTTTAAATTGCTTGCTGATACATTTTTTATAATGGTTTTCTTAAAATCCTTGTCAGATAATTCCATTGTTAACCTTGGTTTTTGACATCAGTTGTTTATCTTTTTTCATTTAAATTGTGATTTTTTCCAGTTGTTGGTATAATGTGTGATTTTTAAATTATATCTTAAAACATTTTGGGTATTATTTTAAGATACTGGGTTCTACTTAAATATTTCATTTTACCAGGCATTCATCTGTTTAGCTTTAGCACAGAAGTTTTGGTCTGCATTTTCAGACTGTGGTTCAAAAGGAAATTTTATTGCCAGAGTGTTTAGTCAACCTGGTTTATCTGTTGCAACTGTGAATCCCACTGGTACCTGCAGGTGCAGTCTAAGGCAGAGGAAGGAGTTTCCTCATCCAGAGCTGCCCCGTGTTACTTGGTGTGGGAAGGGATTCTCTGGTCTGTGGATATAAAGCAGAGCAGGACATGTGTAGTGGTAGAATAAATCTTGCTGGCATCACCCAGTCACATGGTGTCTCTTGAGAAGGAAGAGAAATCTCAGGCGCAGTAGGGAAAGAGAATTTATGCTCACCTCTTACTGTCAGTGGGGTTTCCCATCAGTCCACCTTGTTGGTGCTAATTGACCAGCTTGAGGTTGTCAAGAGGACAATCTAAAGGAGTGATGAGCCTACCGGGGCCACCTGCTGTTGTTAGGTTGGTGGTTGGGAAATGGGTCATCTTCTTCCCCTAAGTGATGAGTCATAAGACGCCCTAACACTTTATTGTTTATGCAGTCAAGGAGTTTCTAGCAAGTTTTCCTTTTCTCTCTATCTTTCAGAGTCCTCCTTTGGTTGCCTATTGCATTACTTCCATAACTTATAGTTGTAATTAGTGGAGAGGAAGAAAGAGATATGAGTCTACATTATCTTATCCAGATAGGATGTGCCACACAGTGTATTTTAACATTTAAAAGACTAATTTTTTAGAAATTGATAAAAACATATCTCAAGAGTGTAAATGGGAAGGGTAGAAATAAAGGAATATGGGAAATAAGAGGTTGAGAGGTCAGGGAGATAAAAATAGGTCAGATGCACAGTATGCAAAACATTAATCAGAAACAATACTTCAGAGTCACAAGCAATTTTATACCATAAATAGGAAACAACCCATGTACTATGTTCAAAAAAGAAAAAAAAAAATCAGAAATTAGATATTTTTGCACATGTCAAGATAGCAGTAATGTACTGTTTGTATTCATTTCAGTAATTTTCCTAAATTTTTTAAAGCAAGGTCAGAATAAATAAACAAGAATTAGCTGCCAATACAATGAAAATAATTGTTGATCTATATATTGTCAATTTCAAAAATCATGATTTAAAACTGATTCAAATAATTTAACAGATAAAGAATAGCATAGACAACTTTGAAGAAAAGAATAAAATTATAATTAAAAAGTTTATATAAAACACATATTACTACATAATAAATCTAGAGAAATTAAAACATAAAGGCCAGAAAATACAAAAACAAAGCCCCAATAAAACAAAATAGAAAAGCCATATAGATATATAGTCAACTGTTTTATGATAAAAATGGTACCATAATTTAGTGAGGAAAAATTCTTCAATAAATAGGGGTGGGTCAACTGTACATTCAAATAGGAAAAACAAAAAGAACTTTGGCCGATACCTCACAGCATATTCAAAGACCAATTCCAGATGAATCATAATCTAAATTTGAAAAATAATACACTACAGATAGAGAAAAAGGCTTTCATAAACTTGAGGCAGACAAAGATTTTTTAAGCAGAACAAAAAAGCACTAACGATAAAGGAAAAATTTTGTAATTTGGTTTAATTAAAATTTAAAACTTCTGTTTATCATAAGACGATATTAAGAGAGTGAAAGGACAAGCCAAAGAGTGGGAGAAAAAATTTGCAATGCATATGTTCAACAATGAACTTTTATCTAGAATGTATAAAGGACTCTTACAAATTGAGATAAAAAATACAGATGACCCAATTGAAAAACTGCCAGAAGACTTAGACAATACTTTACAAAAAAAGATTGTCCAAATTGTCAATAAGCGTATGAAAAGTTGCCCAACTTCATTTTTCCTCAAGAATATTAAAATTAAAACCAAAGTGAGATATATTACACACCTACCTGATGGCCAAAATGAAAAGATTGAAAATATTTAATGATGGAAAGGGTGCGGTGCCACTGGAATTCTTATACTCTGTACCTCACAGTATAAATTAGTTCTACCACTTTGTAAAAATATTTGTTGGTACCTTTTAAAAGTGAACATACACATAATCCTATAAACCCAGAAATTCTTTCCCTGGCTATACATGTGTACATGCATGCACCAAAATACATGCAGAAGAATGTTTTTGGCATCTTTGTTTACTGCAGACAAAACCAGAAAACAACCTAAATACCCATCAGCAGAAAGAATAAGCAAATAACCTGCAGTGTATTTACATATGAAAATATCATAGAGCCAAAAGTTAAAAATTAAATTAAAAATTACTGTCACATACAACATGAAAGACTTAATGTTTAACAAAATAAACCAGACGCTAAATAGTACATACCCTATGATTCCATTTGTTAAAGAAAGAAAGAAAGAAAAAACTATACCAGACAACTAGGCAGGCAAGGGAACAGCCAACCGGGGGCCTGAGACAGGAGCCAAGGGCCAGCCCCACCCCCCACGCCTTGCAACATCTTAGAATGGGTGGGGGGGAAGCTACAATAAACTTCTATAAGAAATTAAGAATATTGGTTTAAGTTGGAGTGTTTAGTTTCTGAGCGTTTCATTATGTAAAGTGTATTCAGCTATACATTTAAGATTTATGCATTTTAGTGTATTTACACACTAACCAATTAAAATATTTAAAGGAAAAAATCTACCTGCTATTATTTAAGATGTGTATCATAACTACTTATGAGTGACTACTAAGATTATGTGTAGAGGAAAGAGCTAGTAATATTTTTGAAGTATTGTTTTATTCATATCTCTCATTTAAAAAGCACAACTAAGGAGCATATATGCGATCAAAATCACAAGGTCTGAGTCAGGAACTCCCTGCTTACTCATAAAAAAATGTAGCAGGTCACTTAATTTAGCATCAATTTTTTCATCTATAAAATGTAAATTAAAATACCTGCCTCAATCAAAATGTGGTAACATTTGAAGGTGACTTGGAAAGTGTTATGACTTTTAAAACAAATACGATTTAAGATAGGTATTTCATATTATTGAAACAATATCTTAGTGTGCTTGGGAATAATTAAAATGGTAAGAAGAATGTCAAGTATTCTGGAGAAGAGACTCAGGAGGTAAAGGGAGAAGGTGTAATTGACCAGTCTTTTGAGAGATTCAACCCGGTTCACACAAATGAACAAAGAGCATTTGCACTTAGAGGACAATTCTTGAGTCCTGCTGAACCCATTTTGTCTAAAACTGAGTTTGATCACCCTGCTCCTGATTCCTCTTATAATATCCCAGTAAATTTCTGTCTACCCAGAGGCAGCACCTCCTAATCTCAGTATCATTCTTTCCTCTTCCCTCACACTTTACCTCTCTTCACAGCAACTACCAAATATTCTTCATCTTACCTGCTATGACATCTTCTTTCTCTCCTTCCTATCACTACCTAATTAAGACCACCTTCATGTCTTATTTAAATAGATACAACAAACTCTTGAAAGATGTCCCAGCATCTATGAGTGTCTCCATACTGTCACCAAAGTCAACTGACAAAAACATAGGTCTGATCACTGACATGTAATACTTCCTCCATTGGCTGGGAAATGCCCTCAAGATAAATGCACAGTTTTGGACATAATGTAATTACCTTTCATAGTTAGACCCATGTTGTTTACTTCCAAACTGGCTATTCACAATCTTTCTAGTCCACCATTGGCCTCCTTAACAGGAATTTTTCGCAGACCCACTAAATTACTTATATACTTTTAAAAAGTAATGATACCTCAGTTTGAAGCTCTGTTACACATTTCCTTTATGAGGGACCCCTCCTCCTGCCCTCCATTCTCTCCTGCATCCCTTCACAATCTTTGATGCATTCTCAGATTTAGACATCACAACCAGGAAGGCTTGCCAGGAAAAGCAGGGTGTGGAGACTCTCTTATGTGCTCTCATAGCACCTTAGTCTCTCATCAAACTCTCTTGTGATCTATCCGTTTACTGGTGGAGTCCTTGACTAGACTGCAGCCCCCCGAGGTCCAGGTTCATGTCTCACTTGTCATTCTATTGCCAAGAGAGTGCCAAGTAGGCGTTTGATAACAATGACTTGAATAAGTAAATGACTATCCAGGTATCAAGTTTTCTGTATAGACCCTGTTTAAAGTTCTGTAACTCTTTACTTCACAAATAGATACTGTGGTCTTTCAGCACGATGGAGATATAGTACAAAGGAAAAAACTGGGAGCTCACCAGAGATGAGTGATTGTGTTGTAGAAACAACAGGAAATCTAGGGGATGAGATGTCTATAAATGCTTGGTCGAGAAACAAACTAGCCAGGCACTCCAAGTTATGCTCTGAAATAACAAAGGGAGGCACCTGAGGAAGGAGAAAGAAAAGAAAAGAAAAGAAAAGAAAAGAAAAGAAAAGAAAAGAAAAGAAAAGAAAAGAAAGAAAGAGAAGAAAGAGAAGAAGAAAGGAAGGAAGGGAGGGAGGGAGGGAGAGAAAGAGAGTGATTAAGGCAGGAAGGGAGGAGACAATGAGAGAAGTAAAACACAATTCTTTCATCTTACTGAACTGCACACAGTTGGTGTAAAAGTTTTTGAAAATAAGCTGAGTAGAATTTCAGAAAAAAAGGGGGATTAATAAAAGTTTCCAAGAATAAAGACTGGTCTGTGGAGAGTGGGAGTTATGGAGATTAATGAATAAACGACCAGGAAGGTGGGTTATGATCACACTGAACCCCAAGTGAAAAGATTTACCCTATGTGTAATCATCACAAAGGAGGTAAAAAATCACTCATAAACCCAGAAATTCGAGAATTAGCTAGTTCCATATACCAGTTACCATATTAATATTAAATATTATTTTTTGTCAATAATTTTAATTAAAGTTTTACTTTTTGGGTATTTTTTAAAGTTCTAGTTATATTGTAATTATAAGTTTTATATATATATAGATATATATGAGTGTATTAATTTGTGAAACAAATTATTTTGGGGATAAAACATGTTGTATAAATCAGGATAGGCTATGTAATATTGCAATAATAAATAATCCTCAAATCTCAGTGGCATATATATTGAAAGTTTATTTATCTCTTCATGTTACATGTCCAATTATCAGTAGAACGTCTGAACTCATCCTATTCACTCGAGTACACAAACTACAAATGCTTTGTCTTGACATGTTCTTTCATGATCATACTTGCGGGGACAAATCATGCACTGGTTCTCAAAATTCTTCCCCAAAATGACCAATGTCACTGCCACTCGAATTTCACTGGCTAGAGTAAATCATGCGGTAACACCCAATTTCAAAAGGCTTGGAGAAGTGAGATTTCACCAAATGCCTGCATGGAAAAACAACATGAATATTTTTTAATAACCCTAATTATAATTTTGAATGGATAAAAGCAAGGAGAATCATGGAAAAACTTATTCTGAATCTTCTATTCAATAAAATGGAACGAAGAAGGTAGAGCAGAGAAGGAAATGTCATCTCCAAGAAGTGGAATGAGATGTCAGTGTGAAACAATTAAACAGGTAATTGGCAGAGCTACAAATAGATTTTGGCGCCTGACTCTTCCTTTCATTGTATATATTACTTTTTAGTAGTATAGCCTATTTCATCCTCTTTCACATATTAAAAAAAAAACTGTGAATTTCACACTGCCGTGGCAGTCTGTAATATACTAACCTTTGTTTTTTCCCCAATACCCCCCCCTGCCCCCCACCACCACCACCCAGCAAATTGTCAGAAAATAAGGCATGGATTAAAGGACATCATGTATATCAAGCCACCTTGGTTTTATAGGTATACTATTAACATTTTATTTAAGAGAATTTAAATATAGTGGTCTTCAGTGACCTTTGGGTTGTGTTGTTTTTTACCATTATGAAAGAAAACAGCATCTTCTTGCCCCTAGAAACAATGAAAAATTTTCAATATTTAGCTGAGATGAACCAAACTTAGCCCAAGTAAAGACTTTGAAATAAAAGAATGATTTATAAAAACAATAAAATAAACCCTGTTTGACTCATACTCTGCATTATTTGTAGAACAGAACTTTAGCATCATCCCAAGGCTGTCGCTATTGATCCCCAGTCGAAATAGCAAAACAATCACCTGCTTGAACACTGATTCAGGAACAACCACTCTTGGGCTTTTAACTAACTTTATAATTTCAAGAGTGAAAGATAGGATTATGCCATCTGGAAAAATATCACTTCTACATTTAGAAAATAATGCCACATACTGAGAATATCCACACTTGCTATACCCCCTTTTCTAACCAAAAAGCTTGTAAGAGATTTAACTGTGATACTTAATCAATCACAATTTGCTAATGATATCAAAGTGGCAGATTCAAGTGTACTTTAGATCATTTGAAAAGCCTTTTATTTTTCATATATTCCTTTTGTCTGGTGTAGAATAACCTTTAAAACTCTATCTCAAACCTCTCCTCAGTGAAAAGACAGAGACTAATCATAAATGGGAGCTGATTGCTGTTCACCAAAGTTGAAAAAAAAAAAAAAATACAGATCTAAAGCTTTATATGCAGAAAAGATGAAATCCTCTTATCTCATGTAAAATATGATTGCCACATCTCTGCCCACCCTTTGATATCCATTACCGTATTACGGAGATATTTAGAGAGAAGAGAAGGAAATATAAATTTAAATTTTATAGTTATATTAGTTCTAGCAAATCTTTCTTTAATTTTTGTTTGTTTTACTTGATTTAACTGGTCGCCAGCATTTCTCTTCTTTCTCCAAACCATCTTATCTAGATTTCCTAAGAAATTATTGACATTGGCATAATCTGTACATGAAAATAGTTTAAATTTTTAGATTATTTATGAAAAAAAATGCTGCTTAATTACCAGCTGATGGATGTCTGGCCACTTTTCAGAAACATGTTAAAAGTCCACAGCCCCTTCTCACTCTCCATATTGGTCTCTCCTAGGTGTCCTCTGGGTTATTTCATTCCTACCATAGCTTTTATTTGGCCTGAAGTGTGTGTGTGTGTGTGTGTGTGTGTGTGTGTGTGTGTGTGTGTGTGTACTCCAAACAAACAAATAACTACACATATTTATCTTCCAAAATTTATGATCCAGAAGAATTAACATAACCATCCAGATTTTTGGCTTCTATTGGTCATAATCAAAAGTACCAGCATTCTTTCAGAGAAATCTCTCGCCTTGTGCTGAAATCTCCCTCCTACTCCTTTTAGCTGGGGTGCGTGTGTTGCTGTATCCCCACTCTTACTTAGGAGTGCTTTTGTTCTGACTTCTGCAAGCATTTTAGTTGTCGTCCTGCTTTGTATAAACTAAATTACTTGTTTGTAGTGTTATGCACTGAATTTTTCCCCCTCCAAATTCAAATATTAAGACCGTAACATCCAGTACCTCAGGATATGACTGTATTGGGAGACAGGACCTTTAAAGAGGAGATTAAGTTAAAACGAAGCCATTAGGGTGGGTTCTAATCCAATGTGACTGGTGTCCTTATAAGAAAAAATTTGGACACAGAGACACAAGGGTGCATGTGCACACAGGGATGGCCATGTGAAGAGGCAGCAAATGGTTTGCCATCTGAAAGCCAAGGAGAGAGGCCTCAGAGGAAACTAATCTGCCCACATCTTGATCTTCAACTTTCAGCCTCCAGAACCAAGAGAAAATAGGTTTCTATTGTTTAAGCCAGGCTGTGGTATTTCGTTTTGGCAGTCCTAGTAAACTAATGCAGTCAGTATCACACTAAAAGAGCTGAATAGCTTTTCACAAATGTGGAGAATTAGATTTTTGTTCTTCATCCAGTTGAGATGGTGTAATTTAAAATTCAGAATATGAGGTGCTTACAAGAACCATTGAAGACCCTTGAAGGCACCATGAAAGGATGGGACATTAGCCTTTTGATGACTCTGAAGTGCAGGGAAAGGACAGATGTGCTTTTTTTAAATAGTAAAGCAAGGACAGTGAATTGAAGGACTGGTTTTAAATATAAGCTCCAAAGCAAGAGGCACAAGGAATGGAGGTTCTAATTTACTGTATAGCTGCTTGTCACATGGGCAACTTAACACTTAACAAGGAGTACATATTTATTAAATTAGGAAATAAAGTTAAAAATTTCCTTGAGGAATTCAGGGCATGTCAGTTAGTTGAGAAACATAGAGTAAGATTGCAACTAACCAGAATTTAGCTAATGTCACTTAATATTAAGAAAAAACAGTAAGTCTGATTTCCCGCCCCCATCTCTCCCCTCTCCCCACCCCATCAACTAGAGATCTGCTGAGAGTAATCCAGTTGGCGATCGTTCAACTAATCAAATCCATCTGAACTCTTCTCCTGAATATCTCTGGTCACTGCATAAGATGCCCACTCTCCCACCCCACCCCCCACCCACCTTTTCCTTATTATCCTTCCCAAATCACACTGTGCTTTCGCTCTTTAGGCTATTTTTTCTCTGTTTCTCTTTTCAAAGCCTTTTTATCATCTACAATAGCATGCCATAGCAAATCAACTTCTTAGCAGAGCTGGCTACATAATTTCTGTGATCATGTGTCAAATAAAAATGGGGCCATTTGCTTAGGAAGCAGAAAAAAATTCAGTCAAAGGCAGTAAAATAAAATGCTTGTCCTTCTAAAAATATTTCATTACTTATAAAACATCATGGGGGTGTCATGAAATATGAGTAATGACAACTTACAAATTTCAAAAAAATAATATTTTGGTTTAATGTTACAATACACAATAAATAACAATATTTAATAACATGATATCTTGATTGATCGTGATTTTTTTTGGCTTACTTTTCTGAAAACTCATATAGTAGGTTATCAAATTTGTATGTTGAACAACTTATTTTCAACCGAAAAAATTAAAAATGATGTCAGTCACTCTTGGCAAATACAAGATTGCAAATAATTTTTCATGATTTTTATTATTGAAAAGTATCTTCCTGCCAATGCAACTGTACTAGAAAAATTTAGAGTATTTTATATGCTGCAACAATGTTGGGATAAATTTCTAATAAATTATTTTTAAATATGAATTTCAGGATGTCTAGAACTGATGATTCTTAAGGAATAATTTTTCTAAAGATATTTAACTATTCAAACAAATCTGTATAAGTCTGTTATAATTTTAATATATAAATGTAGTGTAATTAATATAAAAATATATAAATTTAAATGTAAGTTTATACAATACCATTTTAATGTTTTCACTGATATTTCCAGCAACTTGTGGAGATTGTACAAGAGACCAAAGGGACTTCATGACTTAAATATAATTCAAAAATTCAAAACACCTGTGTATGGATTTTATAACTGTAGCTTCGATTACAAGGAAAAAATGATTTTAAAATTGTCTTCATTAATAATTGATTCCCAAACATTATATAAAAATAGAGATTTTTTTTCTGTCAAATGTGACTGTCTTAAATTTAATTTATATTAAGTCTGTAGATAAAATCAGAGATTATAAACTCTTCGAAGAATTCTAATAACTCTTTGATATCTTTTATTGCAATGATACGTGCGTGCTTTTATTTTGTAATAATTCACTGACAGAGTTTAGTGCCTGAGCACTGACAGTTCCTGTATTGTTGCTCAGCTAGAGAACATCTGTGCAGATGCAGCAGGTACAGGCTCCAGGTCTTGGTGCTGCCCCATTCCAAGCCTTCCTCTCTCCAAGAATCATGGCACCTGCTTCCACTGCTACAGCTACTGCTGCTTTTTCTGCCTTTGCCTCTGCCAGTCTGACCTTGGTCCCCAGTTGGCTTATTCCTTAGGGCACCAGAGAGCCCTGGACCACCCTAAGTGTGTATTTGCACAGCAAGATCCAAACTAATTGCTAGGGACATTATCTTCCCCTATAGTCCTCTTCTCCTGAGTTCTTTGTCTCAATGGATTGAAACATCATGTATTCGGTGGCCCAAAATTGCATTTGGGCATTCCTTTGACTTCTCTCTTTCACATCCTCTCTATCGATATCCAAATTTTATTTCCCGTCTAACTCAAATACCAGTAGCACTGGACACAGTTGTGAACATCTATTTTATTAATATCCTTCCTTAATGTCTTTTATGTCTATGCTGTTTTATATTTTCTTTTCATTTGCTGATTAATCCTTTTCTAACCCCTGTGTAGTTCTGTCTTCTCCTGATCTCCTATGATTGGAGTCTCCACGGCGGAACCTTCAGTTGTCTTCTCTTCTTTATCCTTCCCACTGTTTTGTTATCTTACCCAGTCTCACAGCTTTAAATATCGTCTCTATGATGAATAGCACCACATTTATGTCTCTAGTCCAAGTATCTTTCCAAATCTCAGATGCAATATCCACTCTGTTTGGATATTCAGTAGGCATCCTAAACTTAAGAAATCCAAAACTAAACTTCTGATCTCCCCAAAACCAACTTCATGCCTGTCTTTCCTATTTCTCTTAATTGCAACATCATTCTCGCAGCTGTTAGGTCTGCACACTCACAGGCACACACGTACACACATATACATACATATATGTACACACAAATGTATGTATCTAAATCTATGTATAGATAGATAGATAGATAGATAGATAGATAGATAGATAGATAGATAGATAGATAGATAGATATTACACTTAATAGCCAATCCTTTAGGAAGTCCTATTAGCTTGAAATTTTAAACAAATCTGGTTTCTGACCACCTCTCACCATTTGCACTGCTATAACTTCCATATCTAGCCACCACCATCTCCTGCTGGAATTCTTGCCACAATCTCTTAACAAATCTCCCAGTTTATCCTTTTCTGCTTACAGTCTAGTCTTTACGAACCAGTCAGAATGAAACACTTAAACCTGAAAGTCCAATCACATCATGTTCTGCTCAAAGCCCTTAAATGTGTCTCCTTGTACTCAGTGTAAAGCTACTGTACTCAAACTGTCTGCAACACCCTAAATGTTCAGAGTCCTATTATCACTCTGACTTCCCTGGTCTTTATGTTGCTCTAATATGTAAGGAACGCTTCTCCTGCTTTAGCGCCTTTGTGCTGCCAGTCCTTCTGCCTGCCATGATGTTCCCACAGTTTCCACGTGGCTCACTCTCTCCCCTCCCTTCAGTTTAAGTTCTAATGCCACCTTCTTGGTGAGGCTTACCCTGCTCTCCCTATTCACCACTGCAATCCCTTTCCCACCAATTCCACTTACCCTACTCTGCTCTTTATTTTGCACTTAAGATGCGTTTGTCTAACACACTGTATATTTTGCTTGTTTGTTATGTACAATGCTCCTATCTGTCTCCCTCTCACTAGGAAGAGATGGCTTTGTCAGTTTCATTCACTAATGAATCTCAAATACCAAGCAGTTCCCACAACATATTAGGTGCTAAATAAATATTTACGGATTTAAAAAATAATAATAATACAATTTCCTCAACTTCTTTAATATTTCCTTTTCTCTATTTCATCTACCTTTACCCTAATTCATACACTACCATTTTTAGTTTAGTTTACTAAATTGAACAGCTTCCTAATTCTTCTGCTCTTCATTCTTAATCTTCCCATAATCGTTTTGTATGAACAAGGTTCTCTTCCTCGACCAAAACTATAGTCAGGTTACTCTTGGTCCCCTACATGACCAGGCCCAAACTTGGGTTTCTCTCTCTGTTCTTGAAGAATTCAGCTGGAGCAAAAATCCTGCTAAATCAGCTTTAGCCAGATAAAATACCCGCCCTTGGTATTTTATCGACCTCTATCTCTTATGACCTGGGGTGACCTTCAGCAAGAGTGCTGTTGAGTCAGTATAGCAAGAATCTCTCTTACCCAGGATGTTTCCTCTTGGTAATTTACCACCCAGTGATCCCAACCCTGCTCCTTGGTTATTAGAGTCAGAGTTGAGTTCAGTCTCTCTCCCCAACTGCAGAACCCCATTAGAGTGGTCCCTATACTTGTCACTGTGCCCTTCAATAAAGTCTGCCTCACTGACTTTAACAACCATCATGAATAAGTTTTTCTTTAACTCTACTCATAGTCAGAACCTATCTTTTAGAAGAGATAAGAGACCATATCCTTCTTCTGCTTAACTTCCTGCATTTTTCTCAATTTATAAATTTAGTTTGATTTAGAAGGCCCATCAAGTTTCTGTACATGGATAACTTAAAACCTCACCTCACCATCTCCACACTCCATCTCTGGACTTCAGGCTTATGGGACTATTTGAATTCCTGAATTCAAGTGCCATGGTTTTATATCTGGACCTTTGTCTATGCTGGTGTTTTAAACAAAGACATGGCCCCCTCTCCCTCTCTCTATCTCCTTTGGGTTCATCTTTCAGACCTTAGCTAAGATGTAGCCTCCCTTCTGTATCTCTAAAATTGAGTGATCTTTCTGGTTACATGTTTAAAACCACACAGAGTAATATCTAGGCACCCATGAATTAGATTACTTATGTGAACTACTTCTTTGGATTAGATTGTGCCCTACTTAAACAAACACCATTTTCCTTATGAGTCAAGTGAGAATAACAAAAAGACTGTGACACAGCATTTGAAAATATTACATGAGACAGTACAAAGAAACGATACTTATTAAATCCCTGTTATATAATAAAAGCTCAATAATCATTCATTTTCTTATTTCTCCATTAACAATCTGTACTACTCATACTTTATTATAATACGCTGCTCACTTTACTAAACTATAAGAGTCCCTTTACTAAACTATAAGCTTCTTGAAGGTATGGGATATGACAAGTTCACATTTATTTCCCCAGAGTTTATAAATAAATGGGTTAAATGAAAGAAGCCCTTATAAATTAGTTACAGAGTTCTATATCACTGGAAATTTCAAGTATTGGCTGGATAACGATTCAGCAATGTAGTACAAAGAGAACTGGATTGAAAGGCTCAATAAATCCTATGCCTTATATCTGTTAATAGTAACAGTGCTACATATCAAAATGTGTTTCGTAACAATGACACCCAAGCATTGCAAAAGTTTCAATTATCAAAAATGATGGACAGTCATGCATTGTTTGACAATGTGGATACATTCTGACAAATGTATCTTTAGACAAATTTGTCACTGAGAGAACCATTACTTTGTCATTGGGAGTGTACTTACATAAACTTAGATGGGATAGTTTACTACACAGCTAGGCTGTATTGTGTAGCCTATGGCTCTGACAACCGTCATGTATGTGGCTCCTCGTTGACCAACACATCGTTATGTGGCACATGATTATATTTATTTTCAGAATACTGGACTTATTAAGTCAGAAAAGTGCACTTATATATGAGGGTACTTCAAAAAGTCAATGGAAAGATTTGTATTATCTTTCAATTCTATTTTTCCACAAACTTTTTGAAGTATCCTTGTATTTGATAAAATCTGTTGACAGTGGTTGAAGTAGAAAGATTTTCCCCTTGGGCCGGCCCAGTGGTGCACGGCGGCGCTCCCGCTGAGGGTTCGGATCCCATGTGGAGACTGCTTCCCGCTCACTGGCTGAGCGCGGTGCAGACGCAACACCGAGGGTTGCGATCCCGTTACCGGTCAGTAAAAAAGACCAAAAAAAAAAAAGAAAGATTTCCCCCTTAACATTGTGTTATCCAGAAATATTAATTTATTACATGTTAATGTCTCCAAGTATCTTAGTATATCAAACCTTATTATAGAAAGATGAAGAAATCAAGGATTATAGATAGTTTGACGAGTATAATCATATGGGAAAATTTGTGTATAAAAACATAAAAAAGCAATAAAAATTCTCCAAAATCTTTGTGTAAAAGCAAAAAGTTATAAACTGAGAACAATTATCAATAATTATAGTATTTTAAGGAGAGGAATAAGACCATAATTTCCTGGATAGCAACTTTTCAATATCCAAAAGTATCTTCCAGACGATTTCCTAATTTTATACTCCTGTGTTTGTACAATTTTTTTAAACCCTGGTAATGAGATTTGCATTATTCTCTAATGACAAAGCTTTACATTACGTAAGACAAAATTTTTTGTGATATTAGAACAAATACCTATCAACGCAGTGATGGAAACAGTCCCCATTTGTGCCATTTTTCCATTAATGATTTAGAGTAGTGCTGCCCAATTGAAATGCAGTTGGTGAGATGAGGTTCTAGGTTATCTATGTATAATGCAAAAATGTGTGCAGTGATGGAAATGCTCTTTGTGCTCCACTGTTGTAGTCACTAACCACAAGAAGATATTGAGCACTTGAAATGTGGCTAGTGGAACTGAGGAACTAAATTTTTCAATTTTATCCACTCATCTGCTGATGGACATTTGGGCTGGTTACTGCAATAAACATTGGCATACAGGTATGCCTCCAACATGATTTCAATTTCTCTGGGTATATTCCCAGCAGTGGGATAGCTGGGTCATATGGTAGATCTACCTGCAATTGCTTGATGAACCTCCAAACCATTTTCCATAAAGGCTGCACCATTTTGCAGTCCCACCAACAATGTATGAGAGTTCCTTTTTCTCCGTAACCTCATCAGCATTTATCATTCTCAGTCTTTTGGATATTAGCCATCCTAACTGGGGTGAGATGGTATCTCAGTGTGGTTTTGATTTGCATTTCCCGAATGCTGAGTGATGCTGTGCATTTTTTCAGGTGTCTGTTGGCCATTTGTATATCTTCCTTTGAGAAATGTCTATTTAGCTCTTTTGCCCACTTTTTAACTGGGTTACTTGGTTTTTTGTTGTAAAGTTGTTTCAGTTCCTTGTATATTCTGGATACTAGTCCTTTGTCAGATGTATATTTTGCAAATATTCTCTCCCACTCTGTTGGTGTCTTTTAACTCTGTTGATTGTTTCTTTTGCTGTGCAGAAGCTTTTTTGTTTGATATAATCTCATTTGCTTATTTTTCCTTTGGTTGCCCTAGCTTTTGGGGTCGTATTCATGAAGTCTGTGCCCAGTCCTACTTCCTGAAGTGTTTCTCCTATGTTTTCTTTAAGAAGTTTTAATGTTTCAGTGTGTACATTTAATTCTTTAATCCATTTTGAGTTGATTTTGGTATATGGTGAGAGATATGGATGTAGATTCATTCTCCTGCATATGGATATCCAGTTTTTCCAGCACCATTTGCTGAAGAGGCAGGCTCTTCCCCAGTGTATAGGCTTGGTGCCTTTGTCAAAGATCAGATGGCTGTAGGTGTATAGGTTGATTTCTGGATTCTCTATTCTATTCCATTGATCTGTAACACAATGGAATACTACTCTGCTATAAAAAAGAATGAAATATTACCATTTTCAGCAACATGGATGTACTTAGAAAAAATTGTAATAAGTGAAATAAGTCAGGCATAGAAAGAAATACCACATGTTCTCACTTATTAGTGGGAACTAAAAATACATAAATAAATACACAAACAAATAGGGGGTGGGGAAGAAGACACAACAATCACAATTCCTTGAACTTGTTAAGACAAGCAAACAGACATGATATTGATGGAGGTGGGAGTGGGCGGGAGGAGGGAGGATTTGGTAAAGGGGCATGAAAATCAACTACATTGTATATTGATAAAATTAATTTTTTTAAAAAAAGAGATAGTGGATGCATAGTAGGTGAGATTAGTTAGTTGAGGTTAAGAAAGTTTTTTAAAATCTATTCCTGGGAGACTTAGGGATACAGAGGAGTAGAATCAAAGAGGCATGACTGAAGTGTGAATGTAACTTAAAAAAGCTGAAGTCTTAATCAGCTGTACTCTGTGCCAGCCAAAGTAAAATGATATCCTCTAACAGATAAGGAGATTTGCTGAGAACCTAAAAAAGAAAAGCTCAAACTTTTTGTTTATGTCCACCATGGGAAGGGAGAGTCCTCATTAACTGCACAGGCATTCTGATCTTGCACATCTATCTTGATATCGGGGATGGATGCTTTGGCTATCCTGGCTCAATGGCTCATCAAGTAGTGCATCCTCTAGTTTGATTCTATAATTATCAAGCAAACGTCTATGGATTTAATTATAGAACTTTGTCAGTGCAACAAGGAACAGATCCTCTCTCCCCCAACATCAAATAAATAAATTGAGTAATGCAACAACAACAACAACAAAATTTAATTTTATTTAATTTTAGTTTAATTTAAATAAGGATACAGAGCTAGTGACTACCATATTGGACAGAATAGTTCTAGAGAACGCTCTGTTGTATTCTGAGTTGAGGTGCAAATTAACAGACATTTCTAATCTATCGTACATTGCATCTGAGAGTATATTAACTCGTCGGTGTTCTCACATGTTGAACATTATGCAAGAGTGAAACTCTTTTCAAGATGTCATTTTTATAAATCTGAATTTCTTTAGAAAGAATCAGTGATAAAACTTACTCTAGATCCATAAAAGGTAGGCCGCTTGCATTACAACTCTTCATTATCTCGGCATGCAAAGTATGATGTGATGTAAATCAACATCATTACATGTGTGCATATATTTATGCTATTAATTTTAAATGTTTATCTAAGAGACATAGGTATTTTTTAAATGCAGATCAAAGTAATAACAATAACTGCTTGTTGGCATCCATTCTATTACTGCCCAGGTGACACTTTATATAATTTCACAGGACACAAAAATGAAGAAAGTAAAAATGTGTCAGGAAAGAAGAGTATGACATAAAGTTGTTTTTTTTAAAAAAAGCATAAACTACAACTCTGGCATTGCCAGAATCAGTTTTCATAGTTGAGAAAAAAACTATTTTATAACACAGTATTTGTTATCAAAATTGATCTAAGTAATATTTAAGTTTTAAAAATAAATACATTTGATCTCATTGACCTCTTAAAGCAGGTATCATTAAGTGTATACCATTTGGGAAGTTAGTTTACAAATATTACTATAAAATGTATTAATATTAACAAAATAGAAGAGCAGTTATTTTACTATTATTTTATAATGTACATTTATCTTAGATGTTGAAATAAATAAATCTAATGCTCAGGAGTCTGGGCATTTACTTTTAGGTGTTTTGTCTTTAGGTAGAATACACAGCCTCTATAATCCTAGATTTTAACTTTATGTCCTGAACAGACATGTTTTTCATAGATGTATATAATTTAAACAAAACAAATGACATACTTTGCTACTTAACAATGCGCTCTTCAATGGAAGTGGAATTATCTCTAAATACTGTATTTTCAAATATGAAATACAAAGTAGAACAAGAGTATGTATCAAAATAATGCATACATTTAGTTTGTCATTAATACCTAACTCTTGTATTTTGTTTTAACCTGATTTCCACTCTGTCTTTAACAAATTATTTGATGCAATTTAAAATGAAATACACATAAAATACAATCATAAAAATAGAGAAAAAAAATGTAAAACCACAAGAGGTTGGAAAAATTAAATATTCCAAGAACTTAGCATAATACACTTACTGTAATTGAGTGTTAAATTTAGCTTACATCTTTCTGAAAATGAAAACATCTTTAAAAAATTAGAAAGGAATCCCCACATGTCACAAACAGAAAATATTATAAATGGTGATGCTATTGGAACAAAAGAAGATGAGTAATTTGACATTTATAATATTGTCCTTGTCTGATAGTGAAACATACTCTAGTCTGTGACAAGAGAAACATTATTTCTTAAATTGAATTCTGAAATTAATTTATTAATGATTTTCATGTGAGCAACACTGAACAACGTATTGGAAAACTTCCTCAATACTGCTTTTGCGGAAGAGGCAAGGACATACTTTATGTGACTGTTTGATTTGAATGTTTTATTTTAGGAAAGTAGGCTACTGATGTCCAGGTGCATAGATTTCTGATTCTGAATTTGTTTCTCATAGAGCTTAGAAAGGGAAAGAAATGACTAGTTAGCAGATGTTTCAGCCATCCTTTCTTAAATATAGATTCTCCAAGCTATACTTTCAATAGGAACACTGTAGGAGTTCAAGACTAAAGTGCAGTCTGGAGACCAGCGTTGTGTTATGGACTAACAATGTCCCTGCTCTTTGCATATCATGTGTGATAGTCACAGTATTTTCTCTGTACACAAAAATTCAGGAATTTTAATTATATTTTATTCAAAAGAGTAGGGAAAATGCCTTACATATATGTAGGAGTAGATTGCAAAATCCATTCAAAACTGATCCAGATATTTTCCAAGCAGTATTACTAGATCTGCTGGAGTGTCTGAATAACTTTTCATTTTGAAAGCCAGATTTCCATGCCACAGAATACAGACTTAATTAATTTGGCTAGGAAAAATGTAGAACAGATATGATGATCCACTTTTACCATTAAATTAATTGCTACTACTCATTGTAATATTTGACATATTCAAGGTTTTATAAGGATTTAATGAATATGTATTCCCAGGGCAATAATTTGAAGAACATACAGTGCATGGTATTTATAATCAAATACCACTCTATTTTACTTTTAATTATTATTCTTCATCATTTACAAGTCATCAGGAATTTTCAAAATAAATATAAAAATCTTTTTGGATAGTATAAATGGACTCCAGGGCAGCTGGACACCAAAGGCTATTTTATGTATTCATTCATTTTTCTTCATTTGTCAAAGGCCATGCTTTAACAAGGTCTTAAAATTTACCATCCAACATTTTTTTATACCATAATAAAAATTATATCTTTTACTTCTGTCTCTTTTGTAATAAGGATAATATTCAAATTTATGAACCCTCCATAAATTTATGTCAAGGTGTTCATTTATACCTCAATATCATTGGATATATACTTTTAATATTTAATAATTATTATTTACTTGTTTTTTCCTAAATTTCTCTTTTCTACCTTGGCTGCAAATTGGAATCAATTGGGAAGTTTTAAAAATACCGATGCCTAGATTCCCTTCTGTCCTAAGATTTGATTTAACTGGTCTGGGGCGCCATCTGAGTATCAGTCTTTTGGGAATCTCTTCAGATTATTCTAATGTCTGACCAAGTTGAACACAACTGCTCTAGACTAAGATTCCTGAGGATAGAAGGCATGGGCATATTCATCCCTGTATTTGCTTAACACTGTGTCTGTCTGTATTTAATTTCAGAACACATGTTATCCAATAGCAAAGATTCGGTCACTTAGTTAAACTCACAAAGATATTCCAAATCTTATAAAAGAAATGACTTGGAATTTTAAACTATTCTCAAGCATTTAGGTTTTCTTATCAGCAGTTATGATCCTCTTAGCAATAAAAATTTTTATCCTAATTTTCATCCATCATAAATTTTTTCATGTTATTTTTCTCTCATGGACAAAACAGGAAACAAGAAAAAATATAATTTCATTTTACTTACAATAACAAATACTTAGTATTATGATTAATTTCCAGCACTAAAAAAATGATCTAGCCTTTCCCCTTTTAATGATCTCTGTTAACTCCTCAGTCTTTCAGTATTTACCTTTCAATTAAATAAAATATATTTCATTTCCAAATTTCACACACACAAGATTGGCCTGCTTTAGAAATAATTTCTTCTCTGTGCAAGCATGTTAAACCAAAACCACACCTGAACATGACTTTAAATCAGTCAACTTCAACCAGGGACATTTGGCAATGTCTGAGACATTTTGGTTTTCACAACTGGGAAAAGTGGGAGTGCCACTGGCATCCATTGGGTAGACACCAGGGATGCCGCTAACCTCCCACCATACACAGAACAGCTCCTACCATAAAGAATCAATATGACTTCAGTGCTGCGGCTCAGAAACCTGCTTCACTACAAATGCAAATTATACATCAGTATTTTAAAATATATTATTTTTTCCATGGTTTTCTTCCATTATATGGGAAAATCAATAAATTGTCCAAAATTTATATTTGTCCAAAGTGCTGATTTCTTAAGGTATCAGAAGTAAAAAAATCAAAATATTCTGCAGAAATAGAACTATGGAAATGGCTCAGGAACTTCTACCAATAAAATAAAGTCACTAGCGTCTTCATGCCTCACTCTAGTGAGATGTAAATTTCAAGGCCAGGCCTGTTCCTGGATATGTTGTGAGGTTTGTCACCATTCTTTCTTTTCCAGTCCGTATGCCTTTTATTTTTAACATATACCACTATTCTCAGGTATCCATTCATTGACAAATTTTTATTTCATTGTCCTGGTGCCCCCTATTGCCTCCTGCATTGTTCAGAGATTGGAACCTTCCACTGGTTTATCTATCATTAACCCATCTCCAGCCATAACCGACCTATAAAGCTCCCTATCTCAGAATTCAGTGTTTCAGGTGATTTCCCTGTAGTGGATCGTATGGTTTTGTCACCCAAATCCCCCTTTCAAATGGTGACACTCACCCAGCTTTCCAGAGTGTTGGCTACTGACTGCTCATACATAGTGCATCTCTCTGTGGGAATTGCCTTCCCAGAGGGCAGCCTGCAAAGAATAAATAGCAAATGAGAGGCTACAAAACCCCAGCCCTTTTACCCCAGTGTGAGACAATTCTCGAAGGCTATTTCCAGTTCCAGGACTGAGCATGGGATTGGTTTTGGCTAATATGTCTCTTTTGTAATTTATGACAGTTCAACTCTTCACTTTGCCCAATATTGCCAGTTTCACTTCTTTACACATGCTGTTTCTCAGAGTATTCCCAATAAAATTTCTGCTTTACAAATCTCAATCTCAGAGTATATTTCCAGGAAAACTGACATATGATGGTGATGATCTAAAATGGCATTTGGAAACTGGATCACTCTTTGACTTATTGGCACTGAGGATCCCATCGCTAGTGGTGGGTGGAATACTGACTGCTTCTGACATGTTACAGGTTGCAATTGCTGAACGTCCTCTGGTAGTGAATAGAAATTGAGCAACAGTAAGAGAAAGGCAAATAGCAAGTGTGGTACTTCAGTGCTTGAGAGAAACAGATGTGAGGACCTTGGAACTGGAAGATGTTTGCTAAGTGCATTAGATAAAGATTATCAACAATGTAAAAAGAAAGTGAACATCAGAGAAGTACCTCAGCATTGTATTAAGATATTTCTAGCAGCCAGAAGGTTCAACAAGCCAAGGATCAAGTCCAGTGCTTGATAATATGGGTAGCAGATCTCCAGAGAAAGTAAAATTCTCATCGAAGGCACATGTGCTATGTGAAGATTAGAGCACTGGCTGGAAGAAGTGTATGTACTCTGAGACTTGGAATTGTTATATTTTCATTGATACCCTCAAGAAATTTGAATCCCAGATCTTCCTGAATGTTCTGGATCTGCAGAAGGGATTCACTAACCCTATTAAAAGCTAGCTCTCTTCTCTGGGGAAGATAATGCAGGGACCTCTCTGTGCATTAAAACATATCCTTTTTTGTTGTTGTTGTTGTTGTTGAGGATCTACTATCAACTTTCCTCCTAGCCAACAGACTAATAATAATATACTGTCCAGAAAATACTGGGAAATTCTGAGAGCTACAGGTTTAAGACAAAATATACTGGTAACAACCTAGAGAGTATGTATGGGACTGGATATTGAGGATGCTGTATTAAATGGATAGAATACAAATTGGATAAGGAAGAGTTTATCCATATAAGAACACTCTTCCATGATATAGCATTTAACATCCTGGCAAGGACTCAGAAAGATGATGATAATATGTTACTAAGATGTTTCTTAGAAGCTTGAAAAAAGCAATGGTCCATACAAAGTGAAGTATAAATGCTGACTACCATGGCAAGCAATTGGGGGGGGGGGATCAAAAGATTCAGAGAAGTGCAAATGCTAAAGTGTATACATCATGTACAGCCAGAAATTCACCGGCTAACTGACTGACTAAAAGAGGACAGATGCCAAATGAGAAAAAAACCCTGCTATCCCATGGCAAGTCTATATACTAGATAAAGAAAATGCACAAATACAGCATTGCAAGCAGAAGGGCACATCTGAAACCTATAAGCATGCTGCCCCTTGCTACCCCAGGGCCAGGCAGTATGGACAGGATCACCCTAAGACCTCTTCTCCTTAGAATGCAGAGCCATCCTGGGCTGCTGCCTCATTTCATGGAAAGGAAGAAAATGGGGAGACCAGCAACACACTAGAGCTGACCAGGCTCTGGAGAGTTGGGTGACAAAAAATGTACCCCAAGCACCTGGCACCCAGCAGTCTCCTATGCCATGTCCTTCCCTGCTAGTTAGCTCCTCTACTGGTGGGTTGATAAGGGACTGGAGAGGAGAGGAGAGTCACTTCCATCCACCAGGACTGCTCTTTGGCCTCCAAAACAAGGAGGAATGGCAACTGAGTTCCAAGTAAAGCAATATGATCATTTACTTAGGTAACTCAGTGTTTGAAAAAGGGGATTACTCAGACATTTCAATCACTATTGGCACAGGGTCTAAGTTGACATTAATACTCAGGGCCATGAAGCATCACCTTGTTGTGGTTTCCATGTTGTAGTAGGTAATGGCCAGGTAATAAACCCAGGTCCAGTTTGCAATGGACCTACTGTGTTCATAGATCCACTCAGTGCTCGTTTCCTGGGTCTCCAAATGTGCAGTTGGAAAGCACATGCCTGGTATTTAGGTGAACCCCCACATTTCCTCTTTGACCTGTGGTATAAGAGCTGCCATAGTGAGGAAAACACAGTGGAAGCCTCTGAAACTGCAACTCTCCTCCAACCAACACAGTAAAAATAAACACTAATATTGAAACTTGGGTGCAATGGCAAAGCTTAACACCACCTTTAATTGACTTAAAGGATGCAGGAGTGGTAGAACCCATCACATCACTGTTTAAGTTAAAAGTCTGTCCCTTGATACAAACAAGTGAAAACTAGCAGAAGAAAGTCAACTACTGCAAACATAACCAAGCAGCAGCCCCAGTTGAAGCTGCTGCAGTGAATACGGTATCTCTGCTAGAGCCAATTGACAAGACTGGATACAAGATGTGTGACCACCGATCTAGCATATGCATTTATTTCCATCACTATGAGAAAGGAGGATCAAAAGAAGTCATATTTAAGTGTGATGGAAGCAGCATACGTTTTAAGCTTTTCTTCAGGCCTAATCTTACTCTACACCTAGTCCACTGTATTAATGGTATTGAGTTAATCAAACCGAATAGCCAAGAAACAGCAAATACACTGGAGGCCTTGGTTTGACACAGGCATTCTAAAGGGTGGAAGATAAACCTTACAAATATTAAAGTTTCTGGAGTTCACTTGACTGGGGTATACCTGGACATACCTTCCAAAATAAAAGACAAATGCCTGTATCTTGCACCTTCTACCACCGAGAAGTAAGCACAAGGCTTGGTAGGCCTTTTGGGGGTTCTGGCGACAGCACAATCTACAGCAGGAATTCACCTTTATCTGGTGACATGTAGGACAACTAAATTCAAATTGGATCCAGAACAGGAAAGAGCTCTTGAACAAGTCCATTCTAAAGTGCAAGGAATCTTGCTTCTTGGGCCATATAATCCAGCAGATTCCACAGTCCTGGAGATACTGTGAAAATTACTGTGTAGTGCTTATAGCAGTAAGAGAATCACAACTGGAAGACCCAGGATTCTTGAGAAAAAATATGTCACCAGTAAGGGAGAACTATGCACTGTTTGAAAAATATCTCTCAGTCTATTCTGAATCTGGGCAGCAATTGAGTGGCTGATATTGAGATATCACATGACTATGTGATCAGAGCTATATATCCGGAGCTGGATTCTGTCACACCAAAAAGCAATAAGGCTTGGTGGGATCAACAGCAATCCATCATAGGTGTGAGTGTTAAATCCAGGATCAGGCTTAAGAAGACCCAGAAGCCACAAATATGTGTAAACTGCAAGAGTAGGTGGCCCAGACTACCATATCAAGCTCCACTGTTACAAGAGTGGGTTTCATTTGGTTCATGACCATGACCGTAGGGTGGGCCACCCTTCTGACTTGCTGACAGAGGACAAAATAATCCCAGGAGGTATTGGCACAGGAGTAGCCCTGAAAAAAAGTAGTGAAGGGAAATCTTCTCAATCAAGAGCTGTGATGGTGTAGCTAATCATCTTTGTGTAGAAGTAGCTTAGTTCAAGATAAGAACACACATGGAATTATTGGTGATTATAAATGTTTTCATTCATAGGTCAGGGGTTTAGAAGGAAAAAGATTGGGAGACCAACTGCAGACAAAATCTGAGGAAGAGGCATGTGGATGGATCTATGGGAGTGGCTAAGAATGTAAAATTCTCTGTATTACATCCTGATGCTCACCAGAGGCATTCAAAGAAAGAGTATTACAAAATAACTACCTTGGCAGAATAACTAGGCCAGCCTCTCTCATTTTATGGCACCATGGCCTTATAAAGCGTAGCTGTGGTGGCAGGAATAGAAGCTATGCATAGGCTCAAAATGTGAACTCCACCTTATGAAGGCTGATATCTTCACAATGGCTAGATTCCAGAGCCCCCATTATAGCACCAGCCCCTGAGGGGACCATCTTGCTAGTAGGTAGTAAATGGATTATTTTAAACTCTTTCTGCTGCACAAAGGCCAACAATTAATCTTTTCTTGGATTGCACATATTCTGGGTACAAATTTTCCTTTCCTGCCTCATCCAACACCACTAACCAAAGGCCTAGACCGTGTTTGATCCCACTGACACAGGAAAGTGCATAACATTGCTTTGGGCAAAGGAATCCAGTTTACAGCAAGGAGGCACAGCAATGGGCACATGTCTATGGTCCTAGCACATTCTACACCACACAGAATTTGCTAGCCTAATACAGCAATTAGTATCAGTCTTTTTAAGATACAATTGAGGGGTCAACTTGAAGATGCTGCATTCTGAGGGTGAGACAATATCTACCAGGATGTTATATGTCCTATACTGTCCCAGTAGATAAACTCCACGGATTCAGGAAATAAGGGATGAAAGTAGGAGAGTCATCCAATTTACTACCATCCCCAGGGTCCCTCTTAAGGAATCTTTGCTTTCTGTCCCTGGAAAATTTGGTTCTGAGGGTCCAGAAGAGAGATATCCAATAGAAATTTCTGCAATGAGATATGATCAGTATCCATGCTGTCCAACACATGTGTGGCTATTGAGAATTTTAAATGTGACTACTGTGACTGAGGAACTAAATTTTTTTATTTTATTTAATTTTAATTAAGATCATGCACTTTTTTTTCTTTTTCTTTTTCTTTTTTTTTTTTTTTTTGTCTGCCTGTGTTATTTCATACAGCCCATCTTCAAGGTCAGAAGTTCTCCTGTTTCTGCAAGCCTGCTGGTTAAACTCTCTGTTGTGTTTTTTTTTTATTTCGTTGAATGAATTATTCAACTTCGCAAGCTCTGCTACATTCTTTTTCAGGGCATTGATTTCCTTGTACATTTCTTCTTTCAGGTCCTGTATACTTTTCCTCATTTCATCATGTTG
This sequence comes from Galeopterus variegatus, assembly GCF_000696425.1. Lineage (NCBI taxonomy): Eukaryota > Metazoa > Chordata > Mammalia > Dermoptera > Cynocephalidae > Galeopterus > Galeopterus variegatus. Next base: position 387,768 of record NW_007726116.1, on the reverse strand, counting down.
TCTAGCTGAGTTTTCTTGTATCTCATTTAGTTTCCTTAGAATTATCACTCGAAATTCCTTGTCAGACATTTCAAGGGCTTCTTGCTCTATAGGATCTAGAGCTAGAGAGTTATTACCTTTCGGTGGTGCACTTTCTTGATTTTTCATATTTCTGGTATCTTTCCTTTGATGTTTAGTCATTGTGGAAAGGGATTTCACGGTCCACTGGTTCGACACTATTGTCTGCCTAGGATCCTGCCGGGGCTGCCAATTTGGCACAGCTGCCTCACTGTCTGCTCAGTCACCCACTGGCACCTCAGACGCATGGCTGCCATGGTTCTTAGGCCTCTCTGGGGGCCGCCTCTCTGGTTGGCATGCACTCGGCTGGGCTGGGGATGGGGTTCTGCAGCAGCAAAGTCTACCTGCTGTAATCACGCATTGGCGCTGCAGGGCATGTGGTCTCTGTAGGTCTCGGGCCTCTCCAGAGAGGCACCTCTCTGGTTGGTGAGCACTCAGCTGGGCTGGGGCTGGGGTCCAGCAGTGGTGAGGCCTTCCTGCTTGGTCACACACTGGTGCCATGGGGCGCATGGTCTCCACGGGACTCAGGCATCTCTGGGGGGGGCACCTCTCTGGTCAGCATGCACTCGGCCAGGCTGGAGATGGGGTCCAGTAGCAGTGAAGACTACCTGCTCAGTTGCAAGCTGGTGCCATGGGGCACGTGGTCTCCGTGGATCTTCGGCCTCTCCAGGGAGGTGCCTCTCTGGTTGTTGCTCACTAGGGAAGATATCAGACAACTTTAAGCACTCAAATATGAGAGTCATGGGTATTTCAGAAGGAGAGGAAAAAGGAGATTGCATTGAAAACATATTCAACAAATTAGTGGCAGAAAGCTTCCCAGGTATAGGAAAAGACACAGATCTTCAGATTCAGGAAGCTCAAAGATCACCAAATGTATTCAACCCAAAAAGGTCTTCTCCAAGACATGTTATAGTCAAATTGGCAAAATTCAAAGACAAAGAGAGAATCTTAAAAGCTGCAAGAGAGAAGCATCAAATCACTCATAAGGGATCCCCAACCAGACTAATATCAGACTTTTCATCACAAACTCTAAAAGCCAGAAAGGAAAGGGATGATACATTCAAAATGCTAAAAGACAGAGATTTCCAGCCAAGAATACTCTACCCCACAAGGCTATCTTTCTGAAATAAAGGACAAATAGTATATTTCTCAGACAAAAAAAACCTGTAGAAGTTCACTACCACACAACCACCCTTACAAGAAATTCTCAAGGGAGTACCGGGTTTGGTACCCGAAAAATAACTACCACTGCCATAAAAATTCAAGAAAAATCAAAACCAACTAGTAAAAGAAAAATGCCAACAATGAAGAGAAAAAAAAAAGTTTATCTACAACCAAAGAAACCAACAAATACAGAAGACAAACAGCAAATCAGAAAGAAAGGAACAAAAGACACTTAAGACATGCAAACAAAAATCAATAAAATGCTAGGAGTAAATCAAGATTTTTCAATAACAACTCTTAATGTAAAAGGATTAAATTCCCCAGTCAAAAGATACAGATTGGCTGATTGGATTAAAAAGGAGGACCCAACTATATGCTGCCTTCAAGAGACCCACCTCACCTATAAAGACTCACATAGACTAAGAGTGAAAGGATGGAAAAAGATTTACCATGCAAACAAAAATGAAAAATGAGCTGGAGCAGCTATTCTTATATCTGATAAAATCGACTTTAAACTAAAAACCATAAAAAGAGATAATGAGGGCCACTACATAATGATAAAAGGATTCATCCATCAAGAAGACATAACAATCATATATATATGCACCCAATGTCAGAGCAGCCAGATGTATAAAGCAAACTCTATTAGACGTAAAGAAGGAAATAGACACTAATACCATAGTAGAAGGGGACCTGAACACCCCACTAGCAATACTGGATAGATCATCTAGGCAAAGAATCAGCAGAGAAACACAAGATGTAAACAACACTCTAGCTCAATTGGACTTGGCAGATGTCTATAGAACATTCCATCCAACAACCTCAGAATATTCATTCTTCTCATCAGCACATGGATCATTCTCCATGATAGATCACATGTTAGGTCACATGTCAATTTTCAACAAATTCAAAAAAATTGGAATTATCCTATGTATTTTTTCATACCACAATGGATTAAAATTAGAAATCAATAATAAAAGAAATTCTGGAAACATGGAAATTAAACGACATTCTACTTAATGTCATATGGGTCCAAGAAGAAATCAAACAGGAAATCAAAAAATTTATTGAAATTAATGAAAACAATGATACATCATACCAAAACCTGTGGGACACTGCAAAAGCAGGACTAAGGTGGAAATTTATTGAATTAAATTCTTACTTCAGAAGAATGGAAAGATGGCAAGTGAACAACCTAATACTTCACCTAAGGAACTAGAAAAAAAAAGAACAATCCAAACCCAAATTTAGCAGACAGAAATAAATCATTAAGATCAGAGTAGAACTTAATGAAATTGAAACCCCCCAAAAATGATACAAAAGATAAATGAATCAAAAATTTGGTTTTTTGAAAAGATAAATAAAATTGACAAACCATTAGCACAACTAACTAAAAAAAGAAGAGTGAAGACCCAAATAACAAAAATTAGAAATGAAAAAGGTGATATTACAACTGATACCTCTGAAATACAAGGAATCATTAGAGACTGCTAAAAACAACTATAGGCCAACAAATTTGAAAATCTGGAGGAAATGGATAAATTTCTGGAAACCCACAAACTACCAAAACTGAGCCAAGATGGTGTAGAAAATCTGAACAGACCAACAACAACAAAAGAGATTGAAGCTGTTATCAGAAGGCTCCCAACAAAGAAAAACCCAGGACTGGGTGGGTTCACAGCAGAATTCTACCAAACCTTCAAAGAGGAATTGACACCAATTCTCTACAAATTATTCCAAAAGATTGAGAGGAAATTTTCTCAAACTCATTCTATGAAGCAAACATCACCCTAATAGCAAAACCGAGGAAAGATATAACAGGAAAAGAAAACTACAGTCCAATATCCTTGATGAATATCGATGCAAAAATCCTCAATAAAATACTAGGTAATAGAATACAGCAACACATATGCAATATTATACACCATGATCAACTGGAATTCATCCCAAGGTTGGTTCAACATATGCAAATCAATAAATGTGATACACCATATCAATAACATCAAACGCAAGGACCATATGATCATCTCTATAGATCCTGAGAAAGCATTTGATAAAATTCAACACTCATTCATGATAAAGACTCTCTACAAGTTAGGTATAGATGGAAATTATCCTAATGTAATTAAAGCCATATATGATAAACCCACTGCCAATATCATCCTGAATGGGGAAAAGCTGAAAGCTTTTCCCTTAAAAGCAGGAACTAGACAAGGATGCCCACTATCACCACTCCTATTCAACATAGTGTTGGAAGTACTAGCCAGAGCAATCAGAAGGAGAAGGGCATCCACATTGGAAAAGATGAATTCAAACTGTCCCTGTTTGCAGATGACATGATCCTATATATCTAACAGCCTAAAACCTCTAGAAAAGAACTCTTGGAGTTGATAAATGATTTCAGCAAAGTTCCAGGATACAAAATCAACACATAAAAATCAGTAGTATTTCTATTCTCTGATTGTGAGCATACAGAAAGGGAAATCAAGAAAGCTTACCTATTTACCATAGCCACCAAAAAATAAAATACTTAGGAATGGAGTTAACCAAAGATGTGAAAAATCTCTGTAATGAGAAGTATAAACCACTGCTGAGAGAAATTAAAGAGGACACAAGAAGATGGAACGATATCCCATGCTCTTGGATTGGAAGAATCAACACTGTGAAAATGTCCATACTACCCAAAGTGATATACAAATTCAATGCAATCCCCATCAAAATTTCAATGACATTTTTCTCATAAATGGAAAGAACTATCCAGACATTTATATGTAATAACAAAAGACCATGCATAGCCAAAGCAATTCTGAGCAAAAAAGATAAAACTGGAGGCATAACACTACCTGACTTTAAACTATACTACAAAGCTATAATAACCAAAAGAGCATGGTAATGGCATAAAAACAGACACACTGATCAAGGAATAGAATAGAGAATCCAGAAATCAACCCGCACACCTACAGCCATCTGATCTTTGACAAAGGCACCAAGCCTATACACTGGGGAAGAGATTACCTCTTCAGCAAATGGTGCTGGGAAAACTGGATATCCACATGCAGGAGAATGAAACTAGACCCATACATCTCACCATATAAAAACAAATCAAAATGGATTAAAGAATTAAATATACACACTGAAACATTAAAACTTCTTTAAAGAAAACATAGGAGAAACACTTCAGGAAGTAGGACTGGGTACAGACTTCATGAATACGAAACCAAAAGCATGGGCAACCAAAGGAAAAATTTAAAAATGGGATTATATCAAACTAAAAAGCTTCTTCACAGCAAAAGAAACAATCAACAGAGTTAAAGACACCAACAGAGTGGGAGAAAATATTTGCAAAATGTACACCTGACAAAGGATTAATATCCAGAATATACAAGGAACTGAAACAACTTTACAACAAAAAATCAAGTAACCCAGTTAAAAAGTGGGCAAAAGAGCTAAATAGACATTTCTCAAAGGAAGATATACAAATGGCCAACAGACACATAAAAAACTGCTCAACATCACTCTGAATTTGGGAAATGCAAATCAAAACCACACTGAGATACCATCTCACCCCAGTTAGGATGGCTAATATCCAAGAGACTGTAAGTGATAAATGCTGGCGAGGTTGTGGAGAAAAACTCTCATATATTATTGGTAAGACTGCAAAATGGTGCAACCTCTATGGAAAATTGTATGGAGGTTCCTCAAACAATTGCAGATAGATCTAGCATATGATCCAGCTATCCCACTGCTGGGAATATACTGAGAAATGGAAATCATCAAGTCAAAATATACCTGTTCTCCAATGTTCACTGCAGCACTATTTACAATAGCTAAGAGTTGGAACCAGCCCAAATGTCCATCATCACATGAGTGGATATGGAAAATGTGGTATATCTACACAATGAAATACTACTCTGCTATAAAAAGAATGAAATACTGCCATTTGCAACAATATGGATGGAGCTAGAGAGAATTATATTAAGTGAAACGAGTCAGGCACATGTTCTCACTTATTTGTGGGAGCTAAAAAATAAATAAATAAATACACAGATAAACTGGGGGGGGGGAGGAGAAGAAGACACAACAGTTACGATTCCTTGACATTGATATGACCAACAGATATGAGGTTGTTGGGAGGGAGGGGGGAGAGAGAAGAGGGAGAGAGGTTTCGGTAATTGGCCACAATAATCAACCACATTGTATAGTGACAAAATAAAATTAAATTAAAAAAAAATCATGCAGTTTGCCCACTTTTTGGATGAGAGTGCCATTTCTTCACTGATGTAACAATCTCCTTTATGCCACAGGTCACTTTACTTTTCTTGACATAACTGGGTCCCTAACTGAAGGACCAGGGTTGTTACTCTTTGGATGGTCATACTGAAGCCCTCTCATTGGGCTTGCAGAGATATATATATGCAGGAACTGTCCCACCAACCCACCCAGAGGGAAGGTAGGGAATGGAGCTCACAACACATCAGTTGTTCTCTAAAGAAATGCTCTATACATACTTGGTTATAGTTTGAATGTCCCCCCAAAGCTAATATTGAAACAATCTCCAAAGTGGCAGTATTGAAAGGTGGGGCCTTTGAGAGGAGATTGGCTCTGCCTTAATGAATGTATCAATTCATTTATTAATTAGTGGATTAATGGATAAATTATCCCATGAGTGGCATTGGTGGCATTATAAGGATAGCAAGTGAGTATGCTGGCATGCTCAGCCTTCTAAACATGTAATGGGACACTGTAGAGAGTCCCTACCTAGAAGTCCCTCACCAGGTGCACCTCCTTGACCCTGGAATTCCCAGCCTCCAAAACTGTAAGAAATTAATTACATTTCTCTATAAATTACTCAGGTTGGGGTATTCTGTTATGAGTAACAGAAAATGGAGTAAGACACACCTTCCCCTAATATCCACTCTCTTGGCCTGTTCTTCTGTCAGTGGATGTGAAGGAGCTCCTGAGTCATGTAAAGGTTTTCTACTTTGAAATTCTGCATTTGGCCTAACATCTCCTTTGTAATACAGCACCTTACAGAGGATTGGTGCCACAGCAGAAACTCCCAGTTTAACATCCTATTATGTGCACTACATAGGTGGAGATGCAGGATGCAAAATATTAAGGTACTTCCCTTAATGGGACTTTATTAGTACTCGCTTGTTTTTGATGTGAGGCCTTGGGGATAGGAGTTGTAGTGCAATATTGAGCCAGTTATTGGTTAAACAGGTTTCTCTGGACCACTGTGAAGGTTGCTCAAAATTTGTAGGAATATTTTTTAGGGAAAATGAGAATTAAATTCTAAAGACAAAAACTGACCGATATGATTCTGTAATACAATTGACTTGTAGGTTAAAAACTTGCTGGAGTTGGTGATTGATTTGCTACCCAAATCCTCAAACCTGTAGCTTGAAGATGTCTGGCTGGAGCCAAAGGTGAAAGTTATGCTCTGAGACAAACTGGTGGCCTAGAGAAAGCTGACAGCCCCACCACACTGTTTCACTGCAGTAGTCCTACACTCCACTCAAGCAAATAAGTCCCATTCTTCCAGGAAAATATCTTAACGATAATTTTTAAATATGTTTGCTCTAAATTATCAACCAAATTTATTTTGTCCACTCAGCATGGCTCCTTTAAACTTGCTAAGTGAATTTGAACCCTGGTGATCCATGAATTCAAATGTGGGCAACTTCCACATTCTTCACAGTGCCTTCTACTTTGGAATCCGTTAGTAAATACTTTCTGAACTTACACAACTGCCTATCACTATTTCTAACAAAAAATAAGTTAGACCTGCAAAGGAAGACACTTACATACAGTCACATTTCATGCAAGGAAAGCTTTCTTGATGACTTTGCGCATTTTAAAACTCATACAATTTAAAACTAATTTTCCCATAGGAGTAAACTTAAAATAAAATTACATTATTTCAAATTTTGCATGGCAACTGAAAATTCATTCGTATTTTATGTCACACTATTTTAAATTACCATAATACAAATTTACATAAAATATGACCCTATTTTATGTATATGAGCCCTGAAAAGGTTACAGATATGTGTCTTAAATACATGAGGCTAGTTAGTTCTTCAGTCTGTTTTTTGACAGATATTAGTAATAGCAGTTTCTATACGACTATTTCTAAATAAAATCAGCAGTATTTTCTATAGTCTAAATAGGTTAGAAATAAATACTGAATTAAGGAGATTCACAATTCACCAAGGTAATCTGCCTTTTTACATCCAAAGTGAATGGAAGGTCTTCCTAATTTCCAAGTTTTGAACTTCAGATCAGTGTGTCAGTAGTAAAGGGAACATCAAGCCTTGAATTTGCTTTCAATGTTAAAAATCTCTCTAAAGGAGCAAGATGGCGATGGGTCTGGAGTGAGCGTGCCAGAGGACAGAGCAAGCCTGAGAAGTGTGCGCTGTGCTGCGAGAGTACTATTTGCATTTCCAAGAGCAACAAAAAACAAGTAAATCACTGATCAACTAATCTACAACAAAAAAAAGCAACTACAGTCTCGAGGTTTTAGGTCCGTGCAAAATAAGATTCCCAAGAGCGCCCCAACCGCGCCGGGAGACCAAGCTGCCCAAGGCAACAAAGGCCAGGAAAGATGGCAGCGGCGACGCAGAGACGGAGAGGAAGGTGCAGGACCGGCCCAGCTCTGGGAGCTTTGTGAGTGACCCCCAGCCCAGCCCCGCTTGGGGGGCAAAGGCCCGCCCGGCCCCCGCTTACCACACCAGGCTAGG
>NW_007726116.1:378159-379014 GCF_000696425.1 Galeopterus variegatus | reverse complement strand
TCCATTTTCTCTGGGGGGGGGGGCAGAGCCGGCTGGCTCAGATTGGGCAAGCCAGCCATCTTCGCTTGGCGTGGCTCCTCACTGAGCCGTGCCACTTGTGTGCCCCGGGGCCTGTGGACCAGCCACCAATCCCACGCCACCCGCGGATCTCTGGCAGGGCTGGTGGCATGGGGAGCCCCCGGCCAGCGTCGGGAGGGCAGGGAAGAGGATTCCGGCCAGACTGTCACTCCACCGAAGCCCCAGGTAAACTCCCTGCTTCCGGGAGGCAGATACCATCTCTGTGGCCTTCAGTTCGGAAAAACCCCAGACTGATTTCTGGTTGGGAGAGGGGTGACCGGGGTGCCCCCGAGCCCGCTTGATCCTGCTGGAGAGCTGACGGCCTGAGGGCACTGAGCCGGTTCACGGCGGGGGATTCAAAGAGGAACTGTGTGCTGTGGGATCCTCCCCCGGGGGGCTCGCGTCCTGGTGTGGGAGATAACTCAACCACACAGGGGGTTGCATTACCGGGGGGAAGGTGGGAGCCCAGAGAGGACCTTGACCAGGGCCGCAGGAATGCCCACAGTGTCCGTGGTGGAGGCCTGAGACTCCTTTGGGGCCGGGCAAGGCTGAGACGAGGAGAATTGCAGAAGACACGCCCCAGCCCTGTACTGAGCGCACAGAGAGGGGAGGGGTCCGGCAAAGGAGGAGGAGTTTCGGAAAAAAAGAGGCACCCTCCGGGAAGCCCCATCATGTGCACACAGAGAGGGGAAATGCCTAGATAGCGAGGCGGAGACTTACAGATCTCACACACCCTTTTGGGCTGGCAGGACAGGATCCAGCTGCCAGGGCCAGAACTCAAGGATCAGGGAGAACTCC
>NW_007726116.1:365940-376508 GCF_000696425.1 Galeopterus variegatus | reverse complement strand
CCATAATAATCATATACATTGTATATTGACAAAATAAAAATTTAACGAAAAAAAAAAAATTTCTCTAAATATCTCAGGGAGGGCTGGATGCCCACTCTGACAGCCAAGTACCGAAAGCTGTAAAAGACTGCCTCAATTCTATCAGAGTATCTATTTCGTGGCATTTTGCATTAAGCCACTTTTGAGCTATTAAAGTTTTTTTGTTTGTTTGTTTTTTTAAGTTTGCTAATCATCAGGAAGCACTCACTTTCATCTGGGATTTGTTAGCAATGATTGCATTTCCTCTGGTCCTGTGTTTCATAACAAGCTTTCAGAATTAGTGTTGGTGGTGGCCAGAATACAGACATCTTGGAAAGCACTAACTCCACCCCCCTACCCTCACTCCCCTGCCAATCACTCTGTGTGCCCTCTTTGCTCTTCCTTAGGTTCATAGAATTAAAAATAGAAGGATAACTTCAGACAGATGGAAGAATACTGATTTTATATAAATGTACAGAGTTGGGGATATGTGCTGGTTGTATCAATTAGGAGATCAGTACATCATACTAAAATATGCTGATTTTTTAATATGGACATATTAAAGTGTTTTCTGTCTGAGTCTGTAGTCCTTTTCTGAAACCCTCATCCTTTTCATCATGGTTTAAAATTTCTTGCTGTATCAATCGGTTTCCCAGCAAGAAGCATATGTGCTTGTTTGCATATATTTCTTCTCCAAAATTCAGGAGTTGCTAATGTAATAGTATTAAGAGGTAAGGCTTTTAAGAGGTGATTAGATCACAGGGCTCCCCACTTTGTGAATGGGATTAAGGTCATCATAAAAGAAGCTTCATGCAGCCTTTAGCTAGCCTTGCCCTTCCAACTGCCGCCATGTGACAGGACACAGAGTTCCTCCCCTTCAGAGGAGGCAGCAAAGAGGTGCCATCTTGGAAGGAGAAGCAGCCCTCAGCAGACAAACAAAGCTGCCTGTGCCTTGATCTTGGACTTCCCAGCCTCCAGAACTGAGAGAAAATAAATTTCTGTTCTTTATAAATTATATGGTCTGAGGTATTTTGTTATAGCAACACAAATGGACTAAGACAACATGGTGCATTCAAAACAGTTTAGCTGAAAGTCCAGGATGAAGGCAACTCACTGCAGACATTTGAGGCACACTGACACATTTGAACAATGGGAATCCGTTACTACATCTAGGCCTGAAGGACAAAAGAGAGGTGTCAGTGTTACTGGAGTTTTAAGAGGGATGAAGCCATGAAAGTTCACTCACCCCAGACACCTGGCAGTAAAATAAAGAACCAACATTTCTCTTCCAATCCCTCATATCCTGTCTGTACCCCTGCTGTTCATCCTCAACTCGCTGAATCCAACTGGAAGTCCAGAACAATAACAACAAACTAAACAACAACAAACTATAAAAACAACCATATCTGGCAATGTGAATAAGAGAAGCCAGTCTCCCAGGTCACAGAGCAGAACTAAGGAAGGCAGAGAAGGAATCTGGGGAGCAAATAGAGAATAACCAGCTCATTTGCCCCCTTACTAGTTTTAAATAAACTCTTGTCATGAATTCCCTCCATGGCCCTGTCATGCTCCCGCTGACTTTTCATTTCAAAGCAAGGTGTGTCTATCCATTCATTCATTCAAAAAAAATTTTTTTTTAATTTATTGAGTGCAGCTACACAATAAGCTTTGTACTAAAACTGGGAATACAAAAAGAAAACCCAGATAAAGTCCTTGGATGTTAGAATAAAGGGTCATGGCCAGGGGCTTGGAAAGGGAGTTTGAATGGGAGAGCCACCGACACAGCCACGACTCTGCCCCCATCTTCACACCTGCCTCAGTCCACCATCATTGTAGCCAATCATCTGTCAACAACTTCCTCTGCTCAAGACCCGTTTTTTTCCCACGGGCCCTGCCCTGCTATATTCTAGAAAAGTTCAATTCCTCTCAGAAACAAACATGTTCATGTTCTTTAGCTCTAGGAATATAATGCTGTAATGTTATGGAAGCCATTTATAAGCAAAATGAGAGTGTTGGGACTCAGAAAACACTACCCCAAAATACTTAGAACTGAAGAAGATTGGCAGGGCCCCAGAAACAAGGTCATTCTGACCCTCCCCTGTCTATCTGTGTGAAAGCTGGCCATAAAGAAATTCTCTGACCTACCTTGTCTGAAAGTAGGTCATAAGATCCTCATTTCAGAGGGGCACTGCCCTATGCCCAGGGGGAAAGAAGTCTACACAGAGAGGCCCAAGAAGAATCTGCACATACAGGTATTGGGGAGATCCCCCCTCTGTCTATTATCATTAGATCACACTCTTATTCAACTACATTTCTACATGGCTGTCTATTCTTCAACAACCTAAGCATAAAAATTGATAGTTTTCGCTGGGTTTGGGGGCTTTCATTTCTGAAGGCTCCTGTGTAACATAAAACTTGATTAAATATATCTGTTATGCTTTTCTCTTGTTAATCTGTCTTTTGTTATAGGAGTGTCAGCCGTGACCCTTAGGATGGGTGAGGAAAGGTATCATACCTTTCCACCCCTACAAGATAGAAGATAAAATGGGCAAAAAGAAAAAGAATATGGGGCCGGCCCCGTGGCGCACTCGGGAGAGTGCGGTACTGGGAGCACAGCAGCGCTCCTGCCGCGGGTTCGGACCCTATATAGGGATGGCCGGTGCGCTCCCTGGCTGGTGCGGGTGACACCAAGCCAAGGGTTGCGATCCCCTTACCCGTCACAAAAAGGAAAAAAAAAAAAAAAAAAAAAGAATATGACTTTTAGTTCTTGTCGGTTTCCCTAATATTTGTAGGAAAAATATAAATATACATGTATATTCACAGGTACACATGTAATCTTGGAAAGAAACCAGTGGTGGTGCTTCAAGCAGTACTAGTAGACAGGATGAACACACTCCAATTCTTTTGACTACCACACAGCATTTATTGAATGCACAGGGGAGCAACTGGCAGAAAACCCTGTATCTTACAGCTCACTTCCTTACTTGGAACCATCCTAATTCACCAGCCCCTGATTGATTGTAGCCATGTCTTAGGCTGCTGTAACTACTCCAATTTCCAGTACTAAAAATGTGCTGGGGGAGAGGAGAATTGTGCATTTGGATACCCCCCATCCTGCTGAATAGAAAGGATTACTGTTGAACTTCAAACATTTTGCCACAGACACGTTGTTTACACAACACAGCTGCTAGAATGATTTTGATGACAGGAACTTATTAAGGCCTTTGGGGGATGATGATATTTGTTGAAATCATTATGTCTGTTTGCTGCCTAAGATTGATGTTCCATCACCAGTCCTAGGCTTCAGGCACACTGTGGCATACACAAGTTTTGTGGACTGAACTGCAAGCCTCTCCCCACTATAAAAACTCATCAGTCCCTTGATTAAAAGTTTTCAGTGTCTTCTACAGCCTGAGTGATCAAGTTCAAGTTCTCTGACAATGTACACAAGGCCTTGTATAACCTGGTTACTATCTCCGCAACTCTCCCTGCTGGACACAAATGGTAATTGTCTGATCATCATACGCTCTTCCTCTCCCTGGTCCTAATTCTCTGTTTAGAATGCCTAATCTACCTTAAAAAAAAAAAAAAAAAAAAACTCTTCATCTTTAAGGTTCATCTCATCTCTTCACCTTCCAGCAAGCCTTCTTTGATATCTATCCCCTCCCTACTTTATACAGCTCCACTAATATTTTGTAATTTCTTCTACCAGGGTTCTGAGCACATCACATGCTAATGAAGCCCCTTTCCCCTTTCAGGGGCCCTGCTCTTTTTCGTGGGCCCCCTGCAGGCTGCATCATTATGTCCTATGTCACACCTACCTTCAAAATTTAGCCCATGAATCCATGTCCTCCAGTAGTGATCCAAACATAATTAGCTTTTTATGTTTATTAATGTTTCTGAACATGTAAGAAGCTCCAAAGAGAAACACAGTGTATGACTCCCTTCTCCCTGTCTTCAACATCATACTGAGCTGTTCTGCCATAGTCCACCTTCCCACAGTATGCTCCAACCAGCTGTGAACAGATAGATAGGAAAGAACAAGGGCAGATCAATTTACCAGTCTGACCTCTGGTAGGAAGTAGCCCTACCAGGCTGCCCTGCCTTCCCCATCACCCTGGAGATTCCGGTAAATACGATTTCTCTATCTGTTGGTGTTTTTTTTATCTCCCTCAAAAGATCATGAATTCCTTGAGGGCAAGAATTGCATCTAAAGTATTTTTATATTCCCCAAAGTTGAGAATAGTGCATAGAAGATAGTGGATCCCAATAATGAATCAATAAAATTATTAAAACAGAAAATGATTTTTAAATTCTAAGCTTTGACCATTAAACAATGCTGCACTTTACAGTAGGAGAGAGAATTGCTGACTTTAATGTAGACTTCTGGAATTTACAAGTCACACTTTGTCTTTCCCAAATATTATTCAATAGAAGATCTCTTTAATGAGAATCTTGAAAAATAGCAGCAGTTATAAGGAGTTAAAGGAAAATGAAGGAGGTAAAGACTGTCTTGTTTACAGTCATTGGTTTGCTTCAAATTTCTGTTCTTTGTCTTTCTCTAGCTTTTCCATTTCTGGCTTTGTCACGGGTACTTGGTTTTTTTAGGCTCCAATTTTAATTCCACAATATCTTATATTGCAAATAATTTAAATAAATAGAGCAAGTATTGCAAGCATCCTTCAACTTACTTTTAAGGTGTCTGAAAGATAAGAAAACAAAGGAAAACAAAACTTATGCCAACATATGTTTTCTGATGTATAATTTTTATGTCTATGAGTAATTGATTTTATTCAAAACAAGGAAATCCTTTTTTTTTTTTCATTTGCTTGGGAGTGCAGAATGAGGAGTATGTGTGTGGGAGTCATGGTACGAGCTAATTTAGTAAAGAACATTAATAGTAAAAGCTTTATTGAACACTTGTTTGTTCATGTTATTGTTTTTGTCCTATAACAAAAATTAATACGGGGGTTAATTACTACCATACTACCGTTTATTGAACACATGACACTCACATGTGCTGAATGCCTATATAGGCTCAGCCTTATAAGATGTGAGCTTGAGATCTTAGTGAAAATATGAATATATTTCAGATACAGAAGCATATTTGTTTCTAATGTCATAGCTAATAAATATCAAAAGAGGTGGTAAGTCCCAATAAGTAAATCAAATTTTAAAAATCCAGGACAAATTTCTTTTAAATTGTTACTATTTACTAGTAACATTTTCTCAATATTGTTGTTACTATTCTTGTCACAAAATTCTCTTCAATTTCAGTCTTCACAAGGCTTAATACTCACCAGCAATAAAATTGGCTTCCCAGAAAATTATTCTATTCTGAACTGAGTGTTTGTGCAACTAACTTTTATAAATACCTCCAAAACCATCCCTCCTTATTTTGTGTTTAACTTTATATTGATTGGTTTAATCTTACTGTTGAAAATAATTACTATAATTTATCCTTCAGAAATGAATGTAATGTGGTTCAGCTACGATTGGTGGGCATCTTGGGCTTACTTGATAACCCAATAATTGAAATTTTACTATTCATCTGCCTTAGTGTAGAGTGAGCTGTACAATGAACTCACAATTCCTGGTCTGATTGTCCAGACTGGGGAGAAGTACACATTTTAATACAATGGCTATGATGACCTTTCAAAGGACTGGGCCTTAGAATGGCTTAAACCATAGTAGGTTCTGCTTTCTGGGCACTTCATTGTCATGGAGGAGCTCTAGTGAGAAACTTATAAACAAATTCTTTCTTCCCAAAGTGCCAAGCATTTCTTCGTTATGAAATTTGCTCAGAATTCCATGAACAGTCTCTTCTGTACAATGAGACTCCATACTTCTGCACAGCTGCAATATCTGGCAACTTCCCTAGCCCTGGGAAGCTAATCAAGTAAGCAACAACCACCCTGGTTGTTGAAACCACAGGCAAGTTCTGGAAATGGCAGCCCACTGCTGCTCTCACCACAGAAAACGAAGAGCACATCGATTTTATTACCTGCATAGTCTCAACTAGCAGGATACTACTAAAAAGGCAATCAGAACAGTGGTTTATTACTGGCATGCCATGCACTTTGGTAGAAGCAATCGGGTTTTGTTTTCCTTTACTATCATCCTTGATCTTCTCAGCAAGGACAAGTGAGCAATACTAATTGAAGAAATCAGCATTGTGTGCTTCAACATGGTAGGGTTCAGGCAGCAGAGATGGGCACACATGCTCTCTAAGAGGCTTTCTTGCTTTCACCTCCTAGGAGAGCAACATACCATCTTGTGAGCCAAAAGTGCCCCCAACTGACACTGAAAATTAAAGATGAATGTGCTGCATATCAACGGCAATGCAAATCACTCTGCTATCCTCTTGAGTTTGTAGAGAAGATAACTCTTACTTCATTTACTATAGGGAGGTGTATCTTTCTGGCACCTTCCACAATACTGTGCTGTTCTGGACTCTGTCCAGAGTCAACAGCTGAGCACATGATGTAGTCTATGATTCAAAGGCCCAGGGTAGAAGGGAAATAATTCCCCAATGCCACTTTGTATTATCCTGCTTTTCACATAAATAAATCAACATCTTCTGAAAGATATTTGATTGTGTGAGTAGTAAATTTAAGAAGTTTGCTTCATGTGAGGATGAAACAAGTGACGTTATGTCCTTTAAAAATTGGTCACAGTTGAGAGAAGAACCACACGTGTCAGAAATTATTTGTACAATATGCATTTGAAAAAACAAATCACTCTTATCAGAATGTCAGGTTCTCCCACAATGGTCTTTTTTCCACAAACATATTTTTTTTTTTTTTTTTTACTACTCTAAAAATATAACTGCCTTAGAGAACAAAATTGAAAAAAATTACATTTTGCTACGTTCTATATATTTAATTTACAGACCTTAGCAAACAGGTTTTAAGATGTATTTAATTTAAGTAACTCTTTAATGCATTTAAAATGAACATTAACCTCTAACATACAAACCTACAGCAGGCCAGCTTTCCACTTGTGCATTAGAAAAATCATATTGGATTAGACATTAGACAAGGTAAATATAGCCCAGTTCATGATTCTCAAACAGACCTGACATTTAGTGTTGGAAACATATAGGATCTGTTGCTACTACTTAGTCTATAAAGCAAAAATGAGTCTTGGATCCACTTTTGGTATTATGGGATACCTTAAAAATTATGGCATTCTAAGGACACCTTCCTTCTAACTTTAAAAAGCGATAGAGGATTTGGAAGGGATAGAAATCTCACTTTTATGGTCAACTGTGTTCAACAGGGTCTGGAGCAGGCTTTCTCCACCTTGGCACTATTAAAACCTCAGGGCAGCTGATTCTTTGTTGTGGATGCTTCCTGCCTTTGTGGATGCTTACTTAGCAGCGTCCCTGGCTTCTACCCACTAGCTGTCTACCCACCCCCAGTCGTTATAATCAAAAATGTCTCCAGAGATTACCAAATGTGTTGGTGGGGGGGGAGGATTTTTTTTTCCACTTAAGGACCATTGGTCTAGGAGAGGAAAAATGGGGAATGTAACTTCATAAAATCTGAGCACTTCTCCATCCTTCTGGAGGGTAATCTCTGCCAGTTTGACATCGATTGTTACTGGGCTCACTCATCTCCTGGCTGAGGCTCCCCAAAATTTGAAACCTGGCATATAGGTCCAGCTGCCTGCCCCCTTTCAAAAATAAGCAACTCAGAAGTCAACTGTTAGTGAAGGTGGAAGTCAGCTTTTGCTCAGGAACACCAGTGACCTGAGGAGAGATGTTGGACTAACCCATCTCTCTGGTAAATCTGAAGGAAAATGGTGAGACTAACGCCTCAGACTTACTGAGGGATTTTAAAAGAGGGGGCTGAGGGAATGGAGCATGAGAAATGAAAAGCAGGAGGGAGGGGACCTGCAAGGGGCAGGAGCCAGTTCTTGCCATGGTTCTGTGTGGTTTCTGCTCCCGTCCTTATCTCAGGGTCCTGCTGGATAGTATATGCCTCATTGCAAGTCTGCTGCTTCAGGCTGGCTGGAAAACATTACATTCATGTAAATAGTGTCATCTTGCCCATAACCAAGGCTCAAAATATCAAAGAACCATGGAAAAAGAGGGAACTCAGAAAGGCATGCCAAGGGAAAAACTGTGTCCCTTTAAAATTTGCCTATGGCCCTTGTGGTTTTAGGTCTCAACATGGCTTCAGTCCTGCTCACTCCAACACATTGACTCCTCCAGCGTTGAAAGGGTGCTCTTTCTTCCTTACCTTCTGTGTGGTTCCTGGATTCCTCTCTGCTGACTGCTGCTCAGGCTCCTCATCTTCCTTCAGGCCATACAATGAGTCTGGGGCCTCTTTTCTGTTTCTCTTTTCTTTTACCATGTAATTTTATCCATTTACCTCTACTTTAGACTTTTGTAAGTTCCCAACTTTTGCCTGTCTTCTGGAAACTATACATTGGTCCTTTAAGCTCATTATTAACTCCAAATACCTAAAAGTGACCTCGTTTCTCCAGATCCCTTCATGTATCCTGTTCTTTTAACTATTATTGTCCTCATAAGCCTCCAGGTGTTTCAGGCTTTTAAATAGGGAGTTGTCTCTTCACTATATTTAATATAAAATCATTTGTCAATAAATTCCATTATTAAATTACATCCTGTCTAGTCCTTTCTATCTTGGAAAAGCTTCTTATACCTACACCTCTTTCAGTCGCCTCTCGATCTATTGAACACAGTCTCACGTTGCTGTGTGCCTTATGTTTAACAATATTTTCCCAATTGCCTCCATCATCTCCTTCGTCACTATCTACATAGCTCTGCAAGAGGATCCTTCCAAAAGCATAATTCTGATTGTCACTTTCCTCCTGAAAACTAATGTTAGTTGCTCCCTAACTTTTAGACACTGAAACTTCCATGATCAAGTTCAAATCTTCTTGTCTTTCCGGTCACCCCAACATGTCACCCCTGAAATATTTTCTCCCCATTTACAATATCATACCAGAGACTGTTACCTGAATATATCTTTATTTCTCACATTGTTACCATTCCTCAAGCTCTTTTCTTTAGCAGAAATATTCTTTTTTCTCTCTGTGCAAACAATCCTATCTACTCATGCATACCTGACTTACTCATGTCAAGATAAAACTTCCTGCATATTCCCAGATATAGTTAATCTTCCTCTCTCCGAGCTTCAACTACATCCAATACTTCATATTTTATCCATTCACATAGCTTCTTTTTCCATTATGAAATAGAGTTCTTTGTATTTCCTAATAAGGAATAAGGCACATTGCCTTATTTTTGATCAGTGCTAAATGAATGTTTGTTGAATTACGTGTATATCAGGAAGGCCAGGTTTCCCTTATTTCTTGCTTTAAAACAGCAAACATTTGATATTATATATGAAGAATCATTCACTATCACACTTTCCCTAAATACCTAATTGTAGGTGGCAGATTGCATTTTCCAAAAATGTCCACGGAAATATTTCCAGTCCTATATACTCTTGGAGAACCTATCAAAGAGTGGGGTCTATTTCCAATCCCTTTGAAATTGAGCAGGTCTCTATGTTGCCCCAACAAATTGAATGCAGCCCAAGTGATGTGGTATAACTATCAGGGTTAGGTCCTAAAGGGCAATCCAGCTTCCACATTGCTGCCTCTCACCAGGATGCCTACCTTTGCAATCCAAACCCTATGTTGCAAGGAAGATCAAATTAACACAACCTGAGGCATCCCCATGTGGACAGGAAAGGGGTTCCCCAGCTGACAGTCAGCATGGACCACCAGTCATGTGAGCAAGTGAGCTTTAAGAAGGCTCCTCCAGCACCAAGACTTCCACTTTTTCTGCTAAGGCTCCAGACATCATGGAGCAGAAAGACAAGCCAGCCCTTAAAATGTTTGGAAAGAATTTGTTCCAAGATGAGAAATCAGGCTAAAAGAAGTTTATTGGCACAGGCAACATGGTGGAGGCATAGGTCCAGGACGTAGCCCTGCTGGAATTCTGGGCCTGGGCTTTTATCCCTCACTATGCTGAGCCTATTGTTCCGACTGGTGGAAGCTTAGGCTAATGAGATGAAAGTTGAAATATCCAGTGGGAGCTCTTGGAGTGACATGTTAATCAGGTGACTCTTAGGTTGTTAAGGATTGATTGTCTTAGTATGCATAAAGGGTTTTGCAGGTGGACCAATGGCGTGAAGTCTCTGTGGTTTACTTCGGAAAGTTCCTTTAGAGGGCCCTTCCTGGAAACGTTTTGCTCCATAGGCAGGGCCTCCAACTGGTTAGCGCAAGTGACACCATTCTGAATACCTGTTTCTGTGACTAATATCCCTGTTCTGCCCTGTACAAATTCCTGACCGAGAGTATAAGTGGCTGTCTTAGACCACTATGTTTCAAGGTAATGATATAATACAATAATACAACCATAGTGACTGGAACATGCTTCCAAGAAAATCATATATATATATATACACGTATATATATATATATATATATATACGTGTATATATATATATGTGATTTTCTTGGAAGCATGTTCCAGTCACTATGGTTGTATTATTGTATTATATCATTAC
>NW_007726116.1:281916-364940 GCF_000696425.1 Galeopterus variegatus | reverse complement strand
ATATATATATATATATTTATATATATATATATATTTATATATATATATATATTTTTCCATTTTCACTCATATGTAGGAGATGAGCCTTTTCTCTCACGGAGAAATAGTTTCTACAATGTACTGAGGAGGGGAAGAGGGATAAGATAACTGAAACAAACTAAGGGGAGCTGTTAGTACAGGGAGGGATATATACAAATTACGGTTGTAGTTTTTTTTTTTTTAAACCTACCTATTATTTTGAGAATGATAATATTAGGCCTGTTGATGATATAAATAGTTGAATTTTTGTTCACTTCTAGGAGAGTTTTTAGGTAAATTAAAGATATTTTGCAAATTCAGACTAACGAATGGTTTTACATATAGGCATGAATCTCAAGGGAAAGATTTTCAGGTAAATAAAAAAAAGGGTTTTTGCTACTGTACAGTTTGAGAGTTAGTCTTTTGGGGGGGTATTGTCTTTCATACAGATCCCTGGAAGATGTTTACTGGGAAGAAATGTTGATCTTTTGAAGATCTATCACAGAATTCTTCTAGCCTGGTTTTTGATCAGACACTTTGTATCATGAGTCTGCAGAAGGACTAGTCACATTTCTCTCCCGGTTGATTTCTCCTGGAGTAGCAGTCCTGTTAGCCGTCCTCTTGTCATTCCCAACAAACACTGAGCTCTCTGCTCTCTTACTGTTAGTGTCGCCAGTATTCAACTGACGTCTGGCAGAACACTTGAGTTGCTATTGAAACACTACTTTAAAAAGGGGTAAATGCAACAATCATGAAATAGTTAATTTTATAATTAATTTTTTAATGGGCTTATGAAAATGATGGAGGCTATACAGTACCAGATGTGAAAACATATTCAAAATGAGTCAGAAGATTTTCTTTGTATCTCTAAAAAACAATTATGGCTTAAAAAAACAAAATAAACACTCTCAGCCCAATGATTTAGTCGTTGTTGTTGTTATTAGTACATGGGGGAAAATAAACTTCATTCATGTACATGTTTTTCAAGACGTGGAACCATTTTCTCGTATGCTTTGTTTAACCGCATTTTGTTTTAAATTTTTTAAGAAAAGTCAGTACTTAAGAGACTGCAAAGTTGAATTATTGATAAAATTCTGAATCAAATGTTAATTGTATTTATATTATAAATAGATATTTTATAAAGTACCATTTAAATTCCCTTGTTGCTTCTTTTATCATATATATGATATTATAATTCCAAACATATGTGTGTGTGTGTATATATATATATATATATATATATATATGTATGTGCATATATATGTGTGTGTGTTTGTGTGTTAACAATAAAAATTATAATAGCAAATATTTATCAAGCGCTCACTATATGCCCGACACTGGTAGACACTGCTGAATTTAAGAGTTAGTCTCTTACATTCAGAAATTAACTCAATCTACACAATAACTTTATGGGACTGGTACTTTAAACTCTCCTTTTTTTTAGTGAGGACACAGACTCACAGTGACTACATATATATACAAATATATTCATTCATGGTATATGTCTGTGTGTCCTGTTTTTGAGTATAAACACACACATGCAAATTAACAGAGCTGTAGCAAGTTTTCTGAAGGAAAGACACACATTATTTAACTAGTATATTTTCTTCTTTGTTTTACAATGGATATAATCAAGTTCCTGTCTAATTATTGTCTTCCCTAAAATGCCCATTTTTCTCCAGAAATGGCCCTGGAATCGAATGTTCTAGCTGAGGGCTCACTGTTTTAACAGTTCTCACAGCCATCAGTACATTAGCTCCGACTGTTTGCTGTAGCCCCTTGCATTTACATTTCTCCCAGGAGAATTCAGAAGAAGGAAGGAAACTGTTAGCACTAAGTGTGTATCAGGTTTGAATATAATCTCTAAACACATTCGAGCTGAGCCTAAAATGAGAATATTTTCTCTTATTTTTCAATGGGCGAAATACTATGTTATAGAGTATAAAATTTAAGCACAGTATGATAAAAACAGTGGTATAGTAGAAATAGATATTCTTATGAGGACAGAAAAGATTTCATTTGGAACACTAGTTTTTAAACTAGACACTTGTTTTCCTAAATTCAAGTACTGAGATGGCAAAGGGTAAAATTCCCATTTAATTTCTGCAAACTTACTTTTTCCAGATTGTTCTTCCCTGACACCAGCTAACAAACATACTTGTAATTTCAACCAAGGAGTTTGGTGATAATTCAAAATGAGGATTTCATTAAACTTCAGTTTTATCTTAACACTGCTTCTCTTCTCCTAAAGACATATACATGGATGAATATGTATACACACATATATACTTCTTTGTCTATTTTTATCTCAAATTATTTTATTCTTCCACACCTCAGTTTTGCTGAAAGTCGTAAGGGGAGTTTCATACATATCCTTAGCCAAGAAGACTGGGAATCGTGAAAGTCTTTGAAAATTAAACCCTTTATCTTCAAAATGTGGTGTTATTGCTTCTGAATGGGAAAGTTAAAGGCAGAAACCTGCTGCTAAACGACCTTGCTCAATATGTTTGTAGGTGCAGCTCAAAGGGAATCCGACGGATTCCTCCCTGTTTTTGTGCAAGTAGGTGATGCCTCACAGTCAATATGGCAAAGTCTGACACATTGCACAGAGAGTAGATGGTGCAATGTTAGCTGGAGCACAATTGGGAAAGGTACAATCAGAGAGTACAACCAGAATAACTGAAGAAATAAAAAGCTTTAAAAAAAAAGTAAAATAAAGCGAGAAACTGTAAAGGTTCTTGTAAAAAGATTGCAACTTAATGTAAGCTATCCTAATAATACCCAGCAAAACCAGAGCCTCCTGGAATTTTAAATCAGAAATATTATAACAGAGTAAACCCAAATATAAATGACCTAAATAACAATTCTAGAATCCCACAAAACCATTCATCCATACTTCTACTTATCTACTTATTAGCGTAATTTATAAACCAAGTACAGTATTATGGCCCTTTGACCATTTGAGACACCAGAAGTTAGACTCTTTTTCAAATCACAAAGGTACTATTAAAAGCAATATTGAAAAATTTAATGAGATGGGATAATGCAAAGAGTCAGTCTTGTTAAATGATTAAGTGACTGTTATGTTTTTATTGGGTTTAATGCTTCTGGTGTACATATTACTATGGTGGTGTGTAAAAGCAATATGAAACAGATTATTTTTTTCCTAAAAAATTCCACCTCTTTACTTCTGAACAAGAAGAAAAAAACTATTTTGTTTTACAACGCCTACCAATCCCTTATACATTTTTCCTTTGTTCTCTATTTGTTCTCCTTATTTATCAAAGTTCTAAGTCTAAGAGACGTAATAAATATGTGTTCATGGCTGGGAAGTACAATCAAATTTGAGAACTATTGAAGGGCAGTATTGAAGCATTTCAGTGAGTTGTATTCCATAACATAACACTAGGCATTGGGCATATGGCTGTTGTAGTTGATAGCATCGATAGCCTTAATATTTCACCTATTCTTATATCCACACCTTTTGTCCTATATCTTTGCAACTCTTAAAAGAGTTGGCATCTGTTTGCTGATTACATGAACTGAGCATAGACATGTGATTTGCTTTAATCAAAAGGATGTTAGCATGCCTCATACAAGCAAAGGCCTAAAAAATTGCTTATACATTTCTACTTACTCTCTTGGAAGTCTGCCACACGAGGAGGTCAAGCCTGGAGTAGTACATGGAAGGTGAGAGACCAGGTGGGGTAGAGTCAAATCATCTGTGCCAACAACCTCCAAGATCATCCAGCCCTTAGACTACCAAACAGTTCACCACAGATGCATGTGGGAGCCCAGAAGAGCCCAGTATAGCACAGCAGAGATTAGCAGAATCCCTAGCCTACCTATAAATATGTAAAAAACAATAAGTAATGGTTGTATGAAACCTTTAAAGTTTGGGGATGTTTATTAAACAGCAATAGATAACTTGTACAACACAGAGTTTTATACTCTGCATCTTTAAAAGCAACATAATTTGAGACATAAATAAGGATTAGGATTTAGTTTGTGCTAGATTCTATTTTAAGAACATTATTAATATTAACATATTATATCATTCCTGTAATCCTATAATGTAATATTAAAATCAACATTTTAAAATTAGAAAACTGAGAGATAGGTTAAGTGATTTGCTCAATATCACATATTAGGAAGGGCCTGACTTGGCAACCCAGGCAGTTTGGCTCCTGAGTATGGAATTTTGGCTACTAAGCCATATTAAATAAAATGACTACCATTATGGTAAAACATTGTCTTCAGGTGTAGTCTAAGGCTGTTGCTTCTCTCATTTATCAGAATTTTCTTCCATGTGATTATGTTTCTATTGTTTCTAATATTTTTATATAAGACATTGAGAAAGGTCCATGGATAGTTTTCTGGGATCCCCCAAAGCCCAACAAATAGATAAATATAATTTCAAAAAATTAGTCAAAATATTGAATGAATATACCCTACATTTTTGCTCTAGCATTCTATGAATACGAATTCTTAACAATATGTCAAACATAAAATAGTCAATTATTTTTAAAAAGGAAGGTTATTTACTCTAATCAATATTCTTTCCATTTGCTCTTCATTTTTTTGTTGCTTGCTCCATCAATTATGAGGGCAAAGTTAAAGCAAGTATCTGATCATACAGTAGACAAGAATTCTCCCCTTAACAGACCTCACAGGCCATGCAACAGTGAATCTTCAGAAACACCCACCTGGGAATCAAACAGGAAATCCTAACACCTGTCTGACTCCACCTGTTCACCCTGACTCATTCCAGCACAGCTTAGGTGATTAACACGGTATCATGTCCACTTCCTTAGTGGGGTCTATTTCATAGCTCCAGGGATTCTCCCTTTTCCTGGATAATTATTTCCCTATGTTTTCAGGAAGATATTTACTTAAACTTGTGATATCACCAGGGGAGAGTAAAGAAAATATTAAAAATAACTGGGGGAGGGGAGGACACAGATTCTGTATTTTAAAATACAAAATAAATGAACTCTGTATTTTAGGAAGAAACCAGTTGTATTGTGAAGAACTGAGTCCAACCTTCAGAGTCGAATGACAGTTGACCACTCCTTCCTATTCATGGCAGTGTGAAATATGAGAGTAAAGAGAATCTCACTAGACTTAAAGGGCAATAAATACAGACGAAATAAAAAGAAATATTTTCTCACATGGCATATAGTTAACCTGCAGCATTTCTGGCTCAGGGGATCGTTTCATTAAATAATCCGCACAGATAGAATTCAGTAATTTTGTGACCACTAATAACATCTTCAGTGCTACAAAGTGATTATAGTAAAGGTAAATCAGCCCCTATTTTCAGGCATAAGTAAACTGTCCATGGAAGACAAGAAGAATTTTCTTTCCAATTGCAAATAACGCTGGACCACCCAGTAAACCCCCACTGACTTCCTTATGGGAAACAGGAGAGAAATTTGTGATAATCTTTCCTCCAATCATGAAAAACTGACCCCCACTCAAAAAATACAATATTGATTCCAGAAACACTAATGGTTGAATCTATTGTGGCAAAATTTAAGGATAACTATTTTCTCTATTATGTTTTATACCCAAGTAAAGGTTTAAGGAAGGAAAATGCATAAAAGTAAGAAAAAATAAGTTATAAATTAGAGAAATTAAAATAGGTGTGAATAGTTTCAAATCTACAATTAAAAAGAACAGTACAGCTTCACAATGCATGGCTACCTAGAATTTGGTACATTTCCTGATGGGCAACTTTGGTCATTTAAATACTGGATTTCTTTAGAGAAAAATGTACAGATGCTAAATGTACAAGGTCACTTTTAAAAGTTTGTGGAAAAATAAAAATGAGAGATAATACAAATCTTTCCAAGAATGTTTTGAAGTACCCTCATATTACCCTGCTCAGGCTGCTGTAACAAAATATCACAGACTAGGTGGCTTAACAACAGATATTTATTTCTCATGGTTCTGGAGGCTGAGATTTAGTGATCAGGGTGCCAACATGGTCGAGCTCTGGTGAGGGCCAGACCTGACTTGCAGATGGCCTCCTTCTCTGTGTTTCCTCATATGACAGACAAAAAGAGAGAAAAAGAGCAGGCTTTCTGGTGTCTCTTTGTAGAAGGGCACTAATCCGCTCATGAAGGTCCCACCCTCGTGACTTTATCTAAACCTATTAGACCTGATCTCCAAATACTATCACACTGGGTAGGGGTCAGGAATTCAACATTTGTATTCGGGTGGGGGGGCATAATTCAGTCCATAGCACCAAGTAGTCACTACATTGCCAATTTAATTAATAAATAAGCAAACTTTTATTTATTTATTTTTTTTAAATTTTTTTCCTTTTTGTCTTTTTTTTTACTGACTGGTAACGGGATCGCAACCCTCGGTGTTGCGCCCGCACCGCGCTCAGCCAGTGAGCAGGAACCGGTCTCCACATGGGATCCGAACCCTCGGTGGGAGCGCCGCCGTGCTCCGAAGCAGCGCACTCTCCAGTGCGCCACCAGGCCAGCCCATAAGCAAACTTTTATAACAACCAACATGTATCTAACTCCAGACACATACTCACATTGGGCAATATTCTGGGCATTAGAGATATCAAAGTGAAAAGAAAAAAAGATTCTTCATCTTAAATTGTGTTTTCAGTTTATTAGGGGAAGTACATATACAAACAAACATATGATTCTACTGCAATGTTTTGTATAACATAAAGAGAGGGTATACCTAATGCTTTTGGATCACAGAGAAAAAAGAGGATTATAGGGAAAGTTAACATCAAGGTTGTAACAAAGTATGAGTGAGAGTTTGTCAACCAGACACAAGTATTACAAGAAGAGTTTCAGGGTTAACTGCAATTCCATAACCTGTCAAGGGAAGAGAATATGTCACACTCTAGACATGACCAATAGTACAATCTGGCTGAATCGCATTATGAGTGACACTGAACTGATGATATTCATCTGAAAAGATATCCTGACATCAAAAATGTGAGAACAATTCTGTGGGACCCAATAAAGTCACGTTTCTAAAGTAAAGGATTATCAATAGTAAGACACTGAGTTAGCAAAAGAGAATACATATTCAACAGTTATGTTTTCCACAAGTCCTAAGAAGTGCCTTACCAAGTGACAGGTCAGCGATGTCCACTCATCCACATTTTGGAATGACATTGACAATAGGAGAATCTGGAGCATCTAGACAAGTTAACGGCACCTACACAAAAAGCTAAAAGAGTGATGGAGACATGGCCACCAACTCCTGGGCAAAAGAAACCGGGAGAGCGATTAGTTCTTCATACAATTGTTGAAAATTCAGATAGTTGTAAATAAATCATCTTAGGATGGAAGTTGACCATACTGAATCAAGTTGAACTGACTTGGCCAAGTGTAATTTCATTGTGATTCGTGTTTATATCTTATTCACACTGCCAGTAAACTAGCCCCTATCAGAAAAAAAGGAAAACGAGATATTACATAGCCTGTTAATAAGTAAAAATTAATTAAAATTATGAGATGCCAGAAAGAATATCAATATTACAGATTTGTGTTATAGCTCGTCATATGAATACTTATTACTATTTTTATTGATGAAATAATCTATAATTTTTCTCTTTGCTGAGGTGACCTTTGATTTTAATTATAACCAACATTTAGCATAATTTCTAGTTAAATTTTCTTTTACATGGTTTTCTCCATATCAAGCATAAATCTAAGAATTAAGTGGCACTAAATGGGTCACATTTGTATCTTTGAAAACTGGGGATTTAGAATAAAAATGAAGAGAACATCAAGGTAAAGCCAGGTGGTCACCTACAGAGAAGAAAATTGTAACATTTCAGCAAACACTTTAGCTCTGTTTACTCAGCTAATCTTTTTTTGAGGCTATGATTTATTTCTTTCTTATCCTCAAATAAACAAAAACGCCTTAGATCTATGTGTTTAAATTATACTTTGGCCATTTTGCCTAGAATTTATACAGATTTTCTCCTGTGTTAAATGAGCACTATCCATATCCTTAGCTACTGTTCAAACTTTCTGCAGGAAATACATTAACCCATTTACCCTGGATTGCCTATTTACATAATTTTTTAAAGTCTTTACATTTATTGTATTTAGCTTCATTGCATAAATATAAGATCAGTTTTTTATAAGAGCAGAATCCTAGAAGACTGAAATTTAAAATGTCTAAAGATATTACACAAAACAAACAAGAAATATTAAAGTACCATGTATGAAGCAGAATTCATGTTCTCATAGAATGTTTCTATGCATAACCTTATTCAAAGTGTTTTGAAGTGACTCAACCCTAATTATACTTCTTCTAGTTGCTATACTTAGAATACACTGACCATAAACACAATTTAAAGGTGCTTATAAGAAACTTACAGGAAACTCAAGTTACCTCTTTTAAGCATCAAAATAGAATTTACAGTACCCACAATCATTCTCTTATTATTCTCTTTTGATTGCCTGCTGCTGCTTCTTTTTTTTTTTTCCTATTTAAATTGTGGATGCTATTAAAGAATAAGGTGCTTATAAGAAACTTACAGGAAACTCAAGTTAACTCTTTTAAGCATCAAAATAGAATTTACAGTACCCACAATCATTCTCTTATTATTCTCTTTTGATTGCCTGCTGCTGCTTCTTTTTTTTTTTTCCTATTTAAATTGTGGATGCTATTAAAGAATACAATAAGGTTATGTAATGGAATTTAAACACACTTTATTGCAACAATATAAGTTCCATGTACAGTTATGAGCAATATGGCTGTACTTAATAATTTTACATTACAATCATAATTGTGGTATCAAATTAGTAATTTTCACAAAGTACTTGCATTAGAAATTTGTGTGATACAATATATTTCAATTCTCAGTTGCACAGGAAGATAACAATTTGTTTAATAGGAGAGCTGGGGATACATTTCATACTCTTAGATCCTATTGTCCTGCTTTATACAAAGCTTAGATTCCTAGTCAGGATTTTAGAGCTTGAAGAGACCTTAGGGATAAAATAGTTCAATGACTTCATTTCACAAAAAAGAAAATAAGAAGTTAAGGGAAGTTTTTTGACTTAAATAATGTAAAAATGTTAGTGATAAAGCTTCTTAACTTTCTCAGGACTGCAAAAAGAGGTTGGGGAAAGAGATTTAGATTTGGAAATCTCAAGCACAGAAATGGTACTAAAGCCATTGGGTTGGACTTTGTCACCAAGGGATTGAAGAGGAGGCGCATCCCTACTTGTAGCTATTGAGCAGAAGAGGAGAAACCAGCAAAGAAGGCTGTGGGAGGGAAGCTGGTGAAATGACGAGAATAGGATCAAGGAGCCCAGGAAAAGAAATAAGGCTGGTTCTGTACTAAACATTGCTGAAAGATCAAGTAACCAAAACCAGCTTAAGTGACCATCAGGTTTAGCAACATGTAAATCACTAGTTTCCCTGATGATTGAGCTTTAATGGGATGGTTACAACCAAAGCCTGATTGGTGTGGTTAGAGGTGAGAAAGTGTAGAAAGTGACTGGAGGCATTAAGCTCAGGATGATTTCCTATGGTGACAGTGGCTTCAGGGAAATGAGAGACTAAATGACATCTTCATTAAGCTACTTCTTCAAGTTTTTATTTACACTAACAAGAAACAACAGTGGTTTTTGTTTGTTTGTTTGTTTTGTGTGTGTGTGTGTGTGTGTGTGTGTGTGTGTGACTGGTAAGGGGATCGTAACCCTTGGCTTGGTGTCGCCCGCACCACACTCAGCCAGTGAGCACACCAGCCATCCCTATATAGGATCTGAACCCACGGCCTCGGCGCTCCCAGCGCCGCACTCTCCAGAGTGAGCCATGGGGTCAGCCCAGAAACAACAGTGTTTAAGTTGCTGGGGGCGGGGGGGGGGATGGCTTAGGATTTCCAACATGAGGCTTATGCACAGTGCTTTGTTTGGGGGGGGCATTATTAGTTAACCACTCATCCCAGAATGAAAAGTGTGCATGATTTATAAAATGCTGTAGAATCCCTGAGGTGAGGTGAAAGAAAACCTTTGTCATTCTCCATTCTATCTTAACCTAAGACCTAGTCACACCCTCAGAAAACATTTCACGTTTCTGCCAGCAAAACCTCAATAAGACACTGCACGTCTAAAGAAGTCCACCTTAAAGACTTGTTTCTCCTAGCAGAGAGCTCATCAATATCTGCACAGCCTCGCAGGCAGCTAGGAGGCCCGTCCATTAATGAAATGTTAATGACTGAATTAGACCTATAATAACTGAAGTAGGATGCACTGCTGTGAGTCCATTAGCATCAGCAGACCCCGCAGAGGAACAAGTAAACACAGCACACAATGAGAAAACTTTCAGGCAGTATAGTTAGAAGAGTTGCACAGGTGTTTTCACATGGAAAATAACATTTCCCTGAAATAGGATTAGTTTATTTAGGAAAGCTAATCCCATTCACTCTATTTCTTCAGCGAATAATAAAAAAATACAAGATGCGTGACGTACTTATTCAAGAGTGTTTTGATTTTTAAAATTCCAATATTGCACAATTGTTTTTGCAAAACTTTTTAGGATAACTTGCATTTATCATCAGGTGCCAATTATTCCAAACAATTATCACTCTTTTTTCCTCCCGCCTTGTTCTTTTTCTGGTTTGTTTTAATTTTTTTATATATTCCCCTTTTAAATTTTTTCTTGCTTTTATGAAAAGCAAGATGCTTATGAAAAGGAAGAAAAGATTGTGAAACTTACCATCTTTTCAATACCACCTATACATTTTCAATAAGAGAAAAATAAAGGGAGATTTAGAATACTTTTTGTGCCTTGATTAATATAAGATGATTGCAGAATTCATTCCTGAGATGTCAATATAAATCATACGGCACATAAAGTGAAAGCTGTTATGTATTAGCATCTAGCTCAATTCAATAATATATTGTTCTTGTAATAAGCTTGAAGATTTACCATTTTTATTTAAACATATATTGTAATTCAATAATACTTGAATTGTAGCAACTTGATGTGAGGCAAAAATAATGGCTATCTTAAGTTATTACAAATGACAGAATAGCTAAGGCTAATTCTATTAGATTTCTTTATTATGTCTTCTGTGGGTCTTATTACCCTATTTTCATATTTGGATATCTAACCACAGTTAAAAATAATGTATATGTGGTTTGAGAATTAGACCTTAGGGTTTGCTAGATGAGTATCATATTATAGTTTTTAAGTAAAATATTATGTACCAAATATGACATGTATTGCAGCTTATGTTTATCCCTACACATCCTTACAGGGCTTTAGTTGTACACTAGTGTACTTCAGAAAGTTTGTGGAAAAATAGAATTGAAAGATAAAGGAATCACTTCATGAACTTCTTGAAGTAACTTTTTATTTATTAGTAACTAGTCATTGTGACACCAGACCAAGTCCTTTAATCTTTCAGGGATTTTATTCATCTTTGAAAGGAAACCTTTATAAAGTATAATATCTGTAGATTTTTAAACTTCACATTTACGTGAACTTAAAAATTATATAATGGTTGTTTCTGATTATAAAAATTTAAGAGGTAAACATAAACATAGGAGATGAGAGAATGCAAATAAAAGGTGTACTGCAAATCTAATCAGCTAGCTCTGCCGCACAAAAAAGAAAAAGTCATATCAGGAGAACCCAAATTCACAGGAAAACATACAGTCTACATCAGCATAAAATAAGTATTTTAAGAGAATTTACAAATGCAACAAATCATAAAACATATTTGTTTGAATAAACTGTACTCTAGTACAGCTCTTAAGAAATCAGATTTGAAAAGAACATATAAAAATACTAACGGGTTTCTTTTCTAGAAGCTAAATGTTGTTTTACTATGCAAATCATTCATCTCTTGATTTATGTCTGAAATGTTCTGGTTAACTTTAGACCTTAGAATACATGTGTATACTTGCGTGCGCACACACACACATACACACCATCTTGCTTCTTGAAATCTCTGTCAGTTTTCTTATTCCAGGTTAGCTTTGCTCTCCACATCCAAGGAGAGAAGGTCTGCATAGCATTTTGCAAGTAGCAAGCATGACACTTGAGTTGAAATTCAGATCATGCACTGAGCTGGCCTATAAAGATGAGGTCAGTTACAAATAGCAACACCTGACAAAAAGTATCATTTTGATTACAGCTAACTGAATGCTTTTCCTCATTCAGAACTTCCAGAGTCTATAAATGCTGCTTACAATTTTAAATGGATAAGAAAGAGAAATCCATCAAGCTCAAATGATACACTGATAACCATGAATATATAACTTGTGGGTAATCAATTAGAAGTATTTTCTGAAAGAGCCAAAGTATCAAGTATCATGCATACAGGTAGTATAAAAACCTTATGAATTACTACAAAATAGGCTCACAAAATGACTCTCAATGGTAATAGTGAGTTTAAAGCCAATTTGAACTAGTAGGCTATCAGTTTTGAACTAAATCTCAGTATTTAAGATTGGATTTATTTTTTATTTTTTTATTTATTCTTGGACAACTAATGATTCCAGAATCAAACATCAAAAGGCTTTGGAATGTGAAATGTCTCCCCAAAATTTTTTGTCTGTTTTTAGTTAAGTATTAATTATGTTGTAGAATAATGAACTAGCTATCCTTAAAGTTTTCTTCAGTACAAAATTTCAAGGGAAAACAATAAATATATCTATAATTTTTCAGTAAGGGTAAACTCCCATTAGCGGTAAATACTTAGTTATACTCTATGTCAAAGAATGAGATTGAGGTTATAAAGAAATATAGTAAGTGACCCATGCCCAATGGCTCCTGTAACTCTAAAATGTTCACAACTTAATAGAATATATAAATATCATATTATTATTATATAATAATGTATGGCTTGCCCTATTGTGAAAAAAAAAAAAAACACAAACTTTTCAAAAGTAAGATTGAATCAGGATGTTAACTAACTTCATCTCAAAAGAATAGTGAAGCCAAATCATATCATATAACTTAGTAGAGATTCCAGGGCCTATAAAACACAGACATTTCTCCTTACTTAGAACATCATTGGTCATTCTTCAGGCTGCTATGTGAATATCCATTGGCCTTTGTTTTAAAGAAATTATAATGTAGAAAGTAAAATTCTTAATTAATTGTAATCCAGAAACCACAATGGTACTCTGTCGTTGCCCCCCAGTGTTATTAACAATTTTAGAAAAATCTCTCTACTACACTAAATTGTGGATAGGGAATGAGGTTTCTAATTCATCAAAAAGCTATTTTATTCATTCATTCATTTACTCATATGTTCTTTCTTTATAAAATTATATTAAGTGCCTTAAATATATTAAGCATCATGTACAAGGTAGTTTATTTTTATGTGCTGTTATTTTGCTGCCCTCAAAACTTTAAAGTTCAATAACAAGTGTTTGTTCGAATTTCACTCATTCATTTATTGATTAATCCTATTTCCCGAACCCCTACTATATTTCAAGCACTGTTGCAAATATAGATATAGACATGAAGAAAATTGTCAGAATCCCTATTTTCATGGAGCTTACATGATCACCATGGACAGAGTAATTATTAAATAAAATATTAACAAGTAAAGCAAATTTAATGTCAGATTGATAGGAATCAAGAAGAAAACTAGAACAGAGTAATTTCATGGAAAGTGACTGAGGTGCTATTTTAGATGAGGTGGTTTGAGAAAGCCATATAGCAACAAAGTTTAAGGAGAGACTTGAACAATATATAGGAAAAGAGCTTCAAGTGTCATGGGCCTGAGGTGGGAGAGGACTTGGCACAGTTTGGAAGAGCAAGTAGACTAGTGTGGCTGAAGTGGAATGAGGGTAAGTGGGAAGTCTATTAAGAACAAAGGCAGAAAGGACACACTAAGGATTTGGAGATTTTATTTGAGTGAGATTGAAAGATACAAGCCATATAACTTATCTTCACTGCATAGCTGTTTAAATGCCATAGAGGTAAAAATAAATTTATGTGGAAATTAAGAAGAAGACTGGCAGAACATCTGATTTCACTAAGAGTGCAGAGCTATTGGGGGAGGCTGGGGAGGGTCAAGAACCTGTATCCAAGAAGAAACTATGGCCAGAAAATTCTTTGTAAACAGAAGTTATCCTATACACTTCCTAAGTGATTTAACAATATAACACGTCCTGTACATGGATTATTACTAGGTGTAGCATGACTTGAGATAGATAATCATATTTGGCTGGAAAATAGGAAAGAAAAAACCCAGCTCACTAAAAACTTCATAGGAAAAAAGGTGTCAAGGAAGGAAAAAAAAAAAAATTAAAGCAGGCTTGGCAAAATAAAGAAAACAGGAAAAGCCAGTTACCATGTCAAACTTTAACCTGTATACCCGCCATTTCCCAGGAGAGAGAACATTTTCTACTTTCTCTCTCTGATTTTTAACTCAGAACTTCTTTGATCAGAGGAACAAAAATAATTCTGTCTCTGGTTAAGATCTACTTTGTGGAGATTCATATTTATTTGTCAGTCCTGCCTACTTTAACAAGTACTCTCCAATTGCTCTATTATTTCTCAAAATCATATTTAATAAATTTTATTTTGTAAGTGCTTATCATTTCCCATTGATTTCTTGAGTTTTCTGGTTTATACTTTGTGAAGGAAAGAAGAAAGTTTATGTTTTTTTTTTTCTTTTTTTCTCTCCAGGTTAATTCTACTCAACTGAATGTGTCAGTGGTGACTGTAATGGTGTTCTTAAGCAGAACACCAAGTGCTCAGGCATGGCAGCTAATCAACTGGTTACCAAATGTGACTACCAAATTATCAGACATACTGATTATATTCCTACTGGCAAGCTATATTTCAAACACTCAATTGAGAGGTCAATCAATATGCTAATACCAATCTTAAGGGGAGTTCTTGGGTGAAACAGACATTAGTGGTCTCTACATCTCACTTTGGGTTATCTTCTACCTAAAAATAGTCTTCCTTATTTTTTTCCTTCTTGCAAATTTGACTTCAAAAAAGCCTGATGACTATGCTTTCTCTCTTACATGTCTGACTACTCACACCTTCAAACTGCCAATTTGAATGTAAACCCAATTGACCCTAGAAAAAGTGAAGTCGTGGAATTTGTGCATCTACTGAGAATAAAGAAGCAACAGAGTTAAAGTTTTTAATGGCAAAAGTGAAGGTAGTTTTCTCCCTTATGTCAATTTTAG
Source organism: Galeopterus variegatus (assembly GCF_000696425.1). NCBI lineage: Eukaryota > Metazoa > Chordata > Mammalia > Dermoptera > Cynocephalidae > Galeopterus > Galeopterus variegatus. The sequence continues at coordinate 349,752 of NW_007726116.1, read as the reverse complement.
CAAAATAGATGGGTACAGCACAGCCAGGAAAGAGAGAGGACTAAACAGAGAAGGACCAAGTGGGAACCATGCACTTTATGGACTAGATGGCTTCAAATTAAAGGTGAACTAAAATCCTAGCAAAGGAAGCTCAATATTTTTTTCTTTTTTTAAATCCTGCAGCTTTGGAAAAATGGGACATACTCTGGAAAAAAAGGGAGAATGAAAAAGTCATAAGAAAAATGACATTGTCTGAAAACAAGATTTATTTTTTTAGTAAATCTGTATAAATACCCAGATTCATCACAAACTCTAAGGAGAAAGTAATTGTTGAATTATTACTTTGTCCTGTGTTCTTTGTATGAATAATTTTATCTTCACAAATTCTAGTGAATTAATCACTATTTTGAGATTAAAAAAAAAAACTGAGGTTTAGGAAATTATTCTGCTGAGATTTGAACTACATGGCTCTACAGACCAACTCTTGCTGACTAGGCCACTGTCCATAGAGCTTTATACATTATGGGTTCCTGGCTCCTGCTCCCTAGTGTGAGACTAAGGAGGTGAGACTGTGACTGCATTTTTAATAAGCTTTCCAGGTGATTCTTCTAACCCTTCCACTTTGTCAGTCACAGCAACAGGCTAAGCTGCCTCTAGGGATGAACAACTTTTGTCAGGGTGTAAAAACAACAAAAGCAATAAAACCCTGTTGTAAAGACAATGCATTGAGCACAACATGCAGTAAGTAAAAGAAGTTACTTTTCTGAATTCTCAAAAATATGTCTTCAACCCTTCAGAGAAAACACATAAATATGCAATTGCATAGGGAAAAATATAAATGACAGTATCTTGTGACAGCGACACAGAGCTATACCAGGACGTACCTTAGAGAGTCAGGGCAAACAAAATAGACATTGAGCTTTTCAAATGGAAATAACTCCTTGGCTAAGAGAAAGAGAGAAGGAGAGAATTGAAAGGTTGATCGGTGGTGGAAGACATTAAATTCCTGTACCGCCATTCCAGGGTGAGTGACTCTTAATGGTGGGAAATGAGAGGATCACCACGATACCAAACTAAAGAAAAGGATCTCATGCTTTTATAGAACAAAGATATCAATGAGCCTCAGGTCAGGCTGACTTTTAATGTGTTCAGTGGAGTTCCTGATAGTGCCGGGAGGCTGAACATAGAAGCAGATAAAGCTCCAAGGCCTTACATGTCAGTTCAAGACAATAAATAAAGCTTAAGGGGTTGAAAGGGATATGAATGGATTATGCATTTTAGCCTAGGAAGCTTTAGTATTCCTATGCGACTGTCATACTTCAAGGATGGTTACATGATTTTTTTCTAATCTAAATTTTGTTAGACATTTGGAGAGAAATATACTTTTGCTCTATATTTCTGTTACTTTCGGGAGTATTCAGAAAGTGGAAGGATCTCAGCCCTCTCTTTACAGGCCCCACTCATCTTTTTAATAAACTGTCCATCAGCTTCTTTCAAGGCAGAGGTGACACTCACCAGAACCTAAATGTAGAGGTTTCAAGAGCTCCAGGTCAATCAGACAGGAGCAGACAGAAACATGATAACACCAAAGTCATGACCATGAAGATGTCTACGACAGCAGTTTCCATCCTTGCCTGCAATTACAATCATCTGGGAAATTTTTAAAAAACTCATTTTCTGTCTCAGAAGATCTGCGGCACCAGACACAGAACAGGAGCCACCAAACCTAACCCCAGCAGGTGCTCCCTTCTTGTTCCCACTGCATGCAGATGCAAGAGTATCACACTTTAAATGTGGCTTACCTTATCACAGCAGTGTAACTGCTCACTGCACCCACGTGGTTACAGGTGTAAAGATCTAAGAGGTGTAAATATATGGTTCCCAGGCTCATCACCACCACACACACCAAATATACCAAATATGAGGATAGTCCCCTCTGTGACATATTGTTATCAGGAATCTTCTTCCAAAATGAATCTGTTTCACCCACCCCAAAAGCCAACCTGTTATCCCTCACTGATTTCCAAAAGAGTCCGGGGGACTATCCTCATATTTGGTATATTTGGTGTGTGTGGTGCATAACTTCGTATAGCATATATTATACGAAGTTATACGACGAAAAAAAAAAAAACAAAAAAACTCATATTCCAGGCGGCACCTCAGACTTATTAATTCATAATCTCTGAGGGTGGGGCCCAAGTATCAGTATTTTTTAAAGCTCCCAAGGTAATTCTAATAAGCACCTAGTGTTGAAATCCAGTAGTTTGAGACTTTGCCTGTTTCTTTCAGCATTAAAAGATTTTATCCTATAATGTAGGAAATGGAACTTAATGAAAATTACACCTGTACATACATATTAAGCAGCCAAGTATTTATTTGCTTTGAAAACCAGGATGTATTCATGCATATTATTATTTTACTTCTGAAACAATCCTTATTTCAAGTATCCCAACTCAAAAATGTTAAAAGATATTTTGTATTACCCAAAATGAAATGTATTAACTTTCAAGAACTTAACTGGCCATGCACTCATGTCCTTAGTACCTGGGCAAGCCACAATTTTGATATTTTGATTGGTCCTGCAAGGTCGTCCATTACATAGATAGTTGTTATGCAACTGGTACCTAAACAGAAAACCTCTCCTATTTACGTGATACAGTATTATAAAATATGAAATAAATATAAAAGTAAATTTTAAAAATATTTTTAATATTAATAATCATTAATTCAGTCCCAAATCCCAGATCAACCATTGCCTTAATTTCATAACGTTACAGGGAAAGAGACCATTTTCACTTGATATTTTATCATTGGAAAACTAAAATTTTCTTTCTCCTCCTCCCTCCCCTTCCCACCTGTTTATTTGTTTGGTTTGGTTTGGTGTTTAGGAAGGGTGACTATTGTGAGGAGACCTGATACAAAGATAAGGGTGTTGATAGAAGCTAGTCTGTCCCACTAAAAGTCAGCTCATTAGATACTTCAGGCTCCTCGATGCTCAAATTTCTCATCCTCAAGGTAAGGAAAGTACTAAATGTAGGACTTTGAGGCATTTTGGCATAGCATATGTTGTAAAGAAAAAGAGGTCTGGATTGGGGTCAGGAGAAGGGGAAGGTCAGCACAGTTTGTAGGTTAACAAGTTGCACTGTCTTGAACAAATCACAGAATCAACCTCTCTGATGTACTTTCATCTCCACTAAAGGACTTGGATAACACTAAAGGGCTTAGTCCCTTCTAACTAGAACTCCTTATGGCATATTTTAGATCTGTGACCTATGGAAATAATTGCATTTGGGGGAGTTTGATGGATATTCATTTCATTTGCTATAAATCAAATGTGGGGTGAATAAAGAAGTTATGTTGGGTTCCCAGAAGAGACTGGAAAAAATTTCTTTCCTGTAACTATACTTTTTATAATTACAGGTTACACAAATTTCCATCTTATGTCAGTTACAGAAGCCCTGCTTAACATTGATTCAGAGCATTCAGATTATATTAAATATGTAAGTTCTATAAAATGACATTATATGTACATACAATTAAAGATTCCAGTATGCATTTTTGGACTGAATGTTGTTGCTGTAATAAAAAAATAAATAAAAAGAAAGAAAAAAAAAAAAAGAAAAAGAATGGATCCAAAGCCAAACAAAACCTCAAACACCAAAAGCTTCATAAATCAAAGCTTAAAATCTGACTGGTAACAGCAGGACCAGATCCATGTGTATAAACTCATGGAGGTGTGGTTTCCAAAGCCACTCGATCCATTTGTATACACAAAGCTTGAATTTATTGGGTTTTGCAGCACTGACCATTTGCTTCGATGGCTCAACTTTTGTTTCCTTGATGGTTTCTCAATCTGTCTCCCTCTTGAGCGAACCACATGAGATGTGTTCTATTTATCTAAGCCATTTGCATTCCTCTTAGTGGTTCTCCTTTTAAGGTAAAATGAATTTTAATTCATGTTAGTGCCAATGATACTTGGCATATTCTGATTTTTAAGGCATGAGATTTCTTGCTGCACATCTCTGGTAGCATAGTGATCTCTCAATATTTGAAAGACAGAATAATAAGGCTTCAAGGCCAGCTGAAAGGTCATCTAAGCCATACTCCTGCCTTTACAACCTGTACTCTAACACAGAGAAGTGAGCTTCCCAAAGTTGTCCTCCACCTGTTTCTCTGAAACAATCAATTCAAGTTGGATCTTGAAGAATAATTTTAACAGGATGACACAATTTACTTATTCATGGCACCTAAATCATGGTCAGAGATATTGGACCACATAGAATGACAGGTCTCGGTTGGAGGCAAACAGGAAACGAGGTCTTCCATTGCTTTTCTGTCACTTCAACACATATTGCACACATGGGATTTATGCCGACAAACTGTTCCCATTTTCTGATATGCACATTTTCTCAGAGACGATCTGCACACACTCTGAATGTTAAATTGATGGTGCACATCACTTGGTTGTTCAAAAGTGTCAGTTTCATAGGCTGTGTTCAGGCTCTTGATCACAGTCCCTGGAAGGGCCTCTATCCGCAGCTATCAGAAAAAAATGACAATATTTTCTACAAATACTTTTTAGTATATATTCAGAAATATTTGCTTATTTCTTCTTCTATATTTTAGGCTATCCTGGTGAGGATTTTGACATGTTGGGCCTATTAGAATCCAGATGTGAAATAGCACTAATTTTTATACATATTTTCATCCCGGGCTAGAAGCAGAAAATCAAAGGCTGTGGATAACTCCTTCCTTGTTACCTAATCCAACCTTCTTCCAAACATTTGCATCAAAGGAGATTGTAAAGCCTCTAAAATAAAATAGTGCATATAAAAAAAGTATATATGGAAAATTTCAAAGTTGTATGGTTTGACATTTATCAGATATCTTATTTGCATTAATACAGGAAAAATTTCAAGCTATTTACTGGCAACACAGATAAAATTCAACCAGTTTAAATAATTTTGTGCTCATGGTTATGGCCAAGAGTTGAAAGAATGCAAGGAAAGGAGAAGAACAGTCCCATGATGTTAGGACATTGGGTCAACTCTGATGGTGAAGGACTTTTAATTATTGATGTTATTTTTTCTGAAGTCAAGGAGGAGTTTGGCTCTGAGCAGGTACCATTGTTTTACTCAAACCCCTTCCTCTCCACAGGGTACAGTTTCTTATATATTTCTATGTCTAAGTGTCTCGTAATCTTAAAGCTTCAGTGAAATTTTCACTTCCTCCACAAAACAGTTTAGCTGATGTTTACAGTCAAAAGCAAGTCTTTCTAAAAACCTTCATAACACTTCATCTGTATTCTTTTTATATAACTTCCTGCTTTGGGTTTTGTTTTTGTCTTTGTGTTTATTTGTACAAAAAGTTTCTTTAAAGGATGATAATGATAATAATAATCATCATTATTCATCTCATTCTTCTTTGTATTTTACACAATGTCTAGCACAGTGCCTTGAATAGTATAGACACTTGATGCATAGTTTTGAAGACATGAAAGGAGGTAAAACACTTTTATCCTTTGTTACGGTGGGATAGAACCTCTCCTGCACTTCTTGCCATTCTGTTTCCAGACTGAAAGAAGGAAACACTTTGTTCTTTAGGGTTTTATACCCTGTTCCAACCTCAGCTTCTAAATTTAAAGTATGGTTCCTTTTGCACTGAGAATCACTTAGCCTTATTTTCTGTCTTCCTCAGAGTCCTGAGCTATGTTGAAAGTTGCCTGGAGTTCTATTAGATGTGCAATGGTATCTGAATCTTACAGCAGATCATCTCAAGTATCTCTAGAAATCAAGTCTACAGTCTCCTGAGCTAGGTCAGGTACCAGAAGATCACCCACAAGCCAAATGGTAAAATCATAACTAGAATTCCCACTTAGTTAACAATAGAACCAAAAAAAAAAGCACAAATGAATAAGAGTACCCAGGATACACATATGGTTAAGAATACAGGTGCCTACCTTTGTTCCTCTTGGAAGACTTCTCTGTCATCAATAATTTCAGCAGGGCTCAAAGGTTTATTTTATCTTTTTAATATGTTAGGTTAATTAGAGAAGGGCAGAGGTCCACCCCCTAAAATATAAAGAAATATTAGCTGCAGTCATCTCGGCCCCTTGAGATTTTGGTACTAACCTATAAGAATCCTCATTTGAATTTTTGCTGAAACCTATATTACTTAGAAATTGTTAGAATGTGTCTAAGAAAATAAGTTAAGCTATAAGAGGAAAAGAGAAATGACTGATATATTTGACTAAACAAATTTTTGTAAGTCTTTCACTCATAAGAAAAATTACAAGGCAAATGACATACTGGGAAAAAATATTTACTAGATATATGTAATTGACATAGCCATATAACCATGTCATGTAAAGAGTCTCTACAAATCAACAAGAAAAAAGACTAAAAATTTGAAATAATACTAATAGGAATTCACTAAAAAGTACTACAAATTGTCAAAGCATATATGAAAAGGCAACTCATTTCAGTCATAAATAAATTGAACATTTTTAAAAAGCTTGAAAAACATTTTAAAGTTTGAAAATATCCAGACTTGATATGATTGTAGTCACTTTTATAATTGTTAATTGAAAAATAAGTGATTCTACCTTTTGGGAGAAAAATAATAAATGCTAAAATCAAATCTCTACATATCCTGTGACCCAATATGTCTACTTCTGGGAATTTGCTCCATAAAAATTTCACCAAAATCCACATACATATATAAAAGTTTATTGCAATATTATGTGCAATATTCCAAATATTTAAAAAACCCAAATATCTATTAATGGAGAGGATTAAAGTAATTTGTCATATATTCATATGATACTTGGATGCAATGTATGGATGGATGGATATTTTAAGCTTATCTTAAGGGATAGCCTAGATATATTAAACATATCAATATCTGAAGAAAAGCATATAGAACAATATGAAAGTATAACCCCATCTGATATAATATTAGAAAATTATTAATGTATATAGAAAAAAAATTGAAGCAATATGCCCAAACTTGTTGAGGAAGGGTCTTTTCTAAGGTAGAATTACAGAAGACATTCGAGTTCTAGAAAATATTGCTTGAATTTTGTAAACATTTGTATTATTTGTTTTAGTCTGGAAAAAAATAAGCATCTGTTCAAAGGATTTAAACAATATCTATTTAACAAAGCACTGTGAACTTTGAAATTAGTTCAGATTACTAGAGAAAACTACTTGAAAACTAACTTTATGTGCATTTTATCAATATTAGTAGTTTAATCCATTCTTTTCAGGGCATTAATCTATTATAAGATACTCAACACCATTAAAGAATCAACAGAATGCTTACTGCTATAATTTTTAACACTTAATAATAACTTTTTTTGAAATCAATGAAGCATAGTGTTGTCAAAATTATTTAAGATTATTTTTCATATTGAGTGTGGAGTGAACCTAGAAATACGTCATGTTCCATGGTAAAAATCTCATATCCACAGAGAACAGTTTAAAATAATTCTGAAAAACAAAAGACCCAAGAAAAAGCCAACGTTGCCCTTTTCCAAATCTTTCATAATGCTTACTCTCTTATTTGCCTTACTACATTTTAATCACATTTTCTCTAAGCATTAAAAAAAAAAATAGAAATTTAAAACCTATAGGTGCTTTTTAAAAATCAAATATTTTTATTTCAGTGTCCCTATGATTGTATTGCCACAAGTAACCAATAAATCAGTTATGACTTTTAAGGTTGTAATTGTTCTTCAGTAGGCATAGATTCAATTTGTGATTAATATCCTCTTTGGAATTTGTCTGTGAGTAACGCAGCATTCTACCTTTTTTTTTTTTTTGACCAGGCATTAAATATAGTAAAAGACATTTTGACTGGTCTTTTGCCTCAAAGGGATTTTATGAGTCTGAAAAATACATTTAAATATATGTAAAATGCAATGCAATATTCAGACTTCAATGTAATTCCCCAAAGTTACAAAATTTGATATTTTAATGACAATAGATATGTCAAATATTATAATGTCTTTATGGTCCTTGGGTGGAAGTAAAAACCTATCTATTTAATGCTTGACAACCATAATATAACTAGTGATTCTCATTACTGTTCCTAAGACAGTACAAATATAAAGTGGAATACAGTCTCTATTGGTTAGCACTAACCTTTACTCAATCATTAAGCAATGAGAAATATTGGGCTGTTTTTGTTAAGGCTTAAGAAAATGCTTTTTGAAATAGATAAACATTTGTTCCTCCTGGAAGCTCTTTCAGCAGTAATGCATCATTATGCCTGACCAGCCCTAGAAACCTTGGAAAGACAAAATATGTACATGTTGGTTGTTAAGCATATGTGATATGTTTTGCTTTGTCACCTGGCAACCAAAAGATTTTTGAACTTTGCCAAAATCCAAACTTTTGAGACACTTAAGCTGCTTAATATTTATATTTATAAAATACAACCCAAGGTATATTTTTATTTGGACAGCTAATTATACATTTTGAGTTTTGATAGATTTGCTAAGGGATGTTTAACTTTATAGTTAACATGCCAACTTCAATTCAGATCAGAGTCCATGTTAGTTATTTAGATCTGCATGAATGGTTGATGAATTTTAAAAATCACATTGATTTCATGTCTTTATCATGTCTTGATGTAGCCATGAAAGTAAAACAACCCCAGAACGGGGAATCGGAGGATAAGTGTTCTAATCTTGCTTAGCTCTGTTATTTAAACTTGACTTGAGACTTCAGAAAATCATGCAATCCCTCTGGTCCCAGTTTCTTCATTTGTAAATTAAGGAGGTTCGATTAAAAACTTCAAAGAGTGGTAAAAAATATTTGAGATTTATATTTCTTTTTCTAATGGGAGGAGTGTCAAAGATGTTCAGTCTAGTGACACATGGGTATACAGGTCTCTCATTCTTACCCATTTCATGTCAATCTTTGACCCACATTCTATCCCAAAAATCTCCAGCACGCTCAGTTATATACTTAATGCTTTCAGTGTATAAATCACACTAAAAATTCATGGCAGTGTCATCAACTTTTACAAAGTATTTCTACATACATTATTACTGATCACCATCAAAGATATTAAATCGTATTCTTTCCCCTTATTCCATTTCCAATATAAGCCAGAAATAAACCACACAACTCCAATTTAATTTGGTTACCTGGATTCTCACAAACAGTGAACCATCTGAAAAGACTGAACTAAACTGAGGAATCTATTGTAATTGACAAAGCTTCTATAAATACCGTCTTGATAGCACCCTCAAATAATACCTCATATAAGGATGGATAGTTTCACTATCTTTAAAGTTCAATACAGTTGTTACATCACTGACTGTGACGTTCAAAGGACATGGGCACATGAGTAAATATTTGTCACTGGAGACCATCAGCCTATGGCAAAATAGACACCAGAGCGCTACATAATTTGTGTTTGTTCAGAGAAAAGACTGTTCAGATTTTTATTATCCTAATGATAAAAAAATTGCTCTTGCTACTTGTTCCAGTAAAAAAGAAAAATATTCTTAAATGCTAAAACAATAGTAGCTTCTTTGGTGAGTGATGTGCCACTTAGTAATAATGCAGTACATTTCAAGCAGATCTGTAGTTTTTCAAAGACAAACATCAAATAGAAAGAAAAAGGTTATGTCACCTTCACCCTCACAGTACTGTCATTTATATGCTATCAGCTCATTAAATTCACATTAGGATACTCCATGGGACTTGAGTTGCTATTAGTGCACCTAAAATGGCATAACAAAATCTCAGTTCACTTTAAGAGAGATGGCATTGCGACATTTTGTATTTCATCACTGAATTATTACAGTCTCAGATGCATTCTGCTGTGATGGTAATGGAAAGAAGAGTACAAGAGAGGAAAGCTGTCCATTTGTTGTTCTCCAGGGAGAGAAAAAGCAAAGTTTGATTAAAAAAAAAAAAAAAATTTAAGCAAGTGAAAGTAAAGCATTAACAATTTAACCCCTGTATCAAGGCTGAAAATACAAAAGTTAAGGCAAACGGTACATTGGAAGATAGGTTTTAGGGAACTTATTTATTTACTTAAGGTAAAGTACATATAATGAAAACCTCAGGAGCTTTTGTGGTTAATTAGTTTATGTGCACAGGTGGATGATCTTATGAACTCCATATTATCTGTAAAAAGTACTCCCTCATAGCAAAGCACTGTCCTCTTCTATCATATGCCTTACCAGTTATATCTTTGTAAAAATAATAAGGGTAGTCTCTCAAAGGTAAGCAATCCTGTGACAAATATTGTGAATACTGCCAGTTCTCTCCATGATAACAGTACCCTTCCATGATGATCAACAAAAGCTTATTGCCTCCTCTTCTGTCCAAAATGCATCTATACAAGATTTCATGAAACAATTTTAGCACAATTTATAATATTCAAATTGTGCATTTGCCAAAAATAAAGTCACCAATGGAAAAAGCCTGGAATAGCAATGTTTTACATGTGATGCCAGAATCTATGTTGCTTGTCAAAATGAGTACACTTAGGATAATTTCACTGTATATTCAACCAACAGAAATAAGAGTATATGGGGCCGGCCTCGTGGCTCACTTGGGAGAGTGCAGCGCTGGTAGCGCTGAGGCCATGGGTTCGGATCCTATATAGGGATGGCGGGTACGCTCACTGGCTGAGTGTGGTGCAGACCACACCGTGCTGAGGGTTGCGATCCCCTTGCAGGTCCAAAAAAAAGAGTATATGGCTTATGTACAGAAATACAGAAATAAGCATGTTTGTTCATTATGAGATGAAATCATCTAATAAAACAAGCATGCTCTCTCATGCTCTCTTCTTTTTTTTTTTTTTTTAAGATGACCGGTAAGGGGATCTTAACACTTGACTTGGAGTTGTCAGCACCACACTCTCCCGAGTGAGCCACGGGCCGATCCCTCTCATGCTCTCTTCTAAAGATCACTTAGTGATAGAAACAGAATTTGAATAGAAAAAAAAACAGGATTAATTTAAAATCTTTATTTCGTCTTGGATGTTTGAACATACTTATGAAACATTTTATATTGAGAGTTTATATTATATCACTATGTGTACAATATTTAAAATTATACTTGTTCAGGCATTTTAGATTTTATGACTATTGTTTTCATTTGCATCAACTGTTACATAAAGTAATATATATATATATATATATATATATATATATATATATATATATAAATATGGATACCTGCTGCTGTTAGGAGACATGGGTTGCAAGTGAAGCTTTCTTGCTGGGTGGTACGCAATTGAAATCTCTCATGTCAGTTTTCTTATCTAAACAATCACTAGGATTTCTTATATAATTCTTGACATCCGTGTGTTATAGAAGAAGCAGAGGGTTGGAAAAAGAGTCCCAATAGGAGCCTGAGGTGGTGGGCTTTGCTGGCTATTGACAACCTAAGAGATCTAATTTATGGAGTTATTAACTCCAGGCCTCAGTTTTTTTTCTACAGGGCAAACTACGAGGGTACATAGTTCATGGAAATATTTATATTATCTTTTCATTCTATTTTTCCACAAACTTTTTGAAGTACTCGTTTACCTTTTTTTTCTTTTTTAAAAAATTTTCCATACATAGTTTTATTGCTGAAAAGTATAATGATCAATTTTTTAAAGTCAAGATAAAATTATATGAGGGAAATAGAATGAAAACATAAATTCAGGATGAAAGAGGAATGATGTGAAATTTCCAAATAGGAGATTTTTTATGCATTTTTTTAGTGAAAAGATTTGTATTATCTTCTATTTTTATTTTTTAAATATAACAAAGATATGCATATTTATTTGTTCAAAAAACAAATACATAGACTGAATAACAGATGAATAATAAAATATTCTGTAGAAAGTAGGGTTTCAAATTTTCACAAAAACTGGAGATGTAAAACATTAAAATTTACATATTTCATTTATAATCTCTACAATTATTTGTACCTTCTGACCTCTATAACATCCTGATATCTCAACTTATAAGACTTTGTGTTCTCCAATCCTTTCCCAGCTCTATCACAATTTTACCACATGATATTGGACAAGGTACTAAAGCATGTAAGTACCATCTGCATTAGCAGGGGTTCTCCAGAGAAACAGAACAGTAGGATATATAGACATTTATATATAACCAGGGGAGCTGCTGGTGTAAGTTCCAGTCCAAGGGTTGGAGAAGACGAAATGAGATGCCTTAGCTCAAACAGTTAGGCAGAAAAAGAGGAACAAATTCCTTCTTCTGCCTGTTGTTCTATTCAGGCCTTCTGGATTGGATGATATCCCCCCCACATTGGGGAAGGTGATCTATTTTACTGAGTTCACCAATTCAAATGTTAATCTCATCCAGAAACTTCTCACAGACACACCCAGAAATAATGTTTAATCTGGGCACAACTTGGCCAGTAAAGTTGACACATAAAATTAACAAACTATCATTATATTTAACCTACCAACCTACTCTCAAGAGTATAGAAAATGTTGCTTAATTTGTCCCAAATGAGCTTCTACAACTAAGTAAACTAGAGAAAAACTTGGAAGGCATCTAGGTTTGTCTTTACCTCTTTAATGCCCCACAACTTTTTAGTCTCTTAACCTCAGCCCAGATCAGTCATTAGTATATCTATCAAACACCCATAGTCTGCTGAATTCGTAACCATCCTATTAAGATAAGGAAGATGAGATACCCATAAGATGACACAGCAGAGATCTAGGATCAGTATAGACCCCAAATCTCATGACTTGCAAAGCAATGCTTGTCCAGTCAGTGTCCTCTTGAGTCGGGACTCTCACCTCCAATTCTCTTCTTCTGTTTTCACATGGCTGACAGCAGGGTAAATTCTTTCTGGGAGATTTGCATCCAACACAATGTAAATTGTTATTGTAAAATGATGACACCTTAAAGGTAGAATATGAAAAATCAATCTATGTTGAGAAAGGATTTTTCAAGGGAAACCAATTTGTTTCTGAAATCCTCTGAAATAAATGAGTAATGGACAGATGGTCATTTGCTGCACCTGAGAAAAAGTTCTAATTCATATTTAATACATTCAATATACTCTAGGAGTTGCATTTTGAAATCAAAGTCATCTTTAGTCACCAAACCAGCCACAATGCCTGGCCATAAGTGTAAACACCTTGTAAATATGTCCTGTACTGATCACTGAATATGTCAGTCTTTGAAACAGGCCACCGTTTGCAGTTGTGTAACCCTCAGATGTAACCCTTTAAAAAATATTTTTTGGGGGTGTATAATCTCAACAACAAGCAGAAAAAGAGAGGGCATTTTAGTTATGTAAGCTATACTTTGATATTATGCTTAAGTAGAAGGACACTAAAATGTATGAATATAGTCACTAAAAGTCACTTTGAGAATTGGGGCTGACATAGTTCAACACAAATGAGATTAGCCATTTGTAGAAGTAACTTCCCTAAGAGCCTATTTTACTTGTCATGATAGTAAGATGAACAGGTCTTCTAAAATTCAGCAAAGATGCTATGGAACTTTCTTCCCAAAACCCCACAGAGGGGACCGTGATCAGAAAAGTAAAGAAAGATAAGCTAGAAATTAATTAATTGTGTGAAATTGACATTTTAAAGAAGTGTTATGATGGAATCTTTCATTAAGTGACAAGGAATACTGTTTTTGGTTTTTTTATATTTTTTTAAAATGAAAATTAAAATCTGTCGGTAATTATTCAATAATTACCTACTGAGCCATTGAATTTAGGTTCAGATAGAAGATAATCACTGGTTTGGTGATGTTGCTCTTCATTTCTTGGCAGGTATAAGCCTGAAATGCAGAAGGAGGCATCAGTCTAATTGAACATACTATTTCCTAATATCCTCCAATTCCCTTTGCTTCATCTCTTGAATCACCATAAAAACATCGAATCTTATTTTGACTTCCCAATAAGACTTTTTTATTAGGAAAGAGTGTGTACTTTCTAGCCAATGCAAAGATTCTGTTACATAGTGCCGTGTGTTGTTCTGTGTAAGTGAATAAATTGGCATTCTGGTTTATAAATCTGTTTCCTGTAAGCTTATTTAGCATTAATGAGTCCTCTAGAGCCTGACCGTCCCTGGGAAAACTGATAAAGCAGTGTTTCTGCCTAGGCAAAGCCAAGACCCAAACCTTGGGTCTGAAGTCACTGCAGCAAAAGTTATACATATAACATGTGTTCCTGCTGAAAATACCAAGTCAGTCAGTCTCTCTCTTTACTCCTAGTAATCATAAGTGAGATAAATCTCTTAGGATGGATCTCCCAAAGTGAATAGGAGTAGTGCATAGCATATCCACTCCTAACAGATTCACAGCATGAAGTTATATAGTAATGCATTGTAAATGATCAGTCTGATTAATATTGTTGAACCAGGTATTTCTTAATACCCCAACTTTTTTCAAGTCTCCCATATTAATCTTTCTGGGAATAAACTACAGAAAACTCTGTTTGGAGGATATAATAGTTCTGGGGATCCTGAAGAAGGCCTGGAAGTATAACCTCTCCTCAGAAATTTCTCTCATTTGCATTTTGAAAAAAAGAATTTCTCAGCATATATTCCAATAAGAATAATATTTGACAATATAAGAGTAAAGTTAGTTTCAGGTGGAAGCTAGATAGATTTGCACACAAACATTCTTCTGCATAGTTTTAATTTTTGTCATAGGGTTTGTTCTCCACAAATAAACCGGAGTGTAGTATTTAGGGTAGCTATAGAAGATCAGTCAGGATGCTCCTGTCATCAAACTTTTAGAGCTAAGAATATACAATATCAGTCACATCCTACTATGCTGGGTTCTAAGGTGTTACTCAATAAATATCACTCCTTTTCTCAGCCAGAGTTCTGAAAAACAATCAAGAAATAAAGAAATGACTGATGAAGCCAAATTATCATCCTGTTTACTGATAGAGGCCAGATGGAGTCCCTTGTTCAAAGTGAGAGCCATTTGCGCCAACCTACTGAACCATTGAATTTAGGTTGAATTATCTACCTGGACCCAGCCAGGACCAGGCAGTGGGGGACAGTGCCACAGGAGGGGTGGAGAGACTGAGTACTTCCTGTGGGAAGAAAGCTTCCAGTAGGCATGCGGTGGAGCTCTATGGAGAACGAGAAATTTATTCCTCAGGTGAAGTGGCTCCATCAGGGGTAAAGTGAGTAAAGGGGTGGAGAGGGGTCTTCCTCTACCTGGAAGGGACACTCAAGAATAGGAAATTATAATTTCTTTCTAATATACTATTCCTAATAGTAAAATACATAAAATAAAAAATTTAAAGTAAACATCAAAAGGAAAAAAACAAATACCATTTATAATTTCTTTCTAATATACTATTCCTAATAGTAAAATACATAAAATAAAAAATTTAAAGTAAACATCAAAAGGAAAAAAACAAATACCATTTATAATTTCTTTCTAATATACTATTCCTAATAGTAAAATACATAAAATAAAAAATTTAAAGTAAACATCAAAAGGAAAAAAACAAATACCACTAAGATTTGACCACAGCCTAGTTTTCTTACAAGATAGAGCTGGTAGTGATGAGTTAACTGGGCAAGTAAATTATGTAAATGGTTGGACAAGAGAAAACAAGACAAAGATGGAACGTGATGAAAACTTTTAAAGAGACAGAATAGGAAAGGAATAATTCTCCATTCCTACTGAGTAATGCATTGATACTGAAGAAATGGCATTTAAGTGGTATGTCTTCCTAGGATTGGGTACACCATTCTTTTGTTTCATTAATAGCAACCAATTTTTCTTCTCTGTGTACTATGTATATTTCTGCCAATATATACATCTATATATGCTTGCTCAATACCCACTTATTAGAATCCTGATTATAACAAACTCTTTGCTCTAATCTAGGATTCAAAATCAAATATGACACAGTTTCTGCCCTCGAATAGTTTTGATTCCCATAAGAAAAGAGGCAAATAACTGATTATCATATAGCATAAAAGACTCTAATGTATGTACAGGGAACTGTGGGAGATGCAGTATCTACATCAGACTGAGAGATCAAGAAAGCTGAGTGAGTAGTGTGGAGTTAAGGCTTTTATTGTGTGTGTGTGTGTGTGTTTTAAATTTTATTTCTGTTTAATTCCAAGAAAGATTGTTCTGAATCATTTGAAAGTAACTTAGAGATATCATGGCTCTTTACATTAATGTCTTTGCACAATTTCCTTTAAACAGTGACTTCCTCTCATATAGCAATGCTGCAATTATCATTGACACAATCATACAGTGCTGTTATCTAATCCACAATCTGTATTCAAATTTTGCCTATTGTCCTAATAATACACTGTTTTTGTTTTTTTCCCCAGTCCAATATCTACTCCAGGATCACTTGTTGCAATTAACCAGTTGCCAAATCTCTTTAGCCTCTTTTCCTCTGTCTCTATCTTCACCTTGATATTTTTGAGAGGTATGGGAGGGTTATTTTATAATTCAATTTGTGTTCTTTTGATGTTTCACTTGTTAAATTCAGATCATGGTTTCTGGTAGGACACCTGCAGGAGTGATAGAATGCCCTTCCCAGGAAGCACGTGATGCCCACTCGTCCCAATATTTGACCTCTTAGTTATGGGGATGTTTACTAGGTCTCTAAGCTGTGGAGTTACTGATTTTCCCTTTGTAATTAGGAAGCATTAATAATTTTGTCAGGGGTAATTTAGGTAGTTAAAAACATTTGATTTCTTAAGACAGTTTCTTCCCAATTTTTGACTGTTCTAAGTAAAGCTTCCACAGAGTACTGGGGCAGGATTCTTGTTTATACTGGGTTGTCAGGGAAGGTTTCACTGATAAGAATAAATAGAATAAACAAGAATAAATTAAAAGAGTAAATGTCCTAAGGTAGAAACCAGTTTGGGTCAGGAACTCTTACTTGAATAAATCAGAATATGTTCGGATTTGAGAATCAGAATGCCCAACCCCAAATGGCCAAAATAAGTGGGGAATTATTATCTGTCTTAAGAGGTCTGGTAGTAAGCTCTTTCCCAGGACTGGTCTAGTGGAACAGCTATTTCATTTTCTGTAACAACCGTTCTCAGTTTATACCCATTGGCTCAGGGTTATTTCATTATGATCAGGAGATGTCCCCTCAAGTATAGACACCGTGGTCTGGTTGATGAAGGAGAAGGTGGACTGACTGTTAGGTGGGAAAAACAGTGCTCGATGTGCTACAACTACCTTTTGTCTAAATGAAAATGTTCACATTTCTTCCAAAACTGGAAAATAAGAAGTCCCCTTTCTTACCATATTCTTCACAGGTTTATATCAATTTGTCCTATAGTTCAGTCACAGTCCTGTCTGGTTATATTGTTCAAAAACTAAGTTGCACTTTTAACTTTCACTAACACTTATGAAAAATAATAGGGAAAATTTAATAGAAGGAAAAAGAAAGAAAATCTGCATGATTGTTTCAGTCACTATGGTAGAGTTGACATTTAAAACATCCTCCTTCCACGTACAAATTTAATGTTACTTTTGTTCTTACGCTACATTAGATATGGCTGAAGTTTTTTGCTTGGTAGGATGACTCAAATCTTTCAACCTCAAAGTTCTGTTTTAATGTCTCTGCTGATACAAATTTATTCATGTTTTTCAAATATTTTACATTATTCTTGATGCATAATATGATGCAAGCAATGTAGTGAACCACATCACAATTGTAAATAAAATAGTCATTTGTAATGGTGTCCTATAGAGTCATTATATATAAGTCAAGTAAATCAATAGCACAGTACAGCACTTCAAAATTAATCATTCTATTGGAATTAAAATGAAATTGGAAAACTGCCCCAAGCTGAGCCAATCAGGGTTTTATTTTGCCAGAATTTACAATAGGACTAAGAGATTCCAGTTTCAGTCGAGGAGGGTCTCTTAAACAGAGGAGATATAAAAACTAGAGTTGGTACTGTAGTGTGCATTAAGTTACACACTGAAAAGCAGAGAAAACCAGTCTGAGAAAAAGAAAGAGAAAAGTTAGAGAACACGACAGAACAGACAGGAAGTTTCCCTAGGTTCTGATGTTAGATATATGAAATAGGTATATACACACACATACACATATACATATATATGCATATGTGTATATATAAAATACATATATGCACATACATATATACATACATATATACACATACATACATATATACATACATATATATATATATAAATATATATATACACATAAATATATACACACACACACACACATATATATATATATATATATATATATTTAGTACCAGGCTCTAATCTTTCTAGATGGGCCTGACTTAATTCTTTTCTTTAGGTTATAAAATTGTCATGAATGATTATAAGTATTCTCTCATCTATAAACCATTTAAAATCTCTGATTAATTTAGATAAGGTTATTATATTTTACTTGCATTCATTGAGTTCTGTCTCTAACATATTGCTATGATTTAAATCTGTTTCTTCTAAAATTCAGGTACTGAAATTTAATGACCAAATGATAGTGTTAAACAGTGAGGGCTTTTAAAAGGTGATTAGGTCATGGCATCGCAGCCCTTATAAAAGAGGCTTCATGCTACATTCAGCTAGCTTGCTGCCTTGTGTTGAATGTCTCCCCAAAACTTAATTCCCACTGTAAGTATTGAGGATGAGAAATCCTATTATGGTAATTGAAAGGTGGAGCCTTGAAGAGGTGACTAGATTGTAGGACCATGCCTTAGTGAATGGATTAATAATGGTGGTCAGGGGCGTGGTTCTGAGGGTTTTAAAAGGAGAGTGAATGAGGAGGCTGGTCTCTCACTCTCTCTTCTCCGTTTCCTCAATGTGATACTCTGCCATCACTGTCGCCACCACCAAGGCTCTCACCAGATGTGTTCCCTGGACTTTGGACTTCCCAGCCTCAGAAATTGTAAGCAATGAATTTTATTTTCTTAAAAATTACCCAGTTCCAAGTATTTTGTTATAAGCAACCGAAATGGACTAATACACTTGCCCTTCCAACTTCTGCCATGTGAGGACACAGCCCCTCTGGAGGACACAGCACCAAGCACCATCTTGGAAGCAGAGTGCAGCCTTCACCAGATAACTAAACTTGCTAATGCCCTGATCTTGGACTTCCCAGCCCCCAAAACTGTGAGAAAATGAATTTCTTTTATTTATAAATTACCCAGACTGTAGCATTTTGTTATAGCAGTACAAACGGATGAAAACACATGTCTTTCTAAATTATGTTAGCCTGACACCTGCTTTCCTCATTTGCAGTGTGCAAACATCCCTTAAGGAGTCAGGAAAGAAACTCATCTATTTACCGTAGTATATAAAATTGTTTTGTCCATATGATTTTGACAAACTTACTTCAAATTCTGAAGGTAAATGTTTAGCAAACCATTTTCTTGTGCTAAAATAATGATTTCAACAAAAGAGATGGGACAAGCATTTACCCAATAAGTCTGTATTAAAAGCCTACAATCTATAAAACATGTCATAAATATCCGTGGAAGATAAAATTTTATGACTTTTAAAATGTGCACAAGAGAGTATTCAACATGCAGCCAATTGAGAGGTGACTGAATTTCAATATTCCAAATACTTTTTAAATACAAAATAAAACAGGGAACCTAGCAGCATCACTTTGGCAAAGTGAGGTAGAATTTTGTGTATGTACAGAACACATTCAAATTCAAGTCAAATGGAATATTTCAGTAGTTTGGTTATTTATTTTGGTGGGAAAAGGCTCCAGAAAATAAGTCTAAATGCAAGCTTGCAGAGAATTAAAATGTTTATTTTTCCCATTGAAGCTGTTGTATTTCCAGATTGGTCACTCACTAGGCTTTGTTCTGGGTGGCCTTTCTGAAATATCCCTCACACATTCATGTTGCATTAGAAAAAGTGCCAAAACTGAGACTTTTCACTACAGAGCTAGCAATAATTTTGCAATGGAAGACAAAATCAAGAAAATCACTTCTCAATTAAAGCTTCTCTCCTGGAATACCATAGCCATTTGTGGTTACAAACTGGGCTTTCATCATTAAATTATTTGTTATGCTCTCCAAGCTATTGACTTACCAAGAGTGTTCTACTAGCTATTTTTTTAAAAATGGGTGTTTCATTGATTTAACATATGTTGGACATTCATGCTTGTATTTATTTGACTTAATTATAAATTCTTTGAACTTTTGTCCTGAGGGAGTTTTAATGTGAATGCCAAAATTTGAAACTTTTAATGAAATAAATAAATTTTCTTAGTAATATATTCTTTTCCTGGAAGAATAAATATACTTCCCAAAATAACCCACTTAATCAGAGGTCATAACTTTTATTTTGAGATAACCACTAATATTTTTAAATAGTTTAATGCATGAAACAAGTCCATATATATATATACACACACACACACACACACACACACACACACATAAACACATTCAACATATGCACAAATATTTGCATACATAAATTTAACAAATATTTTTTAGTGCCACCTGTGAAATAGAAATTGGAAATATAGCAGTGAACAAGTCAGTTGTGGTTTCACTGTCACCAACTTTATATTGTAGTGGGAATGTGAAGGATAAAAAAGTCAATATATACTGTGAAAATAATAGAAGTTAGAAAAGGGGATATATGGCAATGGGTGTTTGTTCAACCACAAGTCCCTTCATGGGGTAGCTCTTCCTTTCCCCTCTAGTCACATCTATGTAATTCTTAGATATAATCCATCTCCATTTCTAACCACCACTTTCCCTCCAACCAAAACTATACAAGGCAACTGTTTTTAGATATGGGACAACAGGCAGAATGTGATGCTAAGGAAAAGACCTACACAGTGAGCATTGGGATCACCCCAGCACTTTGCCACCTTCATAGAAGGAGAAAGAGCTGAGGAAAGAAGGATGAGGCCAGAGTTTGGGGCTGCTGAAGTGGATGGCAATTTGGGGAAAGGATTCCTGGAAAAGAGGGCTGAAGGAAAATGACCACAGATGTTTAGAGTCCTAAAAAGTAACTAAGAGCAGCAATTAAAAATAGCAAATAAAAATAGCATTTTTCAACACCTTCATATCCTATATTTACATATATATATTTTTTTATATTCTGTCCTCAGAATGCACATAAATCTGAAGGCAGGGTCTTTTCCTTCTTCTGTTCATGTTGTATCCCTAGTAAATCTCATATATGATTACGTGAATCTCACATAACTGGAAATCTCCAGATAGGGCGAGCTCAAGGCAAATTAAAATTAGGGATCCAACTTCCAACTCAGTCCCTCATTGATTCTCATAGGTCAGCTCTTACACATGTACTGCTTTGTTCTCAAGCTGACCTCTCCTGTGGCTGAAGCATGGTTGTCTATAGCCTCCAGGACAGCTTGTTTCCTTGCCATCATACAGTAAAAGAGAGGGAAAGCCACTCTTTCATTTGTGGAATAAAATTCCTCTCTTCTCATGTGTTTGGGCTGTATTATGTCTTGGCCCAACTCATGGAATGAAAAATAACCAAAGGCTGGAATGCCCTGCACTGATTGGATTAAGCCTGAGTTTCTGAATTAACCACTGGCTTGGGCATGGAACTGAGATTAGATAATTAGTTTAGACTAACCAGAGTTGACATCTGGACTAAAACTGGACTCAGATTTCCCTGAGTCACACAGGTAGGGTGGAGGAGGACTGGATGTCTGAAAACTCTCAGGTTCTCTTGGGAAGGTGTAAGGAAACAAAGAATGCTTGGGTAGACAATCCATATTGTTCAGTATATTTTAAAAATTACACTCAATTTTCAAATATCTTATTCTCAGCAATGCAACAGACATCAAACTAAAATATCTAATAAGAGCAATTTCCTTATTACATCACAATGTAGCTGTTTAAAATAACAAATTCATGAAGACAGCCTAGGGAACTTCTACTGACCTGTCAAGAATTTATAAGTTTGTAAGTACTGGAAAGAGACAACTAGACTTGTGCCTGTTATGTTCTACATTGCATCCACAGTTCTTAGCAAGGTCCTTGGCACAAAGATGCTCAATGAATGCTTGGTGAATGAATAATTGAAATCAGATGTTTGTTTTCTAGAAAGAAAACCACACACTTTTGTATAGAGAAAACTATATATTTTCTACAAAGAAAGCCACATGCACAACCACCAGATAAATGCCCCTTGCTTTCAGGTAAGATAGTTTCTAAATTATTCTATTTATGTATATGAATTAAGAATGACCAGAGTGATTCTAGAGGAAATAAGACAAAAAACTAAGGGATTAAAATCTACCGTCTTGTTATATAATGTTTTATTTGTTCTATCTGTTGGTTGTTAGTTTTTCCTCTTTTTCTGCTTTTTCTGTGTTCATTGAACATTTTGTAATCATCCATTTTTGCCTCCATTATTAACATTTATATGTCTTTTTATGTTTTAGTGTTTGATCTATGTTTTTTGATATACAGCTTTAATGAATCAGAATCTTGTTTCAAATAATATTTAGTGTAAGGACCTTATAACTGTGTATTCCCATTTTCTCTTTACCACCTTGTGTGCTACTGTTGTCATAAATTTATCTTACATACCTTAGAAACACAATAAAAACATACACTTTATCTTACATACCTTATAAACACAATACATTGCTAGTATTTTTCCTTTTGACAATGAGTTATCATTTAGATCTATTTATTTATTTATTTATTTATTTTTGAAATTATGTGGTACAGATTTAAATTTCAAGACATGTATACAATGTGTGATGTTCAATTCGGAGTAATTAGCATATTCATCATCACAAATATTTGTTATTTCTTTGTGATAAGAACATTTGAGCTCTTCCATCTAGCCCTTTAAGAATATGCAATAAATTATTGTCTATTATAGATGTCTGATACTATTGTACACCACTAGAATTTATTTTTCCTATCTAGCTGTAATTTTGTGTCCATTAACCAACCAATTTTTTGAAATATTATTGTATTTTTATTTATATTATTCCCAGTGCTCTTTATTTCTTTGTAAAAATTTCAACCTGATATATTCCTTCTGGCTAATAAATTTCTTTTAACATTTATTGTGGTATAGGTCTGCTCAAAATGAATTCTTTGCTTTTGTTTGTCTTAGAAAACCCACGTCTATACTTCATTTATGAAAAATATTTTTGCTGGGTAGAGAATTATGAAAGAACAGTATAGTTTCTTCTTTATGGTTTCTGATGAAAAATCAGCTATAACATACTCATGTTTGTTTTTCTATAATATGTCTTTTTTTATTTTATTAAGTGAATTTTTCAGTTCCATGAGTTCTGCCACATCCTTTTTAAAAATATTAGTCTCTGTAAATTTCGTCCTTCATATCCTGGATTTTTTTCTCATTTCATTATGTTGCTTAGTTGAATCTTCTCGTATCTCAGTAAGATTCCTTAAGAAAGTTGCTTAGAAGTCCTGTTCAGTCATTTCAAGTGTTTCCTGCTCTATAGGTTCTGGTATTTGAGAACTATTGTATTCTTTTGATGATTTCATATTTTCTTGGGTTTTCATATTTCTGGTATCTCTAAGTTGATGTCTGGTCATCTGGTGGAGCAGTAGCTTCTGTTACTTGGGAATGGGTTTTGAAGAGAGAGACATGCTCTTCTTTTTCTGGTCTCTGCTGCTGACTCTTCTTGTGTCAATGTAGTCAAGTGTCTAGTGGGCTGTCTGCACAGTGGCTGTGGCTACTGCTGTGGTGTTGAGCCATCTTTGTGGCAGCTGTGGCAGGCCACCCACAAAGAAGTGGTCTTTTCAGCATGCTCTCTTGCCTGCTTCTGGGCAGAAGGGGCTGCCCTCATAGTCAAATGGTTTCAACATCTGTGCCATATCTGAGTCTGGTGGTTCTGTCACTTGCATTATCATCTGGAGTGTGTGTGTGTGTGTGTGTGTGTGTGTGTGTGTGAATGTTTTGCCTTTTCATATCCTTCATAATCGTTTATAGATAACCCAACATCTTGTGTAAGAAAGTAGAGACTGAGGTAGTTAGATTTTATGCTTTTAAACAGGCATATCCTTCCTTCTTCTAGATTTTTAGTGCAGAGGTTTGTAGAGGCTTAATCTAGCTGGGTATTGTGCAGTTTTAAAATTGTTGGTGCTATGTTTTCCTTTAATAGAGCATCAGTTTCAAATTTCTCTAGGGATACTTTATGTTTAGAATGGAGTCTGGCATCTCAAAGTTCTTTTTCTCAGTTTTGGCTCCACCCTTCCTATTCAGTCCTCCCTTTTGCACCGCACCACACAGAGTGTATGTCTCTTGCAACTTATCCGGCAGTCATCACTTTACTTGATTCTTTTAAGACTGGTGTCAGGGAGTGTAGGGGGCAAAAGTCCTTGGGTCTCCGAGATATGGCTTTCGAAGTATTAATTCTCTTCCTCCATTTGTAGTTCTTGATAAGAATATATTTCTGCCCCTTCTCTAGAGGTAGAGAAATTTTTCTTGTTCCCTCTATCGGGTGCCTTGGGTTTTTATCAATGCCCAAGAACAAGAGATTTTGTTGCCCTTCCCTCTGTAGATTAAGGCTTTTGTTCCATAAAGGGGAGAAGACAGATAGTGCAGGTGGAGCATGGAGATTTGTTTTTGCCCCTTTTCAGTGCCTGCTTGTTTGTCCCCCAGTCCAACATAAAGGAAACTTCTCTGGACTCTCCCCCTTGTCCCTCCAACTCATACTTCCTGTTAGTAGCTGGTGGATTTCATAGAAAAAAAGGTTGCTAGTGTGTGTGATCCTCCTCTGCCATGGCTGTGACCCCCAGAAGCTTTATTCACTCTACCAGTCTGCACTCTGCCTTTCACTTATCAGTCATTCTAGCTGAATTCTTAGTGGTGTCTGGTGACATCTGCCTTAGGGAAACAAATGCTTATATCTTTGCTCGCCCTATTGGCATCTGTCTCTCCCCAGTTTTCTGGTTAGTTGGTTATATTGTGTTCTCGGCTCTCAAATGGGTTCAAGAAAAGTTGAGAATTTATAATCTGTCCAGCTTTTTTCTTTCTGTAAGTGTAGGAGCAGTAACTCTTCTAGCTTTCCACATCCTGGAGCAGAAACCAGATGTCAACAAGACTGGGGAGAAAAATATTATTAAAAGAATTAGAAATTGCACCCAAGGCCTTGGTTTCTTTAGAAATCAGTAATTCTCCTTACTTATTATAAAATTAGTGACCTAATACAAATGAAAATTAAAAAATCCACTATAAATATGTTGAAATAATTGATATGTCCCATAAGGTGACATGCAAATTTAAGTTTTTCTCTTCATAATGCTTTACATATCATCTAAACTACAATTTCTGTAAATATATTTTAATTTATTTTACTTTAAATAAAGAATGTGGCTCATGATTCATGTTATTGACTGACTGTTGGGTAGGATCTTATCTGAGAAATTTGAAAATCTCTGGGAGATATTGCAGAAGTTATAATGAAAGCAACAGAAAATGCATAAATGCCAACTTGTTAAATGCAATGACTGGCTAGGTTTTACCTGGATCTCATGGTTCACATTACTAGCTTAGGTTTCCTGTGTGACCAAATCAAAGGGAATTTGAAAGAGAAGGAACAAACTGTGAGTGTGAAGCCCATGGTAGGCTGAGATGGCAAGAGACTGAAGTGGCTAAATGGTGGGTGGAAGAAGTGGTGCACAGAGAAGACAGAAACATGGCAAGACATGGCATAGCTGGTGGTTGTGGTGACTTTTGGAAGACCATTTATTCCTTTTATATATTATTCAACTTCTTCTATTGTCCTTAGATGTTGTTTGATGTGAGCCAACATTGAACAGTTGATATACCTGAGGAGAATGTATGTTCCTGGGTAACCTGGAAAAATATTCAGTGATGCTAAGGAAAATAAAAAGAAAAATACATACAAATTTTGCTTGGCTTAGGTTACTGCAAACAATTGTGGATCAGATAATCATTCCTTAAATGTGTTGTCCAATCAACCTAATCTTTAGACTACATATGTAGAAAATACTATGCTGTTTGTGTAAATGTAATTACTGCAAAGTGTTATGTTTTTAAAAAAAGACAGAATACTTCAGTAGCAACTTGGAGTTTTAGCTTCTTGAGATTTGTTTAAGAGAAAGATACCTGAGGAGAAAAATCAATCAAAAAGAGGTTTTTGGATATTATTCTGGCACCCCTCTTTGTCATGAACAGCCATAACTTTGGTTCACAGACACAGTTAAAGTTTCTGGTTTGTTAATGGAAAGATAGACATTCACTAAAACTTACATACTAGGCCAAACATTATTTTCCAAGTATAGTGAAAGGTAATCAGGTACATGAGAATATTTCTTATTCGACCAAGAGGTTCTTAGAGCTTTACATCAGAATTTAGAAAATGAGTATACTTAGAGACAGTATTTAAACTCAAGTGGTTAGAAAATATTTACCCTTAAAATTCAGAGGAATCACAAAGATCGTAAATCTATTCATACCAAATGTGGCCCATGGATCAAAGTCACCAGAAATACCTGGAAAACATTTAAAAATTCAGATAATTTTGACTTCATCTCTGAGATAAGATTCAGATATATTTTGTGATTGTCTAGAAAGCAACCCTCAGTTTGTGTTCTTAACCAGAATTTGGGACAACTTACTAAAACCTGCATTCTAATTCTCTAATTTTGATTCATGATCTTAAATAATTTAGCTTTAGTAATGTAAATTTGTTATATTTTGGTACAAGTACAAGAATGTGGCTAAAATTTTAGGAAAAAAAAAATATTTCTGGCCTCTGGCTATAGAAATTACCAGAAAAATGACCTTCTATTTAGTTGCTAATTTGCAAGATCACACTTTAGTGGCAAATTCTTTCCATTGCAAACACAGTCCCTAAAGCCTAAGAAAGATTTCTGGAATACATGGCCAGGCAAACCTCTGTCAGTACAAGACACAGCAGTGTTACTTTTGCACAAGTGGTAATATTTTTCTTAGATTTCTGAATCATGGACTAATAACTAGAAAAGGAGTGGAGGACATAGGTTATACGATTAAATTAGAGTATAATGGCAGAAAACTGAACAGATTACATGTTATATTTTCTTTTCATTCTACCCATTTATATTGAAGAGAAATCTCAGGAAGCAGTCATAAGGAAACAGGAATGAATGTTAGGAATATAGGTAAAATTCTATATAGCTTTATGTTTAATAGGTTTTACAAATTCAGCTAACCTGCTGCTGGGCTGGACAGAGAGAGTCCCCCTGGAACACACTCTATACCCACCACTCCTCCATATTTCTTTATTCTTTAAACCATTTTGGAATCTTCCTGAAGAGCAAAAACTTATCCTATGGAATTAATGTCAGCCCTCCCATTACCACAATGCAAGCTGCTTTCATCAGCTCCGTTTTGAGATGTTCTTTTTGGAGTTAGGGCCAGTTGGTTTACACCTGGAGTCAGCAGTCACCCACATAATGGAGTTTCGAGAAAGTAAGAATGTTACTCCCTGGCCAAAATCAACAATCCCATTAGGGTTTCATTGTGCCTAAAATCCCACTAGTACAGATTGGCTCCCACAAATTAATATATTATGCTTTCTGGTAACTTATTTGTGACTTTGTTTAATCTAAGATGTCATCAATTATAAGACATATTAGTCTATGTACAACTAGGAAAACATACTGCCAATTTAACACAATAGGTCATCAATTCTAAGATTTATCCCAATTTCAAAGACACTAAATTATACTTAAGAATATGTTTGAATCCTTGAAATATGGTAAATAAAAATTTTGGTAATGAGAGAGAGAATTGGGCATGAAAAGTATAAAGATCAATATTAACTCAACATTTAAGCATTGATGTTAACCAGTTAACACAGAGCCCCAAGAAATGGAATATAGGATAGTCATGTTTTGATAGAAGAGAAGGAAGAGAAAGATGAACTGCAAGTGTTTCACAAGGTTGACCCCAAACAGCTTTATTTAGACCGTATAATCACTTTTGAACAACTCCTTCTAGCAATGTTTATTTAAAGAGGTCACTGTTTGAAGTTAGCGTATTGGATTCTATAGCTTTTGACCCTTTGGAGAAATAGTTGACTCTGAGAAAGGTTAGGAAAGGTGGGGAAATGTCTATGAGTAAAATCTTTTCAAACTAGAAATAGGTCAAAGTACAGCCTGGTCAAAGACACAGATGAAATGCAGAAGAATGCAGGTAAATGTAAAATAATGAGCACCGGAGACACCAATAAAAAGAAAACTGCTTTCTTAAGTGGCTGGGTATGGCTGCACTGCCAGGAACGAGCTCTCGGATGCTCTGTGGAAAGGTCTTTACTCACTCCAGCCTGTACACAACAGCAGCAAAGAAAACAAACAGAGAAAAGCGGATGCTGAGTTTCAATTCTCAAACAGCCCAACTTACACTGAATGTTAGAACTCGGAGATGAATTATGGGGACAGACTCTTTTCTCTTAGATTTTACAGTAATGCAACTTTTTTTTTTTTTTTTTTTTACTCAGAGAGTAAAACAAAAGTATCCTAGAAACCACCCCCCAAAATCTATAAACTGAATTGATGCTAGGGGCAAGACAGGACATTAGTGAGGATGTGTTTTAAGGGAACTGTGACCCGTGCTAGGAGAATTATACAATATCAATGTAGCATCAGCTCAAAGGTTAGGGAAATATTTTCTGTGCTCATTTTTTTTCCTGGAGGTCTTAAACTTATTATCAAAGAATATATATATTTTTTTGCATTTTCACGTGTGTGTTTGTGTATCTATGCACATGTTTGTGCAATTTCAAAACTCCAGCAAGTTAAAGTGTCCTGGACATAGGGTGTCAGATATGTCGTATTCCTTAGTAAGTTGGTTTTAGTAAATTTGCTGGGGAACTTGAAAATCATGTAGCACAACCAGACCCTGTGTGATAGACTGACCCCAGGGAGAGAGAGGGAGACTTTGATGAATTGGAATTTCAGAAATTAAAATATGTTAGATGCTCTGCTACATACTTTAAGGACATAATCCCTTAATTCTCATAAAAGTATTGTTAGGTGTGTATTATTATCATCCTCACTTTGCGTAAGGAGAAATTGAATCTCAAAGATGTTAAATAACTTGCTGAAGGCTACACAGCTAGTCAGGAAAATCTGAGTCCATCTAGGTCAGCTCACCTCTAATTTCTATGAAACCACCTAGAGATATGTGGGAAAAAAGAAACACTGAGCCACTGGTGAGAAAGACATTAAGTCAGCTTAATGTACATCAGATTTTTTTTTCCCCAGAGTAGTGGTAGATCATAAAGTGAAAACATTTGTTGCTTTTTAATAAAATTAGCACTCATATTTTCCAGTTTAAGCTTACGTTTAATGAATATTTATGGTAGGATAGGTTAAATTATATTGATGTCATTTAAAGCTCAAAATAACCTTGTCAGATGGAAATTTTATACATGGTTCACACAACTGATACATGATAGAGACAGGGCTCTAGCCCACTCCTTCTGATTTCAGGTTCTGGACTTCTTTGAATAAACCATATCACCTCAGGTGCATGTTTCACCTAGGAACTTTTAAAGACCTCATGAGATTTTTAAAATTATTTGTTTTAATAATGCATGCATTATTAATTATTAATAATGTTTTTTTCTGTCTTCCTCTGTTCTACAGTGTTACATACAGCACATTTTCTTATCAAAACACATTTGTGAGTATAATTTAAAAAATCTAAATTCCTGTGGAGTAAAATTATCTTTATTATCTACACTTAATCCAATGTTGATGGCCAGCAATCACTGCATCACCACAAATATTACTGTTTTTAACAAGAGGAAGTTTTATTTTGTAAAATCATGTATGTCAGAGAGTTACTAGTAGAGAACATTAACATCTTTGAGAAATATGAGATGAGTGTACAGAGTCAGAATGAGCCATCCAGCAGATTTCTTCATTCACAGATATTTGTTGAACACCCTGTGCCCACACGCTGTTCTAGGTACTGAGAGTATAGTAATAAACACAGCATTGACAACTCCTGCTCTCAAGGAGCTTACGTTCCAATAAACAGAGGCGAACAATAATGAGAGAAATAAATAAAATATATCGTCACACAGTGATAAATACTGAGAAAAACAAACTACATGGGTTGGCAAAATTTTTCTGTAAAGAGACAGAAAATATTTCAAGCTTTGAGGGCCAGATGGTCTCTGTTCCAACTATTTAACCATGCCTTGGTAGCACAAAAGCAATCATCTACAAAACGTAAATAAATGGAGGAGCTGTATTCCCACAAAACTTTATTTACAAAAATAGGCAGTAGTCAGAATTTGGTCTGCTGGCCATAGTTTGCTGACTCCTGAAATAAAAGAAAAAGGAGAGAAAGAATTAGAGGAAGATGTAGTGGATTGAATTATGTCCCCCCAAAACTCACTGGAGCTTGACTTGTGTCCCCTGAGTTTTATGTATTAGAAACTTAACCCCCACTGTGACTGTAAAGAGGGTGGGAAATCCTATTTGGGTAATTGAAAGGTGGAGCCTTAAAGAAGTGATTAGATTGCAGTGCCATGCCCAAGTGAGTGGATTAAAAATAGTGGCCAGTGGCATGGTTCTGAGGGCTTTAAAAGAAGAGGAAGGAGAGTCTGTCTCTCTCTCTGCTCTCTCGGCTTCCACCATCTTGCAATGTGAGACCCCTGGGTCACTGTCACTACCCACAAATAGACTTTGGACTTCCCAGCCTCAGAAACTGTAAGCAATAAATTTCATTTTCTTAATAAATTACCCAGTTCCAAGTATTTTGTTATAGCAACACAAAACAGACTAATACAGGAAGGGATAAAGAATGATTCAGAGAGGTGGTGATATTTAACTGAAGCAACAAGGAAAATAACAAAGCCAGCTATGTGGGTAACTGAGGAAGTTTTCCAGACAGAGGAGGTTGGGATGCAAAGGCACTGAGTCAGGTGCTCGCCTGTTATCCTCAGAGGTCAGGGAATAGGCAAGTGTATTTGTAGAGTGTGTGTGCAGAAGAAAGCAGGCATGGAACAGAAGATATGATCCCACCATGCAGGACTTTATAGAACAGAGTAGGGATATTAGGTCTTCTTCTGTGTGAAACAGAAAGCATGGAAGGATTTTTAACAGAAGTGGCACAGTAAATCTTAGGTTGAAAATGTTCTTTCTGGTTTCTGTATGAATAGACTGAAGGGGGACAAGGACAAACAAGAATGACTCAGGCAGTGATTGCAGTCATTTATGTGAGAGAAGATGGTGCTTTGGATTAGAGAGGTGTGGTCTGGATGACAAGAAGTAGCTGAGTTCTGGCTGGATTTGGAAGGTATTGATAACAGTGTTTCCTAATGGATTCCATGTATAGAGTGAGAGAAAAAGAGAAGCTGAGGGTGAGAGTTTGGGCTTTAGCAACTGGGATAAGAAAGGATATGAGAGGTATAGGACTTTTTTTTTTGAGGAAGTTCACATGTATCAATAGCTCAGTGTTAAAAGCATGAAATGTTGGAAATGCCAAGTTTGAGATTTCTATCAAGATACAAGAAATCCACTAATTGATGCCTGGTTTCCCATCAGTACCTAAAAGATATCAGTGGGTAGGTGTGGCAATGGCAAGAGCAGAGTTCAGAATTTCCTTTCACTTATGAAAATTTCTATGGAGTCATGAGTAAGCACTGCTTTGAGGCTGTTGAAATAAGACACGTATATGAGACATAGTCAGCTCTGTAATTAACAGATATGCAGGCATAGATTATCATTTAATTTCTCTATATCTTAATATTCTCAATTGTAAAATGGAAATAATAATACCAATCATGAGAGGTGCAAGGAATAAAGGAAAAAATATAGAAAAAAAAGCATTTAGCACAACACCTGACAAATAGCAAGTGCTCAATTAATATTCAACATTCTTCTTATTATCAACTATGGAGAAAAATAAATACACTCCAAACATTTTGCCTTTAATTTATGAAAAAGAATACTCATTTAAGAAGGTATACAGGAATACATAGAGTCTACAATGTATTAACTAATTTTTTGGCTTTACAAAAATTATGATCTAAGAGTTTATTCAGCCTCCAAGAAGAAAATAACTCCTGGATCATTGGAAGTATTTGCTTGGTGTATTTGCATTCACTAAAAATGTAAGCCCCCAAATAAGGTCGGCATGAATCTTTTTCTTTGCGTGTGTGTGTTTGTTTGCTTTAGAGGTGGTTAGATTATTGCTGCTAACTACTAGCACAAGGAAGGAAAGAATGGAGGAAGGGAGAGAGAAAGGAAGGTTACAATGAATAGGAAATAGATTTAAGAGTGTCAGTACTCTCCAAACCTAAAAAATACCTTGTGTATATACTTATTTTTAGAGAACTTTGCAATAGGAAATAGATTTAAGAGTGTCAGTACTCTCCAAACCTAAAAAATACCTTGTGTATATACTTATTTTTAGAGAACTTTGCTGCTTTGTGTTGCTTTGCCCCCCATGGATTTGTCACCCCTCTTCCCCTGGGTGATGGAGATGCAAAGGATTACTCAAAGCCCTTCTCTTCTGAGCAGTGAGAGACCCCAAAGCGGTTAACTTCCCTTGGAAACGCTCAAGCAACAGGCAACCCTTCCTTGTGAAATTAACCCCGAACTGGGGTTCTCTTCCTGCATTTATTTTCCAGACCAGGAAGTTACAGGAAGAGAACATAGGTGGGGTTATAGTTTAACAATGTAGGCTGCTAACTTTCGATGAAAAAAGTCAGATGACATTCCATTAGACAATTAAGTGATCTTACAGCAATTTCTCAGTATCTTTACATAACAATCAGTAACTATTCTGTCCTTGAGCCAGCAACCTTGCTGTGCCACAAATCTTTATCTTATACCAGAGACTTTATATATAGCCTGAGGAAAATTTCCAGCCCTCCGCAAGGTCAATATTTGAAACTGCAAGGCTTTGGAAAACCAGGCCCTGTGAACTACATATGCTTTATAGTATATTCCACAAGAGAACTTCCTTCTCTTTCTCTATCAGCTCACAAAATTATCCTGCTTTAGTTTGCAATTGATATCCTGGGTGATAAACCATGACAAATAGACTGACATTTCTCAATGTAAGTAGAGTCTTTTGAGTGGCTTGATTACTTGATAAAACAGTAGAATACTAAAGAATCTTCTCATGGAATAAGTATTTATGGCACCATGTTTTAGAAGATGGTAGCAGTGTTATTTTCTATTTATAAATGCCCCACTTTGTTATAATATATTATTTAAGCCATAATGTATATTATTTGTGTAAAGGTTGATTAATTCAAAGGATTTTTAAGGACAAAAACATGCAAATATGAGTATAAAATACATAGGTAATTGCTAAAATTTGCAATCCTGTTTCCCAACTTCATATGGTATAGGTTTTTTTTCTGAAAGATAAAGCGCCCTTGATAAAAAGGTTACTAAAGATATGCCAGAATATCAAATTCTACACTTGGCCTTGGCCTAATCATATTAAGATACTAGCTTATCTTTAATATCTAAACAAACAAGCAAAAAAATGTCCTTAGAAAACAGTGGATAAGCCGTATAGAAGATAAAAAATGTTAGGATTCTGAGTGATGTGGGTTTGAATTCCAGCTTCATGTCTCACTGTGTGACATTTTAAAGTTACTTAATCTCTCTGAACATTAATTTTTATATTTGTCAAATAACTATAACAGCATCATAAAATTGGATGAAAGCATTAGACAAAAAAAAGAAAGTGAAACCCCTTATACAAAGTACTATTCTTTTGTGTTGAATGGTGAACTATCATTCATTCATCTTATTTAAGGAAATAACTATCATTCTTTTTTTTGTGTGTGGCTAGCTAGATTGGGGATCAGAACTCATTTTTCTTATTTTTAAAACCAAAGTTGAAAAACTAAATCTAATAATCAAACTAATATAAAAAACTAATATGTTTATTATAGCATTTTAAGTAGTCAAGGTTTTATTCTTTCTCAAGAAAATATTTAAATATTGTTCTTTCTCAAAGCAAACTCTTGTCTGCTGCCCCCACCCTCAAATAATATTGTGCAAAATCACCATTGACTTACAGAGAGCAAAATTCTAATTCAGTATTTGTGATCACATAGGTATAGAAATTATGTTCTATGAATATAGAGGGCCTCTGTAAACATATTCAGGAAAGTATATGGTCTAGAGTAGAGAATTTGGCCCCATGATCAGAGAACTGTGCATATAATCCTTAGAAATTACTTTTTAATTCATTTCGTACCAACCTTTAAATGAATTAAAAAGTCAATGGCAATTTACCTGCTCCCACATACTGGGGGGAAAAAAGAAGCACACTGCATCACTTGTAAAACGGCTATTATTGGAATAAAATGGGAGAAAAAATTGCAAAATTGATAATTAGCCACTATTTGCACATATTCTACTACATTCATTTCCATGTGTTTTATTCTAGCCCATTACCTGAATAGTTTATTAACTGGAGTCTCAATTTATTTTTTCCTTTCAAATAGAAATAAAATGCAAGTGGAAATTTCATTTGTAACATAACTTCATTCCGGATTTTACTGTTGATTATAGCCAGGATTTGCTTTGATGTTTTAAAAATGAATTTCAAAGACCATTTATTCAGTTAATTTTGAAAGTAGAAACATACTGAAACTTTTATCCCACTTGGTAAGCAGCCATCCCTTAGTTTTATCCAAGTTTTCCCATGAAAATGCCAATTGGGAATAAAACTGACAAATATATTCAATCAAAGATGGAATTTTTTTGCTCTTAAGTTGCAAATGGCCTCATTAAAATAAAAGCACTACCTTAGGGATTGCATAAAGCAGAGTATTGGTACCTAAATGGTATTTATGACCAGGCTAAATGTAAAGTGAATTAAAATTTAAAGGATTATCGTCAGGTAGGCCACAGACATCTGTAGAGAAATGTCCATTAAGAAGATGAAAGAACCAGAGGTCCCTGGTGACAGGCACATGTCAGGTTAGCGGTCAGCCATACCTATACACTTAGTGCCACAGCAAATGAGAAACACATTGCCCAAGGAGGAAAGTACTTAGGAGATATTTATTTTAGAGCCAGAAAAAAAAATCATAAAACTAACATTTTGGAATTCATATCCATCATTGTCATCAAACTAATGTCAAAAGAAAGGGGAATATAAGATGTGGGCTGATAATAAATATTATCACATGTGTGTTTATAGATACTGTATATACACAAACCCATGACTGTATTTATAGATTCCATTGAAAGTACATTCTTTTCAGGGTGCCATTATGTCCATGGTGGTCTAGCCTCACAGAGGTACTGCTGCCCAGCTACAAATAAAAGCTTCGTTAAATTTAAATAAATAAATAAATAAATAAATATAAATAGAAGTGAAACAGTCTCTAGGGTGCTAATACACCAAGGATTTTATTCTTTTCATAATGTGAATAAGTCACAAAACTAGTCACTGTTTTTGTCAGTTTCATGATGTGATGCTGTCCTGGGCACACAGTATATTCCTGTTGCATCAGCCTCGTCAAAATCAAGCATTCTTCTAAATGATCATCAAATGCTCTTAAGTGATGACTCATGGACACAGGAAATCTGGCCTTTTAATTAAAAGGGATAAACTTCTTTATTTTATTTTAGTCTCTTCCACCTCTTTTCATCTCTCTCTCTCTCTCTCTCTTTCTCTCTCTCTCTCTCTCTCTCTCTCTCTCACACACACACACACACACACACACACACACACACAATCTCTGTCTCTCACACATTTACTAGGTGAGAAACACCCGCCACTAGTGTCCATATATAATATATTCAGCAGACTATCTTGGAAAATCAACCTTGGCATTTGATATAGCAAAATATGGTTGAAGTTGTTTATGGCAGGATTCTCCTTCTCTGACATTTAGTCATAACCCAAGCATAACAGTCCCCCATGCTATAGTTCTAAACACAGTTCAGAAAGAACATTTTCCTTACTAAATTTACAACTCATATTCCCTAGAATTCATGGCTTCCAGCTATACTTTTAAACTAACTAGTCTTTAATGGCTAACAATCCCCAGATGTACCCATTCCCAAGTGAAAGCCAGTCTCAAATTTGGACTTGTGTTCCTTGAATACTGAAAATTAACCTCAAAAAAAGCAGTGTTTTACAATCTTATTTTGCCTTGGAACAAAATGAGTCTTCCATCACAAATGCACTATCACTCCTTCACTGAGCACCATAAACCCTTGTCATTAGGATGAAGCTGACTCAAAGGTGCTACTTTCCTAGTTACATCTCTGCGCTCATTCCACAGTTGTTTGCATCAATGTACTGAGTGGACAAAATCTTTGTAAGTGGAAATTAGAGGTGGAGGAGGATGTCTCTAAAATCACCATTCCCCAGCCCCACGATCCTCCAGTTTGCCCTATATCGTGAAAACCTTCCCAGCCTAATCTCTTTAGTCTTTGTAAAATTATCACCAACCATATCCTAGATTGTGTATCTGACAACCAGTGAAATAGGAGGATATAGCTTAAAGATGTGTGGTAAACATCTTTAGGACAGGATTTTGGGCAGAAACATGGTAGGCTTATTAAGGCTAAGTGTGGTAGGTAAACAGATTGGGCATGCATCAGTAATCTCGGGTAATTAGGAAGTCTAACAAGAAAGAAAACGGGATCATTGAACCAGGTGATAATCAGAGAAACAAGGTGAGAATAATTGGATCCCACCAAAAAAACCCAAAAAATCCTTGGTCCAATCTTCATTTATAATGTGCAAACTTTAAAAATCTGGAAAAATTATTCAACAGCTTACATTTCCATTTAAGTACCTCTCTTTGGAGCAGTGCTGTGCCCTCTGAAAGCAGCACATGCCATAGGACTTCCTTCCCCTCCCTACCATCAGCATGCACTTGGCTTCTGAGTCTTTACTGCAGTACCTTGCTCTCAGTTCTGTTGGCTAGTTAGAATTACCTTAAATTCTCAAGGTAATAGATAAACAAAGTGTGTGTTTTCTTCATTCATAGTTCTGTATTGTAATACAAGTAAAGACTCCTTTGATTAAGTAAATGGCAAGCACTTCAGGTAGGAAAGCCAGGCAGATGAAAGTGATTTGACTCTCAGGGAACCTTAAATCATGACCCATGCAGCTGCCTACTAGTCTTTGGATACAGGGCTTTTTCTGCCAGCTGGTTCAGACCTGAAGACATGTTCAGATACACATTATTTCTTCTTAAACAAGCTACCTGTCACATCAATACATGCTTAGTAGTTTTGTTCCAAAACTAATTTTCTTTAAATTCAAGGTCCTTGTTAAATATCAAAAAAAATGGTGAATATATTTAGAAGAAAAGGAGTCTTTTAATGTGTTTAAGCTATGTCGAAGTATGTGTGTTCGATAGGGAAACATTTTCACATTACTCCAATCCCAGTGCCAACTCTTCAGGGAGCAATCTCAGATGGCCTCATTAGAGAGACTTTAAATTTGGGCTAGCCTCGAATCGTCTAGGATTTAATTTAGACTTGCTGTCCCTAGAGATTGTAATCTGAATCAGATAAATTGCTTGGAACCTGTTTCTTTATGATTTCTCTGTTTAAAATGTGTACTTAAGTAGATGTAATATCACACCTAAATAAAGCGAGTAACAAAAAAGGGACTTTCACTTAATAAAAATAGTACAACCCACAAGCAACTTAGAGCAGACTCTAAAACATTTCTCTACAATGTACTCATAAGTTTGAACTTAGATTCTGTCAGGCTTAGAGAAAGAATTCTAAGAATGAGGGGGCTCTCCTCTAAAAATAAATGTCCTTACTAGGTCTTGCAAGAGTTCAGATTCAAGCTCAAGCTGGTCTGTAAACCTCAAGGGTCAGAGGTTCAAGAGGAGAAGAATTGTCATGTCCAGGCCATATATAGCTCGTCACCATTGTCCTGTTTAAGAAATGTCAAGCATTTCCTCTTCCTAACTGAGAGTCTAAAGAACAAAACTTGTGTTTAAACTATTTAAAATTTAAGCAAAAAAATAATTTGCTTCTAAACTAAAAATAATAATAAAGGAAGGTGGAGAATCATCTAAGGGAATAAGAAGTCTCTTGAGATGTCTATTATCTGCACAGGAAAGATACTTATGCATTATAATATAAAGAAAACCAAAAAGGGATCTAGACTCATTTTTAAATATAGATGATGATTGTTCAAAGCAGATCTTTAGTCTTGAAGCACATATCAAAAACAGCAATATTTCTGTTTATATGGGTTGTTTGGTGTAATATTGTTACCTTGAGGTGTTTATTCTTTCATAATAGTGTGTGTGTGTGTGTGTGTGTGCGCGCGCGCGCGCGCGCACACGTGTGTACTCACATATATAGGACATTCGGTATCCTTTTAGCTGTTATATAATGCTATATGGCAATCAGATGTGAGCTACCATTTGCTATTACTTAATGGAGTACACCAGTCTATTTTGTTTTATTCATTCTTGTCAATGCAATGCTAATGTTTTTAAGGTGAGAAGTAATGTTTTCATCATTTACAAATATATAATAACATTTGTGTCTTGCAATGAGCCAGAAGTCCTTAGCATTTTAAAATTAGAATTGACTGCATGTACATATAGCAAAGTGCTGGACAATGTATTGCAGTTTAATATGCATTTATCGAAAAATAGTTTTCTCTATATCATATTTCTGCACATGGAACTATTGTCTAATAATAGATACTTAAAATAAAGAGTAATTATTATTAAGATTGGCACAGGAGATATAAACTGTTCTTAAAGAAAATACTAATGGAATCTGCTTCTGAAATAACAAAAAACCGCCATATCATTTTTATTATGTTTTTCTGAAAGAAAATGTGAAAATCTGAAAAATCTTAAAAACAAAACAAAACAAAACAGGCAATGTGTGGAACTCAGTGCCCAAATGCCTTCCTCCCAAAGCTGTAGATTTGGATTGACTAGGGCACACCTGGACTTAGCCCCAAGGTTTGGGGTCCATTTCCAGGCCAAAACCCTCCTTTCCAGTTCAGGGCTCCCAGATTCTATTAAGGTTTCCCATGAATCAGGCAGGGCTAATTCAGTCTTGAGCAATCAATCACTCACACTCCATTCTGTGAGTGGGAATGATTGATGGCTCTCTGCTGGTCATGGCTGACCTTGACGGAGGAAGCAGACCTGAGCCTGATGCCTCATGTGTGAGTGGCTTATTTGGAAACAGTCAACTGCAAGCAACTCTCCTGTGTCTTCCCTACCTCCTTCCTAGATAGACACATGTCCTTCAAATCCTTCCTATACATTCTCCTCTTTGCACCAAACTATTGTTGCTCTCTCTTTTTCCTCTCTTGGAAAATATTTGTGTCTGCACCCCCGTACTCATTTTCATAGCCCTCAGGTTAGCTAGATCCCAATTTTCTTCCTACTTGATCTTCACCTTTTAGAATCTTATCTGCTAATTTGCCAACTCCTCTTTTTCTGTCTTCCAAAACCTGGGCTTGTGCAGTAGGACTTGTCCTTCCCCTTGATGCTTTCTCATAGAATTGGTAGCTAAGAAAAGGAAACGGAATGTAATTTAAACTGCATTTCTCTTCTTTCCAATATTGTTCTTTCAAGCAATGGGGGTAAAAAAGGAAAAGAAAAAAAAACAAGCTTCACGGTAGTGAATTAGTATGTTTTGCTTGCCATATTTGCAGCTGGATAACTTCCATTCTTGGGGATATTCATGTTGCACTTCAGAGAGCAGTGTGCCACTTTGTAGATATTATCACCATGGCATTTTAGCCCAGAGTTACCACTGCTATTACTGTCACTACAAGGAAATGCTCTCCCATTCATTTCTCTGATAAGAAGCTGACTCAGGTCTGCATACTTCTCAGGGTCTACTAGCTGGACTGGGACATTTGCAGATGGGAGTTTTAAAGAGACACTAATAATGTGCAGCTTTCAGAGTTGTTATGCTTCCCCCAAACTCAAAACTCACTGAAGTTGCGAAAACCCTTATGAAAAATAAAGAAGTTGCAAAAATTCACAAACCGAAGGCAAAACTCAAAGCAGTTCTTTTCATCATTTTAGTGAAGAGAAAAAGAGAAGGCTTGCTCTTCCTTCCAGTATCCTGGCAAATTCTATAATTCCCCATTACACATATTCAGGGAATTATTGACAGTTTCTTTTAAAGGAGAGATCACAATTTCAATGATGATTTAGAGAAAAGTAGCTAGCGATTATCCCATAGGTTTAAAAAGGAAAGACAATCATTATTCAGTATGAAATGTACATGCATATATCTATTCAAAATGAAAGATACAAATGGATGTATAGATTTACAAGATATGATAATTTGAGAAAGAATATTATAAAAATGTATGATAGACATATGAGGGTACTTCACAACTTCATGGGAAAATAGAATTAAAGATAATACATAACTTTCTATGAATTTTTGGAAGTACCCTCATATGTGTGTATATATGTATACACTTTTAAGGATATGTATATATTGTTGGTGGTATTCAAGGGAACTAAATCTTGTGTTCAGATAAAAACATGAGACCAGATTATTTTCTAGACTTAGTTGAATACATCAGAAGAGGGAAATATTCTTCTTGAAGGACTTTCAGAATTTTATGATTTTGTTTTAAACACAAATACAATAAAAACATTCTATGTTCGTTTATAACCTCTTTTTCATGTTTTGGTTTATTCTGGTTTACTACAAAAGGTAGTAAATAACATAGTTTGTTTTTAAAAAATGAGAGCAGAGGTCCATGTTCCATTTGACTCGGTCACTATTTTCAGTAAGGATTGGTCAGTTAACCTGGTGGGCTCACTTCCCTGGGGGCTGTTGGCTGCAATGGGGGAGAAGGAGCAGGCAGTGTGGCCAAAGGGACAATAGGTTTTTGCTAAGTGGCAGTGTCATATACTTGGCCTCCCTTCTTGGCTCAAAGCAGTAGGGACAAATTTCTATCCCTCTCCCCCAGACTCTGTCCAAGTGCATCAAACTTGAGACTCACCCAAGCAGACCTTAGCCTGAAGAGAGGGATGACTTAGGTGTCCTTTAGGGGGAGCTGGAAGCCCACCATGAGCATTCATTTTTCAACTTTCTCCCTTGATGGCCACATTGCCACCACAGATGTCCCATTGTGTAAGCCACTGCTGAATCACAAAAATGCTCTTTTGCTTTCAGCCATGTCACCACTCTTAGACTGAGAACCAGTCTCACCCTCTGGGCATGAGAACAAGAGAACTTGGAAGAGTTTAGAAAGGAAGCAAGATTTCTTTCATCATATCCTAAAAGCTATGCTGCTATCTCCCTCCCAGGTAGGGAAATACATTGCTGCTAATATTCTTTTTAAGGAATAAAACCATCTTTTGAAATTGTAGCCACTAAAGCTACATATGGTTTACAGTACAGGAGATATCAAGGTTTCTAACCAAATAAGAACAAAGGAACTATCCAGTTATTTTTTTATTAATAATATCTGTACATCAGAATGTGTGTATTAATGTTATTTGGTGAGATTATTGTTAAGCAAAGAATATGTGGGAGAGATACGATTGCTTTAATGCTAGGGACAGGCAGATGTGTATCAAATGTACATAAACATCTGAAAGCAGATAAGAAAATATTGGCCTTGCTTCAAATGAGATGGAAGCAAAGATAGGAAAAACTTATTTATCAGAAATGGAGTGGAAAAAGATCAGGGCCAGGTATGTAGAACCTCCAGGGTCTGCAGTTGCAAGAAATGAACAGTAAAATTTTAGATGCACATTATTGAAATGCTGCTGTGCTTGGTTAAACAAACAACTAATAAAAATATATGAGAGTTTAAAAGGTAAAGATGTTCATTATTACCTACAACTAATGGGAAATTGAGCAAATTTTGAAGTTTATTCCCTTTATAATTATGAATCAAGACCAATTTTAAAACAAACCCTTATTTCTACATTAATGGTCTTAACTCCAGATTGTGGTAGTCTTTTTCAACCTGGAGCATGGGAACACATTTTTTTTGCACAGGATACAGAATATTTAAGGGTCAAGTGGTCCTTAAATTTAGGAATAACCCAGCTGTATTGAGTGAAATACATCATGAGCTCATAAAAATAGGACCACAATGTGTTATGATGACATATTCAATAATTAGGTTGGTGCTACTTATAATATGTTCCTTAGATCACAGTCTGTTGAGTCATGTATGTATATATGTAATACATAAACCCAAAAATCATTTAAACAATATTGAAAGTGGTTTCAACTTCCCAAAAGATGAGGACTTTAATTCAGCTTTGGGGGCAGAATTATTGCGTTCTGAGTAAAGTACTAGAGTGGGCCTGTTAGTTGTAGAACCATAAAGAGAACCAGCACATCATTCTTGAGAAAACTATGAAGTGACCACTGAACTGATCACTGAACCAAATGTAAATGATCATCTCAAGAAGTTAACTGTCCTATTCGATAATGAGAATTGTGTGCAGGTTTAACAGAGCTCCTGTGGGCTTTGTAACTCTAAGGAAAATGTTTTTAGCTCTTTGCTGTGAATTTAGACTGACCTGAGCTTGTATGGTATTGCTTATTTTGTTGTATTC
This sequence comes from Galeopterus variegatus, assembly GCF_000696425.1. Lineage (NCBI taxonomy): Eukaryota > Metazoa > Chordata > Mammalia > Dermoptera > Cynocephalidae > Galeopterus > Galeopterus variegatus. The sequence goes on along the minus strand of NW_007726116.1, from coordinate 307,276 downwards.
TTGCTCAAAACTTGAAGGTCTGAAATTTACCATGAATTGAAAGAAGGATGTAGAAAAGAAAGAACTGAGATATGATTGGCCCAGTTCAGTGCTGACCGAGCTATGGATGTGCTATATGATTAACCCATGTATCTATTCTGACTTTTAAAATATTTCTGGGGCTATGCAACCTTGCTTCATTAAATAAGTGAAAAGTCCCACTATTAATCATTTTAGGAAAAGGTCTATCTGAGAGTAGAAAATAAGACCTTGAGAGGCAAATCTCAGACTGGAGTTTGGAGGAAATTTTTCCATCTTTCTGGAACGTCAATGAGAAGAGCAAGCCTGCTTGAGGGCATTTCCATTGGCCTTGCCATTAGGTGACAGTCTAGAAAACAGGACTAAAGCTCTCCATTACACTACCTTTCCCTTAGTCTTAAGCATTCTGGAAAATTCACCTTGTTAAAGAAGAACAGTTCCAGCCTTGGGACTGAGTAACAAAGGGGAGAACACTGTGTCCCCTCTTAAACCCAGACAGGCAGCACAGCTCAGCATTTCCCAGAAGACGGTTATCTCTGCAAGCTTCTAGCAGAAAAAAAACAGTAGGGAGAGGATGAAGCATAGGCCATTTATCTATTCCTTATGTTCATGTGACAGGCCTAGGAGTACCTATTTTGTTTTAACCCCAACTGGCATACTGTAATTCAATTTGGGCACTAACCATCTGGAGTTAGTGCAGACCCCCTGAGTTAAGGATTAAGTCCTTCACATTATGTCCCCAATCCAGATGGCAATGCGAGTTCAGGGTGTCCCTAGGCAACCTTCACTTCTGATTGGCTACAAATTCAAATGCTCCCATGACCCCCTCAAATTTGATAATTCACTAGCATGATTGCAGAAGTCAATACAGGATACAATTCAGGGATAGGCAGAAGAATAGACACATAGGACAAGGTCTGAAAGGGTCCTGAATGCAAAGCTTCCATAAATTTTCCTTGTGAAATCAGGGTGCATCACCCTCCTGGAACATCCATGTGTTCACCAATCCAGTCAGGACACCCCACCAAACTTCAGTATCCAAATTTTGCGGGCGATTTCATTTCCTGACTGATTAAATCAATAGCCACACGTGACTGAACTCAATCTCCAGACCCCCTTTCCTCTCAGGAGGCTATGCTAACAAAAAGTCTCAACCCTGTATGTGTGGTTGGTCCTTCTGGTGACCTGCCTCTATCTGATGCTATCTAGGCACCCACCATGGGTCACCTAATTGGCATAAACTCAAGTGTGATCATGAATTAACAAGCTCGTGAGTAACAGATACATTCTATTGTTTGAAAAATTCTGAGTTTAAGAAGCTCAGGACAAAGATCAAACTCTTATTCTATAACATATCTTTCACAAGTTGGTAGAGATGCTTGGTGAAACTGTCTGCTGGTATTCAGCGTGAAAGCTAGAGCCATAAAATTTGGAGAAAAATCTGATCATATCTGTAGCCACTTTGTGGGGACACTTGGCAAACTGGTTAATACTCTGAAGAGTGAAGTTATTTGTTTGTTTTTAAAGATATTTCCTTCTTGGTTTTAAAACTGGTACTATAAGAGGAGGCTTCTCAATTCATACATAGTGTCGAAATATGGTCATGAACCAAGGTGTGCTAGTCATACTTTTTTTTTTTTGGTTGTTGTTAAGCAAAGTGAGGACTTTATTATTGTTTATATTTCTAGTCATCTTGTTGAGCTCATTCTGATTTCAAGTGAAGGACTGCTTACTTTCCTCAAGTTCATATTGCTCCTGCATTGCAAACCAGTAGGGCTCTGTGTTGGGAGAAGATAGGCACCTGTTTGGAAAAGTCACAAATAAAGAGAGATGCAATAATGTTTTTATAAATGAGAAACAAAGTTCAAAGAATTGCAGTTAGCTAATTAATTCATTTGAAAAGCTACTATTTGTAAGCTTCTCAAGTAAAAAGTCTATTTTGTACCTGTGTCTACCCCTAAAGAATGTTTCATAAAACTTGACAAATTCCATCTACTCCAAAACCTGCCTGACATTCCCCAGATAAGGACCAAATGCACCATAGGGTCATTTTTGACTAAAGCAGAAAATGACTGCACTCATTAGAAGTACACAGACTGGTGTTGTCAGATGCCTTGGATTGAATGTCTCCACAAAACTTAATCTCCCCTGTAACTATGGAGGGAGATAGATTGTATCATAATAATTGAAAGGTGGGGCATGAAGAAGTGATTGGATTGTAGGACCTCGCAGTAGTGAATGGATTTCTAATGGTGGTCAGGGGCATGGTTCTGAGGGCCTTAAAAGGAGAATGAATGAGGAGGTTAGACTTGCTTTCTCTGCTCCACCATTTCACAATGTGAACCCTGACTCACTGTTGCCACCATCAAGGCTCTCACCAGATGTGTTCCCTGGACTTTGAACTTCCCAGCCTCTGAAACTACACAGTTTCAGGTATTTTGTTATAAGCAACAGAAATGGGCTAATGCAGTGGAAAACCACATGCAGTATCGCATGTTGGGCAACTGCTGAATATGCTGTTTGCTTAGCCTTTTTCTCTGGCTGGCAAATGTGTTCCACTTTGAAGAAACAAGACATATGGTACAGATGCTATCACTGCACACAGGAAACTAGCAACAAGTAGTTAAGTGATTTTCTAAGTATACTTAGAAAGCCAGTAGCGGAATTGGGTCAAAAAGTCCCATGTTTCATTACAATCCTGAGAAAGAGCATCTAAAATAAAAGCTTTGAAGGGTTAAATGCAGGTCTTACATTGATCATTTTTACCTTTCCTGTTTACTTTCATGTCTCTTTACCCTTTCTCCAGCTCCTTTGTAGATCATGTGTTGCTTTGCCTTCCACGGATTTGTCACCCCTTTTCCCCTGGGTGATGGAGCCGCCAAAGATTACTCAAAGCCCGTCTCTTCTGAGCAGTGAGAAGCCCCAAAAAGGCATTAATCTCCTGGAACCCTCAAGAGAGAGGCATTCTTTCCATTTAGGAAATTAACCCCAAATTGGGGTTCTCTTCCCACATTCATTCTCCAGACCAGGAAGTTACAGGAAGAGAACATAGGTGGGGGTTTTGTTAAGTATAGTTTAACAGGTTTAACAATAGAAGCTGGTGACAGTCAGGAAGACAGGCAAGGTGACATTCCATAATGCAATTTTCAAGAAGTTAAGTTGATCCACCAACAAAAGCTTGATCTTAGCAAACATTCTCTTCTAACAGCAATTTCCTGGTATCTTTACATATCAATCAGTAACCTGTCTGTCTTTGAGCCAGCAACCTTGCTGTGTTACAATTCCTGGGGAAAATTTCCTGTCCTTTGAAAGGTCAATATTTGAAACTGTAATGCTTTGGAAAACCAGGCCCTGTGAAGTACATTTGCTTTATGCATACTCCACAATCATGAGTAGATTTATCAATGTTCTTTTGCTTTTAGGAATGGATTCATAATCTCCATTCTTTTACTTTAAGTTTACAAATAAAAATCCTTTCTAGATACTCAAGTATGTGGAGAGGAGGGGATTTTTTGGTCCCTTGCCTAATGCCCACTGATTTTATGGTGGAAGTCATTAGATAATCTAGGTGTGGTTCTCTTCTACCTTTGGGATTCCTGGGTCTATCCTGTAGGATATTTTTATTTTTTAACTTTCATTAATGGCAACAAATAATTGATTCTTTCTAGGATAAATTAGATAAAAATTTTGGAAAACAGAGGGAAAAGGCTTTGTATTTGCCTTCCTGCTTTTAGAATGTTACCTTGGCTTATTTTTCTCTTTTTCTTATAGTAAATAGAACTAAATTTTATTTTATAAAGGGTGTTGTGATGTCTGAATTTTTTTTATCTGAAACACATTTAGTCCTTTAGATATTTAAGAGTGCTTAGTTACAAATGTATATTATTAAAGCAAAGCTATATTAATTATTACAAAGTTGCCCCAGGGTCTAGTAGTTTTTGGAGGCCCCAGCAAAACTGCTTAGAGACTTTTATTCTCTTTTGTCTAAACATGTTCATTTCTTTATCCAATTTTAATTTTGTAAATTAATAAAAAGTACATTTTGAAAATGTGCACTATTAGTTTGGATGATGTAAGTTTGGATGACTTACAAATAATAATACAGTAAAAATAATCACAATTGCTGTGGTTCTGTCATTAAGGCATATTCATTTTCTGGTAGTATAGATTATACAATTTATAGTCGTTTTAGATCCAACTATTAGAATATTCAATTTTATTAAATTTTGTTTTCTCAAATAAATCCAACAATTTCAAATTCAAGACAAATATTTCTATAAATGTAGAAAATAGAATTTCTCTTGGACTATATTAGTCTAAGGAGGGAAAGACAAGTTTAAATTTGTGAGCTGTGAGACAATATGGACTTTAAAAGAAATTCAATTCAGTCATTTACATGTATTTTTGGTTGCCATATTAGAGTTGATGTTATGGGAGTAGCTACTACATACTCCCATAAACTAACACCAGAGTCTCCCATTAGAGTACTAATAAACTAAAAGAATAATGGATAGACACATTAGTGATTTTTAAGGTAATTACTAACCTAGACCAATGAAGGAAGGACCTCCTAGCAGAAGTTTCAAGGGTCCTACTTTGATGATTGGACAATCATAGTTTGTAATAAGCATACTGATTTAAGATAAATGGATGCTTTTAGAGGGTTCCTAACTTCAGCACTATTGATTTTTTGGGTTGAATGATTTTTTTGTTGTTGAGGGCTGTCTGGTATATTATAAGATTTTAGCAGCACTCCTGAGTTCTACCCATTAAGTGCCAGTAGCACCCCTCCACACATACACTAGTTGCAAAAACCAAAAATGTCTCTAGGATTGCCAAATGTCCCGTAGGAGCAAGTTCACCCCCCACCCCAGTTGAGAATCACTGTTCTAGAAGATTCTTGGAAATAACTTTCATTCCACATTAAATATTTTAAGCTCTCCTATACAGAATTTATTTTATTAATTGACTCAGCAAACACACTCTTTCCTAATACATGTGAAACCCATTTAGCGTAGACTCTGAGTGAATTATATCAAATTTCAAATTTATATTGTCTAAATTAATTCATTTTATTGTATAAACCTAATAAACATTGCATTAACTGGAGGTTCAGATAAGTTTATAATACTTTTTAGACCTCTATCAATCAGCTCTAATTAGTATCTCTTAGTCTAAACAAAGCTTTGGAAACTATGTTGTAATTTGTACAACAAAGAAAAAGGAAGCAAGATGTCAATTCTGTTGTGGTTCAGCATGTTTACCCATTGGTCAATCTTCACTATTATCAGATATAACAATTGGCTAGCTGTCTAGCTGTAATTTTTCCAAGAAAAACTAAAAGTTATTGTTAAGGGAATATCTTTAATAAGAGTGTGCTGGGAGTTCAATGAAATATGTGTCATTTCTATCATAATCAGCCAAGTGGTTGGAAGAAATCGTGAGAATGTGAATGAAATTGAGAGAGGAGTTGGGAAGAGTATTGGGACTGGTCATGTGAACCCAGAAATTGTTGCTTTTCTCAGCTTCCCTTCTCTTTAAGTATCCAAAACAAGAGCCTGAGCTCATCTATTTCCCAACAGTAATTACTTCATCCTGTTCTCTGAATATCTTCACTGGCCCTCTATCTTTTCAAGTAACTCCAAACTTTTGTCTTTACTCTAAATGCCTATATAGGCTTTCTGCCAAAAGGTCCTTACATGTCTGTACTATTTCCTGCAACCTCTTTATTGAGTCTTTTTTCTAACATCCCTTCTTATTAACTTTAACATTCAATTTTCAAAAGCAAATAGCTACTTGCTTATTTACCAGATGGTCTTTTGACTTTCTAACAATAACCAAAAATACTTGAAACCATTCATTTCTCAGCTCCAGTCTTTCAACAGTCATGGTGTGATAGGACTGGAATAGACCCTAGGGATCACGTGCTACAACTTTCCACCAAAGGGGAGATTTAAGCAGGAGGCTTAAGTCAAAAAGACCTGGAACCAAATTCTACCTTGATTTTGCATTATAGGAGTGACATTGAATAGGTTATTAAGTTTTCTGAGTCTGAACATAACTTTTTAAATGAGAATAAATGTTCCTACTTTCTAAGAACTTATGAGATAATGTGTTGAATTTTCTGATACATAGCACTTAATAAATATTTATATACCTCTCATTATTCCTATTGGAGTAAATCCTACAACAAATATCTGTAACTGGGATTTCTTATTCACAGTATAGCAATTTTATTTTAATTAAAAAATTTTTATTAGGTAATATACACTCTGGTTAAAAATTCAAAGAGTAAAATATATATTCAGTGAAAAGTAAACTTTCAATGGACAACTACTATTACCAGTAGTTTTGTGTAACCTATTAGAGATAGTCTATGTACACACAAATGCAAACACATCCCCGTTTGACACTAGTTGTAGCATACTATGCACACCGTCCTGCACCCTGAATTTAATATGAAACCAATTTAAGCATTTCAAGGTTTTTATATTGCTTCCCAATGTTTGATTTAGCAATAAATGGCATCAGTTTCTCTAACATATATAGATATGTCCATATATATATATATAGATAGATACATATTTCTCACATAAATTCAGATGTATTCATATTTTTTACTTCCTAATCATTGCCTCTAGACATATGCTTCTTTGTCAGTACTCAAAATACAGGCCACTGTGTGTCTTTTACTTAAATTACCTATGTTTCTGATGCAAGGATATAGCTATTAAATACAATATTAGATTTAGATAGTGTCTACACAGATTGGACTTTTTAAAACAATGTTTTGACCATAAAACATCTTATGTTGAATGGCTTTGAGATTATGGAAGCCATCAATATCTGGTATAACTCTTGAATTCAGGCGGAGTATTCTCTAATAAATATTTAAGATTAAATATTTAGTTTATTAAAAATTGAGTTTGAAAAGCTATCATAAAAAGACTCATTTTATCTACATAATGGTACATAATAGTAATATTATTAATGTAAATAATTCTCAGTAACCCAGTATGTCTATACTCTTAAGCTAAGGCATGGTAGTCATTTGAAGTTCCTAGTGATTCTGTAGTTCAGATATAGCTGAATGTTCTATAAGAAAATAAAGAGGGGCCCTTCTTAGAATTATGTGCTCCCTAGGGTACTTTAAATAAGATTCTTCTTTGTAGAGGTGACAATGATTACAAAAAGTTTCCTATGGGCCTTGGGGGTAAAAATAACTTTTTAAGAAAGTATTTTCTTTTAAAGTAATTGGCATTGTATCTTAAGTTATTTACAGTGATACAGTCTAAGCTTTGATTGTTGCTTCAGATGATCTCGCCTATTTTAAAATTAAATCTTATTCGACTCATAGTGATGTGTGATTGAACCATGTACATGGAGAGAAAAGAAAACTTCAAAGTAAAGGGGATAATGTCCTATTCTCAAGTCTTGAACCTAGAGCAGAATTTTGTAAACTTAGGTACAATGCTCATTAAAGGAAACACCTGAGGGTTTTGTTAAATATTACAATTTCACATTGTGGTGGATTGAATTATGTCCTCCCAAAACTAGCTGAAGATTTAATTGTGTCCCCCAGGTTTTATGTATTAGAAACTTGGTCCCCACTATGGCTGTTAAGAGGGTGGGAAATCCTATTATGGTAATTGAAAGGTGGAGCCTTGAAGAGGTATGATTAGACTGTAGGATCATGACGTAGTGAATGGATTAAAAATGGTGGTCAGGGGCGTGGTTCTGAGGTCATTGAAAGAAGAGAGAGGAGGATCTGTCTTGCTTTCTCACTCTGCTCCCTCTCTGCTCTCTGTGCTATGCCATTTCACAGTGTGATACCCTGAGTCACTGAAGTCACCACCAAGACCCTCACCAGATGTGTTCCCTGGACATTGGACCTCTGAGACTCTGAAATTGTAAACAATAAATTTCATTTTCTTACAAAGTACTGAGTTCCATGTATTTTGTTATAAACAACAGAAATGGACTAATACATACATGTAAACATTTTTTCTTTCCAAAAGACGGGAGCATAGCTTTCAAAAATTGTCCTAGGAGGATCAATGAAAAAAATGAAGTTTAGAAGTCATGCCCTTAATGAAGAATCATCTGTAAAGAAGAGAGCTAAACAGAGAAAGTGGTTCAAATTCTACCCATATTTCTGGGTGATATTAGAAAGAAGATTTCTTAAGAATGCAAATAAGGCACTGTGGAAAATAGCTTCTTTCCTCCTTAGACAGGGACTGTGATGATTAGTTTTATGCATCAACTTGGCTAGGCTATGGTACCCAGGGACCTAATCAAACACTAATCTAGATGTTACTGTGAAGATATTTTATAGATATAATTAACGTCTACCATTAGTTGATTTTAAATAAAGAAAATTGCTCTCCACATTATGGGTAGGCCTTGTCCAATCAGTTGAGGGCTTTAAGAACAAAAACTGATATTTCCCAGAGAAGAAGAAATTCTGCCTCAAGACTGCAACCTCACCTCCTGCCTGAGTTTCCATCTCACCAGCCAGCCGGCCCTATGCACTTCAGATGTGACAGCTCCCCAATTATGCAAGCCAATTCTTGAAAATAAATTTCTTTATATATATATATATGTTTATTTATATTACATATTATATACCATATGTCATATATACATGCATGTATGTGTATGTGTGTGTGTGTGTGTGTGTGTATCTTTGGGGGGGGGTTCCAACCAGTAAAAATGGAAATAGTAATAGAGTAATAAAATCAATACATTTGGTCAGAAATTTCTTTAAAAATTCAAGCAGTGCTAAGGTCCTAAATAAATAAAAGGAGGTGAGCTGGTGCAGAATCAAGAGCTTTCTCCTGAACAAGTATTCAGAAATACTTGCTTGATTAAAACAAAGGAAGCACCAGTTATTGAGAAGACATCAGATGGTCCCAGCAGAGGAAGTCCAACAGCAGAGAGTACCAGGTAGCAGGAGTAATCATAAAAGATGGCTTTTGAGTTCCAGAGCAGGGATCTCATGACAGTGCAGGATCCAGGGCTACACTCAACATTGTTCTCTAAGCATCAAGGGACACTGCGATGCTCTTTGTGGCTCAGTGAACACTGTCCATCTAATATAATTTTGTATATTATTTTCTCGCAAATTAAAAATATTACATTAGCAAATTTGATAGGTATGAAAGAGTATTTTTCCTTTCTATTCGTGTGGCAGAAAGAAGCCAATCAAGTTGAGTTTGTACAATATATGGAGAGGAGTACAGCAGTGTGTTTCCCACAGTAAGACAAAAGAACTCCCCATGTATATGCACAGTTACTGTGTGATCTTGGTACCCGGTTCACAAGATGCTGCAGAAAATGATACAGCTGACAGTGACCACAAAGCACATCTTGAAAGGATACATTATATTTGAACCCACAGTCTTAGTTTCTTAGTCCAAAGCTCCTTTATTTTGCAACTCTTTTCTGAATTAGCAGTATCCTGGTAGTCCCAGTAAGGAAGTCTAGTTGGAAGGATGCCAGAAAAGCAGCCATGACCATTCTTTAACGTCACACACAAGCCAAAAGTAAGACTCAGTGTGTTACTTGGAATTAATTTTGTTTCATGTTTGGGTAATGTTGATTTTATCCCTTAATTTTTATAAACTAAAATTTTCCTTCTTAAGTCAACAGCAGAAAGGGGTGCGAAGAGGTCACTAGAAGGGAAATTTTTTTTTAAGCTTTCATTGGTGACTTTGTATTTGTTCACCATGGGAGGGCTGCAATAACTGCATGGCTTTGTTGATGGCATGGCCTTGTTCGCACTGGTCTTTCTTCTGAATACCTAGGCAAGGCTCTTTCAGCTTACTCACACATCGCTCAACCTTGGGTCAGTGCCAAATTCCCCACCTTCATGAATGATTAACTCATGTAGCCTGCTGCTAATAATATGTGCACTTGATGGCAGATGGTATTTATTTTGGACAGAGGGAATGCAGACCTTGCATGTTTGATCAGGTCACAATGGCACATAGTTTGTGTGGCTGCAAATTCCAGGGAAGAAATCACAGACCAATTCCTCAGGTTGTCTCTCCTGTCCCCTTTGCACTGTCATAGGAAGGGAGTTTTCGATCTGCTTTATCATTCACAAGTTACCTCCAACTCAGCCTTGTCATTGTGATTAGTCACACTTTTACTATACCCTTTTATGTGCTGCATCTCACTGATGTCTCCACACACCAGGCTGGTGCCACAGGGTATACGTCTACAACAAAGATCTCAAACATAGTTTAAAAGGGAACACCATAAAAGAGAAAAATAATGGTCACAGTTGCTACTAGAGGCCGGTTCCCACAAATCCTGTAGATTTTCCAGCTTCAACCACAGCTGAACGACAAGGGCAGCTATCAGCTCAGCAGTTCTAGGTATAATTATGTGTAGTCACACTACAACACTACTTTTTTTTAATCTCTTATTTTGTAGCAGCGCCCTTTTACCCAACCTTCTAAACAAGAGGTAGAAAAAACACAGTTTCTTGTCTTCCCTTAGCTCACTGGCAAACTCTATAAAGAGCTGATGGAGCAGCCTGTCTAGCTGCCAGAAGAAGTGATACCTCTGCCTGGCCATGTTGTGGGGCCACACTACCCATCTGGTACATTCCCATAACTCAGCCCTTGATAACTCCATTCTGATCAAGTCCAGCCATACCCAAGCTGCATGATTCTTGAGTGTGTGCCCTACAACTGCACAGACTCACCTTTGGAACATGTTATAAATTCACATTTTTAGAAGCTCGACCCTGGAGACTCACAATCAGTAAGTCTTGGGTGGATTGTAGGAGTGTGTGTTTAACAAGCATCACGGATGATTCTGATTCATTATCAAGTCTGTCAATGCCCAGTTTATAGAACAACATTGTTTCAGTATGTACTAGTATGACCCTGGAAATCTACAGGTGTGGTAATATCAAGTAACAGCAGCAGGTGGGGAGAGGAAAGAGGAGGAAGGTAGAATATCATGCATGGAGCATTGAAAGCCTGCTAAGGAATGTGCTAGGTATTCTATTCTTGTGATCATATTTAATTCCCACACAATTTTTATAATTAGGCTTTATTATTCCATTTTAATAATAGGGAAAAAGAAATTTGCTGCCATTATTTTCTCTACCCAAAGAGAGGTGAGATGAGTTTGTAACGGCTTTCCCCTAATTTTTCTTATTGTGCCCACTTAGCTATAAAATTTAAATAGCAATGTAGCATGGTATTCATAGTCAGTGTGTGTGTGTGTGTGTGTGTGTGTGTGTGTGTGTGTGTGTGTGTGTGTTTGCATGTGTGTGTCTGTGTGCCTTTTCTTTTCTGGAGAAGATGTGTGTTTTTACTTTACTATTGGTGACATAACTGGTCACCACAAACTCAGAAGCTTAAAACAACAGAGATTTACATTTTCAAAATTCTGTAGATCAGAATCCTGAGTGCAGTGACTGATTCCTCTACTTTGGGTCTCACAAGACCAAAGACGAGGTATCAGCCTGCTTGTACTCTTACCTGGAGGCCCTGGGGGTGGAGGTGGAGGGATCTGATTATAAGCAGAACTCAGTTCCTCGTGATTGGGGGCTGAGGTCCCGTTTCCTGGCTAGCTATCAGCTAGGAGCTTCTCTCATCTTCTTAAGGCCATCTGCATTCCTTGTCACATTGTCTTCTCCATCCCAGGCCAGCAAAGATGAGTCACATGCTTTGAGTCTCTCTGTGTTTCTGTGGTGCTGCATCTCTTCTGCCTCCAGCCAGAGTTCTCTGTTGTTAAGGGATCATGTGATTAGATTGGGCCCACATGAGATGATCTTCCTATCTTTTTTTTTTTTTAATGGCCAAAATAAATTTTATTTTATTTTCTTTCTTAAGCAATAGGGATTTCTATTTGGTCTCCAATTTTTGTAAAGCTTTAGAAATGTAGTAAATGTTGTCTAACTTGTATTAGCTATGTTTGCTTTTCTTTTCTTTTTTTACCTTCAAAATATTTTTTTATTGTGCCATGGTTGATTGTACATATCTGTAGGGTGCAGAGTTTGAATATCATTACCTGTGTGCAATATGTGATGCTCTAGTATTGATAATAGTATATTCATCATTACACAATGTAATCATTTTTCATGGCCCTTAACCAATTCTGCCCTTACCCTTCCTCCCCTTCCTCCTTTCCTACCTCTGCTAACCTCAGTTCTGTGCTCTCTTTTTGAAAGTTCAACATATTATTGTTTTTTCTTTCTTTTTTTATTTATTTGTTTATTTTTTAGCTCCCACTTATGAGTTAGGACATGCAGTATTTCTCTTCCTGTGCCTGGTTTATTTCACTTAACATGATTTTCTCTAAGTTAATTCATGTTGCTGTGAATGGCAGTGTTTCTATCTTAAGGTCAGCAGATGAGTAACCTTAATGACCTCTGCAAAATCCATTTTGCCATACACTGTGACATAACCAGGGGAGTGAAACTAGAGAGCAAAGATCAGGGGCCAAATTTCTGCCTACGATAACATGGAATAAAAACTTTTCCCATCAGACTCCCTTCCACCAACTTCCATCGATAATTTCAGGAACTAATTTCAGCACCCTAAGTATGTAGAGAAAATACAACTGGCTTTTTTGCTACCTGGCTCATTAAGTGTTTTAATAAACGTGTTTTATTTTTTCTAATGGAGCAAATTGCGCAGGTTAACTTGCGAAGGAGGAGTAGGTAGAAGAGTCAAAGGAGTTAGGTTATTAGAGCTTTCACACAGCTTGCTCTCCCATTCATTCCTCATCAGTGTGTTTATAGAATGTTCTTTAAAATGAATTTTCAAAGATTATAAAGCAGGTGGAGATCTATTTTCTCAAGTGCCTTCAACGACACTTGCTAACCCTCCCCCTTCCCTTTCTTTAATACTTTAAATGCAGGAGCTTTGCTACATTTAGCCAAGGATGGGATGAGGTGGCTGGAAATAGAATCTTGTTTTCCTCCATTGGAGGAATAAGACCCTGTGGGAGGCAATGCGGGGCTTGCCTTGGAGAATGGAGAACGGACAGATGTGGCCCAGCGATTAGCTCTGGAGATTCATGAGGTCACATGATGTTCAGACTGAGAAGGAGGTTGTAGCCAAGGACCCAAAGGAGAGCCTGGGGCAGGAGAGAATGGCAGCGTGGGGTTGCTCAGGTAGGGCAGTGTGACAGCCATTGAGGGGAAGAGGTGAGAACAGACACACAAAGATCCACACTGGCTATTTTATTCTAATAAATAAGGCTCACTTATTCTAACATGCGGCTCATCATTGAGATTACAAATGTAGATGGAAACTCCAAAAGCACATTGTAAATGATCAGGCAAAATTAATTAGTTCCCAGAAAGCTGACAGAGGGATGACAGTGAGCAGGAGGAACACATTTCCTAACCCTTCTTTTATCTTTTTTTCTCTTCCCACATGCACGCTTTTCAGTGATAACCTTGTTTACCTGCATTTGGCTTCTCAACTCACCCAAAAGTATGTGAACTTGGTCTGATAAAAATCTGAGTTTCGGCCTTATGGCTCAGATAGTTCTCATCTTCCTATGGCTAGACATAAGAAAGCCTCGGGTTCAAATCAATTACAACATTTTCAGATTTGAATAACTAGTAAAATCATATCCTGAATTAGCTATTTAGAACTGCTTCTCCTTGTACTGTCAAGTGTCAATGGCCTGGGGACAGTGGCTTGGGTTTTATATGTAACTTATTGTTCATTTGTCAGGATAAATTGGGCTTGAAACTTGAAAGTACGACTTCAAGCAGCTATTTAACCAGAGGACTCTTATTTAAGATTTTAAGTAGTAAGCTCCTGAATTCAAGGTCCACAAAGAGTTAATGTTGCTTTGTTCAGCAACCAACTAAAATGAGAGCGTAGGTAAGTGATTAATAAAAATACGTAATGATTATTATGAATACTGGAATACCTGTGATCAGAAGAGTTGCACAGAAATTTCTCCCATCCATGGTCTTTGCATATGCAGGCAGAGGATGACCATTTGGGGTCAACTAGCTAGTTCTATGAGCATATATGGAACACATTTTCTGTTTTATTTTCAAAATAAATGAAGACATAAAATTCCCTTAAATTGGGGTGGTAGTGGTGGGGAAATATTTTTAATATATTCTCTTTGAACAGTTTAGTTTTTTCCCAATCAGCAATACAAATCTACTCCATTTTCATTTCTTTAGTGGGAAAAGGCTTATTAGAAAAAAATGGATAACGGCAAAACTAAGGAAAGCAATTAGCTTTGTATAAAACACAATGTACCGTAGTAGTGTATACAAACTCTAAATAAGGCTTTTTAGTGTAGAGCAACCAAAACGCTTATGCCAACCTAAAAATAACTTTCTCCTCATTACTCTGAGCCCACAGTCAGCAACACCTAGAAGGACAAGAAAAAACAACTCATAAATGGTTTCATAGATGTCCTGCAGAGAGGTTGAATTGTATGTTTTTAATTATAGGCATTAATGTCTCCTAGAAAAAAGTGCCCAATAACAATGCTTTCTCAAAGGTAATAATACTCCAAAATAAGCTCCAAGATAATCGTTTAACTGTGTATTATATACGAGGTCTTTGAAGCAGTGGAACATTTTCTAATTATCTGGCAAATACTTTTAGAGTACATGCAAACTTTGCTCTTGAATTTTGATCTTTAGGGTCATGTGGCTGTAGCTTTATCACATGTCATGCATAGTCAAACTAATGGAAGATATCACTGCTTCATGTGTGATACTTAAATAAGCAAAGGATTAAGAATCATTCTCACACATTGTAGAATGACCAAGACTTGCGATTTAAGTGCCATGTGTTAAGGTCCATGAGACACTGTATCTCTCAACCCTTCCCTCCTTGTAAAACATAATGCCATTAAGATTTCATTCCTTCTGAGTAACTTAGTACCAGTTTTGAACAATACTTTAAACTCTTATCATCATTCTCTTATAATAGAATAAGTCTATAGATCATTTCCAAACTAAAAGGTAACTAATGTGCTCTGCTGTGGATGCTATTTTAGAGGACATTGGATGGATGGAGAAGTTACCAGCATGAGTAACTGATAGTCCTGGATGATTAATTTCAATGATTAGTTCTGGCAAATTGAAAGTTGTAGAAAGGCACTTGTTACCTGAAGGACAGGAAAGGTGAAACCATAAAAGTAAAGAAGATACCCAATAGGGAGAATGAAAGTCTTTCAACTATCTCAAAATTTTGCCTACTCATGGCTCCTCCTAGAGTGTTAAGAATCACATTCTTACCTCTTACTGGGCCGTAGAGAAAACTTAATTATACTGTAGTATTATACAAATTACCACTATCCTGACTCAGTAAAAAAACAACTGATTAAAAAATAATAATTTCTACCATTTTCTCAAGTGTAATGCTATTCATACTACCTACAAATCCCCAATGGACCAAGCCCAGCCCTTTGTGAATGCATAGTAATAAGACAGTCTTGACTGAGCTCTCTACTTTGTGAAGGATCTATATTAATCCATTGGCATATTTATCAGGTTTGAAATTTACATATCTCTTTTCAAATTTAGAAAATCTCTAAATTTTGTTATTTCTCTGTAACTGAATTAAACTTCCTGTAAGTCCTCATTTCCATTCATTTACTCATTCAGGGAATGACATTTTCTTTCAATTTAAAAGCTTGCCATTGAAAAACTCAGCCTGATCATTCTCAGGATTCTTTACTCTCATTGTCATTTGGAGATGATGCACAGGTGCTGGAGAAAGCTGGAGAAAACATCTTAGCCACATCCTCCAGCTAGACCCTGGATTTAGGCCTTTAAATTACCCCTTGCTGTGAAGATCTCATGGAATACTGGTGAATCTCAATATTTCTTTGCATGCCCTTACTGGAGGCACAAAAATGTTGCTCAATGTCTGCACCCATAAGGAAGGAGAATCAGGATAACATCTCTGACATTTTCCTTGCCTTAACTCATTGTACTGCTGTTCTTACTCTACTTGCCTATGTAGAATTAAGGACACTCTCCAAGGCTATTTTATCTCAGCATTCCAAATGGATTGGAGAGAAGAGACTTTCCTTTCTACTTTCTCCTAAAATTCTGCATTTGCTCTTTTGATTGTTTAGTTCCTCCTCTTGGGGCCAGTCCCTCTGAAGGATTCCAGTAGCATCTTCACCTGACTCTTCTTTGTGGGGAAGGATTTGTTATAATTATCACTGTTACCCAAATTAACTATTTCATATAGTTATCAATAAGATAATTTTACCAGTGATTACAAAAAATTAAATAGGAATCAACTAGCTCTGTAGGTATCTTCTCCATACAAATCTCATTGGGTCTCTTCTACTCTCAATAGACACTCTTATGCTCTGGTTATCAGGACTTACTCACCATGCTTTTCAGACTTTTTTGGTTTTACGTATGTGTAGAGTCCTAAAAAGAATGGAATTTTAAGAGAATACCCTGTGTTGTCAATCTGGCTTTAAGTCTTCTGAGTATGGTCATAGGAAAGCAACATAGACTTCTTAAGCCTCGGGAAAACTAGAGGAATGGGAAATCCCCTCGACTTGAAAAAAAGCATCTGCAAAATACCTACAGCTAATATTATACGTAATGGTAAAAGACTGAATACTTTCTCCCTAAGATTAGGAACAAAGTAGGATGTCTGTTCTGACATTCCTATTAATATAGTACTGAAATTCTAGCCAGTACAATAAGGCAAGACAAGTTTTACAGAAAAGTACAATATTTTCTGTTTGCAGAATCCCAAGGAATCTACAAAAACATCCTAGACTAATAGAAGTGAGTTCAGCAGGGCTACAAGATAAAGGATAAACAAATATATATATTTTATCTAGTATTGCTACTATATATACACACACACACACACACACACACACACACATATATATACACTAGCAATAAACATAAATACCTAAATTAAAAAATATGATATCATTTATAATGGCTTAAAAGAAACCTAAAATGCTTAAATCTAAATCTAACAAAACACACATGGGACTTTTTTGGTGAAAGGCACAAAATGCTGATCAAGGAAATTAAAGCAGTCCTGAATAAATAGAGAGACACCATTGTGTTCATGGTTTGGAAGACTGAACATATTACAGATGTCAATTCTCCTCAAATAGGTTTAATACAATTCCTATCACAATGTCAGCAAAACATTTTTAAAGAAATAGACAAGATTATTCTACAATTTATATGGAAAGGCCAAAAAATTAGAATAAAACAATTTTGCAAAACAAGAATAAAGTGGGAGAAATCAATCTACCCAATTTTAAGATTTATTACATAGTTACAGAAAACAAGACTGTATGGTATTGGTGGATAGATAGATGCATAGATTAATGTCCTTAGTGTATTTCATAAAAATAATTGCTCTAATATTCTTTATTTGAATAATATTTTTCTGAAATATATTGAACAATAACAAAATATGCCCTTTTTGTTCCTATTCTTTAGACAGTAAAGCTGATTTAGAGATTTCTTATACGTATCTAAGTAATAGCAAAATTCTACAGCTTTATCTATTGCAAGTCTCAATTTCATCACGTTTTCTCTAGAGCCATGAGTCACGTTCCTCATCTGGTACAAGTTCTCATTCACTGTGAGGGTTGTAACTAAGCCCTTATGTGTTCCCACCTTTATCTTCCAAAGACAAGGCTTTCTTTCTTCAAAATTCTTTCTTTCTTAGCTTTGCAAAGTAGAACCCATGTTCCCCAGGCCATGGGTGCCTGGAGTTTATAAGATCAAAATAACAACATTAAAACATCCTTTCAAATATGTATCCCCACTTGACCTATGGGAGCTTTAGTCCATGAAAAATTTCTTCCAAATAGTTCTGGGAACCGACATAAAATTGTCAGAGCTATATCCCTTGAACTTAGTATATTGCTTAATACAGAGTAGAACTTAATAAATGTATGCTATCTGGCGGGCTTACTGACTATTGAGGTAAGCCATAATATGTATATGTTTGTATGTATGTATGAATAGGTGGGAATATATATGTGTGTGTTTATGAATATGTGTGTGTATATATAATCATTCCTGTATCTAATTACATGAATTTGGGAAACTGACCCAACATATTCAGAAACAGGTTTCTTATGAGTCTAGAAAAGGATAACTGACACCAATCAGAGTCTCTCTTAAGAGTATAAAATAAAAATAGAAAGTAGAATCATTTTGCTGATTATTACTGAAAAATAAATTGAATGAACATGATATAGAAGGATAAGAAAGGAAACAGTGAAACACATGTTAACCATGGGTATATTTGCAAAGTAATAACAGAAATTATTTTTAATTGATGACATTTATTGAGCACTTACTATGTACTCTGCCTCATTGGATCCTCATGAAAATCCTATGAAATAGGTAAAGTTATTATTTCATCTGTAGAGATAAAGAAATAGAAGCCCACAGAAGCAAAGCAATTAGCCTAAGGTCAGAAACACATAAGTGAGAGACTTAGGATTCAAACTCCAATTTGGCTGAGAAGACTGATTTCTTAACAAACTAGGAGCTATTGTATCAGAGAAACTACTTGGTGGTGGGATAGAAATAAGAAGGCCTTCAGAATACAGACATTAATTCAAATTGGGCAGCCCTACCCTACAGTGAACATGCCTGAATTGAGATCATTATAGTTCCCAAGGATCCAGTGTCCCTGCAACTCCGGTCTGTTCAAAATTCTACTAACGTGTGTGCTTTGGAATATTTGTGACATGTCATTCTTTTTCTCACAGTACATAGTTCAACTTGTTGGGGCTTTCAGTGGGTTTCGGACTCTTTACAACATAATCACCTGTCGAAACAGATCCAGGATTGTCTTATTGTGCTATGGAAGTAGTCCTCACAGCTACTGCCACTTCATTTTTTTCTGTGTCTGGATCTTTCCAGTGACATCAAAACCACTGTAAGATCTCCCATCAGAAACTATTCTCTCTATTTTATCCTAAATCATCAATGCTGAAAAGAAATCTCCAAGACTCATCACAGTGAAATACCGTCTCCAATTTTTCTGCATTCCAGTTGTCAGCTGATCTGCTGCTCGTACACTGTGACATTTTCTTGCTCAATAGAAACCTTGAATAGGGAAAAGTACCCCACACCCTTCTACTCACCCCCTTTCCCTTTAATCCCAGTAGGACAGAGGTTGCAAAGTACTATTGCCTTGGGCTTCCAAAATCTTCCAGACATTCAAATGAAAGAGCTCTTTCAGCTTTTTGTCAATCTGTGCAATCTTACCCCCCTTCCCTGGGAGCCAGGCATGAGGCCAACAGAGCCAAAGGACAATCTGAGTGACCAATACCCAAAGTCATACAGGATTCAAAATTTCCCCTCTTCTCTAACACTGACCCATTGTCCTTGGAACACACTTGGGTGCCTCTTGGGAATTTTTTCTCTATATTATATATGCCAGTTGAAGGATTAAGGAAGGGCATTTAAGGTTGAGTCCTAGGCTGCACTTTAGTTGATGGGAAGAAATGGCTTGAGTGAGAGCTTACGACAATGTGTCTCCCTCCTGACAGATAGTGTAAGTGAAAGCTGAGGATCTCACAGGTGAAGTAAGTTTGTACTTGAACTGGAGGTTCTCAAACATGGTTTCAATAGTTGAATCCTTTTTTATTAGCAAATTACCATTAGGAAACTTCAATTTATAAAACATTTAGAAGCAGAGTTTGGCAATATCTTTTCAACTTGAACAATCTCTGCTAGCTCTCTACCAACTAGCATATTTCAATAGAGACTACTCTAGTATAAAGCATGAGAATAAAGAAGAGAAAGTAATATTTAATGGGATATTATTCCTCATCAAAAATCACATACATTACCACATCTAATCTTTATAGAGCCCCTTTTTACATATTAAAAAAAGACACAGAGTTAAAATAATATTGAACGTGTAACCTTAGCCTTTTCTTAACCATTATATTCAATCTCCAGTTAACTACCCACAGAACATGCTAACATTTTTCAATAATTATTTAAGTATAAACATAACTTCACATTAGAAAGTAAAACTTCTATTTACATGGTATATGAGTAAATTCTTCATTTTTAATAAAACTAAAAATACAAGGAGAACCTTAAAATAATGTTTTTGAGCTGTAAATAAGTCACATATGTGTACTTCTATCTGGCAATATTTTTATATTCAAAGTGATGAAGAAAATTATGCTTGTACACCACTGCCCATTACTAGATTTACAGACCCTGGGTGGCCTCAAAGTTGCTTTTCATGATAGCTTTTTTCACCCACAAGAGTTTAACCACAGTTGTGCTTGGCCATTGGCCCCTTGGGCAGGGGTCTTAATGTTCAGCATCCACAGGTACCTGCAAACCAGCCTCAGTTTTAGGTTCTGGCACATTTGGGGTACAGCCTGAAAAGAATACAGGTTTATTGGTATTTGAAGTTTACATTATTTGGGGAAATCTTGTAAGGACCAGAATCAAAATTAGGTAAATGATTATTTAAAATGAGAAAAGAATTTCTAACAGAATGCAAAGTGGACAATAAAAACCTGATTAACAGAACAAACCCAAAATCCAGTAAAACTAAATAATTCTTTTATTATCTAACTGCCCCATTCATCTCTATAATAATGCTTTTATCTTTGTGTATTGTGGTTGAATACTTTTTATCAACTCTTCACATTATAATGATTTTGTAATTTTTTTTAGTGTTTCCTATACAAATATCAAAAGAAAATTAGGTCTTTCTTCCAGAATGATTGATAAAAAATTGATTTTAAATAATAATTTTGTAATTTTATGCTTGACCTTTACAACTCATTATTTTTATTGTTATGCAAAATTTGAGGATTGTTGTCATTGGTTTTCCATAAAGTATTAACAATTCTCTATTTTGTACATCAAATCCTTTACTGAGGCCCCCAGTTTCCAAAGCCAGTGAGAAATCCAACGGCATTGCCTTTGGGGAGGACAACATATTCTTTCACTCCAGACATTTCAAACCTGTTTTCCTCCACTTACCATATACCCATGTGCTCAGTGTTGTTGGACATTTCAGGCTGTAAAACAATCTCTGGTCCTCTTCTTCCATGTCATGTTCCTGAGAAAATTGACAAGGTGAATGGCAGGAATATTCCCAGAAGGCATTCCTATACCAGGAGAACTAGAAATAACAGAACTATTCACAGCAGTGGCTGTAAATCACATAGATATACCCAACAAACTCAAACCAAGTGAAACCCCAACACAATTTTTACTGAGTCAAATCCCAAATATATCCATGGTCCCATGGCCACTCTGACAACCAGCCTACATAAGGGGAGATACGATGAAGGAAAAAAAGTGGTAAATGCAAATAGTTTTTTTAACTGAATATGAGGAAGAATACCTTCTGAAAAATTTTAAAATTCTGTGACTATGTAAATGGATTGATAGGGCTTTCCCAGCCTTTAAAATGGGCTTGTGTAGGTGGAGGACTAGAAATAAATTAATCTATCTAGCTTGGGTAATTGCAACCACCTTTGGAAGTTGTGGGGAGGTGGAGCAATATGATCTCCCACCACCCCCAAATCTAGATCATGGTGTGTAAGTGTAACCATGGAGAGAGGACTAGAGGTTGACATTTATAAATGTCATAGCCTCATAATAAAAAAATCCATGAGTAACTTTATTTATTTTTCTAATCTTATTTTCTCTATATTACTTCACAGTTTTTTATTCTTCTCAGTTTAATCCTAAAATCAGTAAGACTACACCATATCTGCCTACCATTTAATCCTTAAATATACGGCTTCTTTTAGGGGACATTTTAATTGCATTTACAAATTCCCTCCCAGAATCATGTATCATTTCCTCTGTGTGCTTTCCCTAAATACAACATATATAGTTCTAATATTAAAGCTTCATGCTGGGGACTTACATCACAGAAAAACCTTAGTCAGTGTTTCTAAATTATTACTTAACATTTCTGACCTTATGGTTTTGGTTGAATCTTGGTCCGTATGTTTAATTATTACAGCAAATTATCCTTTTACTGGTTTACAGTATTTTTTTTTTTTCTTGAGATTCTCTACATCTATCCTGGACTTCCTTTTCATGGATATGTTTCTGGAAGGAGAAAACAGAAAAATACCCGCAGCCATTTACTGCGGTAAATGGTTACTGCCTCTCTCTCCACTTACATTCTTTAATAGATATCAGGGTGGTAGAGAGTTCAATGTACAACCTTTTAATCTTTTCGAGTTTGTATAGTTATACATTATATTAACTGAGTGTGTGATTGGCAGGGAGTTAGTAATACCTTCTTGAAGTCTTACTTATTCCTTTGAATATTTTGTGGTTACTTAGTATATCATCTTTTGATAACAAACGGAAGTTTGTTAAAACTTAAAAATATGAAAAATAAAGCAAAGTAATAGTTGATAATGTGTGTCAGGAAACAGAAATGTAATGTGTATATGTCATCCACAAGGAAATTTAATTGAAATGGCTGTTGAAGAGTCTACTTTAACAGTTTGTTTCCTGAAATTACCAACAGAGGTATTTTATTTTATCTTAGAAAGAAAAAAAACGTTTTTAGAAAGAATCCTTTCTTTACAAAGATTTTGAAGTATATGCACACATTGAATCTAGGAGATGAGTGAAGGTACACATTTAGTCAATAATAGATGCAATTTCCTTAGACTTATACATCAGAGACGGAATAGTGTCCTGAGAACACATCTGAACTTCTGCTAACAATGAAAAGGGAGTAAGGATATTGTGCAGGTAGCCAACAATGTCTGCCACTAGGGGGCAATAATACTTATCTCATGAGTTAGTGTATAGATTCAACGAGTTGGTATTTGTAAAGCACTTAGATTAGTACCTAGGACATATTTAGTGCTCAACAAATTTCTATGTATTTCATACTCAAAAAGTAATCATTCTGGCCAAGATGGAGAAACAGGGAGAGGATTTAGCTTTCTAATGGGAACATCCAACAACAGCAGCAACAGCAAAAAAGTAAGACCAAATAAATGAAACAATAGTTTTCAAGCCAATGGATATTAGGGGATGAAGAACAGGGATCCCTGAGAGATGGAAAACAAACAAGCTGAGCCCTAAATTTGCCCCAGGGTACTGCCTAAATAGTTTCCTGGCTATAGTGCATGGAGGGATAACTGAGGAGGTGCCCAGAGAAATCACTGAGTGGAGGAGATACAGTTGAGAGTTCAAGAAAATAAAGGCAGTTAGAGTTCATAGGACAAAATACCTGGGGAGAACGCAGCACAGGAACACCCTGAGCATGTGCACAGGGTTTCCCTCCAGTGACATGCATGTTAGGAAACTACTCAAGGCTGGAGAAAGAAGAATTCAAAAAGATTGGCAGGAACAGTGTCTGGTGTACACACAGGGCTAGAAACAGTGCTTGTTCCCACAAAATAGACTGGAAAAATTCTTAAGTCACAGAGCACTGAAAGTATACTCAGGGAGGTCTTGTCTCGGTACAGAGGAATAACTATCCCTGACTAAACACTCCTCTGGATCTGACTAACGAAACAAATGTTACACCTGCAAGATTCAAACCGTCACCAAGTAACTAAATTGCATCCCAGAACAAAGCACAAGAAGGTTTATAGGAGTAAAGAAGATGCAGCATCCAATAAAGGAAAAAGTCACAATGTTTAGCACTCAATCCAAGATTAACAGGCATGCAAAGAGGATAGAAAACATGATCTATGAGGAGAAAAATAATTGAAACTGACCCAGAAGGAACACATATATAAAATAATTCATAGAAGCAATATTATAAGTTAATACAGAACAACAAAACAGTGATTATGGCTGTATATAATATGTTCAAAGAGTTTTATGTAGAGACAAAAATATGAAGATACAGAATTAAACTCTAGGGGTAAAACTACAATGTCTGAGACAAAAAATAAATAAATAAATAAAGTGGGTGGGACTAACAGATTGGACTTTGCAGAAAAAAACAGTAGTGAACTTGCAGACTTTGTGGCAGAAACTATCCAAAATAAGACACAGGGAGAAAAAAAGAGAAAAATAAATAAATAAAAAATCATGAGTGAGCAGCAGAGCGATGTCAAGCTGACTAATATAGGATCAATTGGTGTCCCTGAAGAAGAGAAAGTAGAGAAAGAAAATATATTTGAAGAAATAATTCCCTAGATTTTCTAAACTCAGTAGAAATCATAAACTCATAAATTCAGGAAGCTCAAAGAACCTTAAGCACAAGAGATATGAAAAAAACTGTACTAAGGTATATCATAATAAAATTTCTCAAAACCTGTATTAAGAGAAACTCTTAAAAACATCCAGAGAAAAAAAAGACATGTTGTGTATGGAAGATCAAAGACAAAAATGACATTAGATGTCTTGTCTGAAACTAAGCAAGTGAAAAGTCAGAAGTCACTGGAGCAATAGCTTTAAAGCACCAGAAGGCAAAAAATGTCAACCTAGAATTCTATAGCTGGCAAAAATATTTTCCAAAAGCAAAGGCAAAATATCTTATACTTTTCAGATACAACCCAGAGAGAATTCCTTGCCAGCAGCTCTGGCCCACAAGAAATACTAGATGGAAATCCAGATTTTTATAAAAAAATAAAGAAAACTAGAAACCATAACTTCACGGGTAAATATATATTTCCTTCTTGGTTATTTAAATATCTTTAAGTAATAATTGATCCTTTGAACAAAAATAATAATTTATTGTGGGGTTTATAACATGAGAAGTAAAACAGAGAGACCATTATGGTCCTTTGGGTAGTCTAAAGAATATTTCCAGCATTAGCTATCCTAACTGATAATCTTGTTGGAGAGAAAACTGTAGCGTAATGAAACTTAATGTAAGCCTTCTATGAAAATTTTAAATTAAAAGAATGGAAATTGGGTGTAGGGCTGGCACTTTGAGATCATTGTCATATTGATAAATGTATTGCTCTAGGACCCTTGATAGTAGCTTTATTTCCCAGTTTCTGTATCTGCTTCTCTAAAACAGTACCATAAATTCAACTGAATTTTACTAATAAGTTGTGGACTATTAATATGAAATCGATGGTTTTATTTGCCTCAACTAAAAGTTGAAAAAATAGGGTCAGAGGAACTCTATACTTTAAATGATGGCCCCACAAATATCATTACAAAGATGTGTTCCCTATGTCCTGAAACACAATTATGTGGAAAGAGATCACTTTTGAACACTTGCACGTGAAAAATTATAGGCATAACTGGAAACTGTACAAAGTCTCTGCAATTATAGATTGATCTACCTGTATATTTTCAGAACCGAGTTATGTCTACCACTCCAAGGGGGGAATTTTTTTAAAAAAACATAATAGTAGTTTTTTTTTTTTTTTTTTTTTTTTT
>NW_007726116.1:270906-281813 GCF_000696425.1 Galeopterus variegatus | reverse complement strand
GGGAATTTTTTTAAAAAAAAAAAAAATTTTTTTTTTTTTTTTTTTTTTTTTTTTAGCTATATACAAATGATAAAAGCAAAGACATCAAAGTGAGTAGCCTTTCAACTCATGCTCAATTAGAATAAAAGTTTGGTTGCTGTTTTAAACATTTATGACTAACTAACTGTGACAGGTCTCAGATTTGCAAGCGGGATGATTTTCAGTTGACTTTTGATCTGACTGACAGTTCCTTATACACTTCAGTGTTAGTTTATAACACACAAGCCCACATCTGAATACACATGTGACTAATTAGGAACTGTTTATGGACCATCCACAGAAATTTAACACACAAGAGTGAAGGCATTTTAAACTAGAGATCATGATTTTAATGAAATAGAGTTAATTAACAAAGGTGCTTGACCTATTTTTTGTATTGTTACATTTTTAAAGAATGAATAAAATCTAAAGTAAAGTGAGTTTTGCATGTATATATGATACAGAATATTTGTTCATTATTATAAATAGGAAACAATAATTATTAAGATTTTTTAAAGTTTAGTTGCGATACAATAAGCTAACACTATAGATAATACCTTCGATCTTGATTTTTAAGAACTCTGTGTCTGAGATTTCCCAAGAGGCATAATGCGCAGTGGTTTAGAGGTTTGAAAGCACCCTGACTTTCGGGTCTGAATTTCAGCTCTGCTACTTACTAGCTGGGGAATTTAGGCAAGTCACTTAACCTCATTGAGCCTTAATTTCCATATCTGAAAAATGGGGATAATAATAGCACCTACCTGAGGGGATTGTTGTGAGAAGTTAACACGTGAAAAATGTATAAGAGTGGCAGCACTTAGGAAATGCTCAATAGTTGTGATTAATTATTATTTAAGAAAAACAGTAACTGTCAGGTGTGAACTGCTTATCCTGTGCCTTAATGCGATATAGAGTGGCAATTCTACGAGAAAGTCAAGAAAAGGTCTTAGAACTGATTTATGAGTTAGATGTAATCAAGTTCAGAAACATCATTGTTCCAAATCGCCCTGAAATCAGCTTCAACCAGAGAAGTCTACAAATGGTCATTGACTTAAGATGGTTTGACATACAGTTTTTCAGCTTTAAGACGGTGCAAAAGCAATATGCATTCAGTAGAAACCAGACTTTGAATTTTGAATTAATATTCTTTATAATAACTTTATTATAAAATACACTATGTGTTAGATGATTTTGCCTACTGGAGTGTTCTGGTAGGCTAGGATAAGCTATGTTTGGTAGATTAGGTGTATTATTTTTTCTTTTTAATTTTATTGAAACATAATTGATTGTACATAATGGTAGGGTATTACATTGAATATCACTATCTGTGTGCAATATATGATGCTCAAATCAGAGTTATTAGTATATTCAACATTAAGAAATGCAATCATTTTTCATGGCCCTTTATCAATTTCTCGCTAACCGTAACCACTTCCCACTCTGGTAACCTCAGTTCTGCTGTCTCTGAAAGTTCAGCATATTATTGTGATCTTGTTTTTTTGTTTCTTTTTTTATTTTATTTATTTGGGGTTTTTTTAGTTTCCACTTATGAATGAGGATATGCAGTATTTCTCTTTCCATGCCTGGCTTATTTTTCTAAGTTCATCCATGTTGCTGTGAATGACAGTATTTCATTTTTTTTTTTTTTTATGGCACAGTAGTATCAAGTATATATACCACATTTTCCTTATCCAGTTGTCCATCAATGGACATTTAGGTTGGTTCCAATTCTTGACTATTGTAAAAAGTCTGTGATAAACACGGGAATGCAGGTATCCCTTTGACATGATGATTTCCATTCCTTTGGGTATACACCCAGCAGTGGGATTGATGAATCGTATGGCAGTTCTTTCTGTAGCTGTTTGAGGAACCTACATACTGTTTTCCATAATGGCTGCATCAATTTACAGTCCCACAATCAGTGTTTCCCATTCTCCATATCCTCACCAGCGTATGTTATTCTGTTTTTTGACAATAGCCAGTCTACTGGGGTGTGATGATATTTCAATGTGGTTTTGGTTTGCATTTCCCTGATGATTAGTGATGTTGAGCATTTTTTCTTGTGTCTGTTGGCCATTTGTATGTCTTCCTTTGAGAAATACCTATTCAGTTCCTTTGCCCATTTTTTAATTGGGTTACTTGTTTTTTTACTGTTAAGATGTCTGGGTTTCTTATACATTCTGGATTTTAATCACTTGTCAGGTGCATGGTTTACAAATATTCCCTCCCATTCTGTAGGTTGTCTTTTCACTCTGCTAATTGTTTCTTTTGCTGTATAGGAGGTCTTTAGTTTGATATAATCCCATTTATTCATTTTTTCTTTTACTGTCTGTGCTTTTGTTGTCTCATTCATAAAGTTTGCTCCCAGTCCTACTTCCTGAAGTGTTTCCCTTATGTTTTATTTTAAAATTTTTATGATTTCAGGTCTTATATCTAGGTCTTTAATCCATTTTGAGTTGATTTTGTTATATGGTGAGAGGTACATGTCAAGTTTTATTCTTCTACTTGCTATTCAGTTTTCCCAGCACCATTTACTGAAGAGGTGGTCTTTTTCCAATGTGTGTTCTTGTTGCTTTTGTCAAAGATCAGTTGGCTGTAAGCATGTGAATTGATGTCTGGGATTTCTAATCTATTGCACTGGTCCAATTGTCTGTTTTTATGTGAGTGCCATAGTGTTCTGGTTACTATAGCTTTGTCATATAATTTGAGGGCACACAGTGTAATGCCTCCAGCTTTATTTTTTTTGCTCATGATGGCTTTAGCTATTTGGGATCTTTTATTGTTCCATATGAAAGTTGGGATTATTTTTTCTATTTCTATGAAGATGTCATTGGTATTTTGATGGGGAACACATTGAGTCTGTAAATCACTTTGGGTAGTATGGCCATTTTCATAATGTTGATTTTTCCAACCCAAGAGCATGTTATGTATTTCTGCCTTTTTGTGTTCTCTTTAATTTCTCTAAGCAGTGATTTGTAGTTCTCATTGTAGTGACCTTTCACCTCATTGGTTAAATTTATTCTTAGATATTTTATTTTTTCAGTAGCTATTGTAAATGAGCTTGCTTTCTTGATTTATTTTTCTACTATCTCATTGTTGGAGTATAAAAAAGCTATTAATTTCTGTGTGTGGACTTCGTAGCCTCCAACTTTACTGAAATCATTTATCAGCTCTAAGAGTTTATTCGCAGAGTCTTCAGGTTTTTCTGTATATAGTATCATGTCATCTGCAAACAGGGACAATTTGACTTTGTCTTTTCCAATCTGGATGCCCTTTATTTCCTTCTCTTGCCTGACTGCTCTGGCTAGTACTTCCAATACTGTGTTAAATAGGAGTGGTGAGAGTGGGTGTCCTTGTCTTGTTCCTCTTCTTAAGGGAAAGCCTTTCAGCTTTCCCCACTCAGGATGATATTAGCAGTGGGTTGCCATATATGGCTTTTATTGCATTGAGGTATTCTACTTCTATAACTAATTTGCTGAGAGTCTATATCACGAAGGGATGTTGCATTTTGTGTAATGATTTTTCTGCATCTGTTGAGGTAATCATATGGTTTTTGTCCTTGATTTTGTTAATGTGATGTATCACATTTATTGGCTTGTGTATGTTGAACCATTCTTGCATCCCTGGGATGAATCTCATTTGATCATGGTGTATAATTTTTTTGATGTGTTGCTGTATTCTCTTTGCTAATATTTTCTTGACAATATTTGCAACTATGTTCATTAGAGGTATTGGCCTGTACTTTTCTTTATTCATTGTATCTGTGTCTGATTTTGGTATTAGAGTGATGCTAGCCTTATAGAATGAGTTTGGGAGAATGGCCTCTGTTTCAATTGTTTGAAATAGTTTGAAGAGAATTGGAATTAATTCCTCTTTGATGGTTTTATGGAATTTAGCAGTAAAGCTACCTGGTCCTAGGCTTTTCTTTGCTGGGAGATTGCTGTTTAGTGCTTTATGCACATTGCTTTTTATAGGTCTGTTCAGGTTTTCTATGCCTTTTTGGTTCAGTCTTGGTAGTCTGTATGTGTCCAGAAATATATCCATTTCCTCCAGGTTTACAAATTTGTTGGCATATAGTTGTTTATAATTGTCTCTAATGATTCTTTGTATTTCTGTGGCATCAGTTGTAACGTTTCCTTTTTCATTTCTGATTTTTGTTATTTGAGTCTTCTCTCTTCCTTTATTAGTTAGCCCAGCTAATGGTTTATCTATTTTGTTGATCTTCTCAGAAAAACATTTTTTTTTGTTTCATTGATCTTTTGTATCTCTTTTTGGGTCTCTATTTCATTTAGTTTTCCTCTGATTTTAATTATTTCTTTCCATCAACTAATTTTGGGGTTGTATTGCTCTTGTTTTTTTAGTTCTTTGAGATGTAGTGTTAGGTTGTTTATTTGAAATGTTTCTATTCTTTTGATATAAGAATTTATTGCAATAAACTTCCCTTTAGTACTGCTTTTGCTGTATCCCTCAGCTTTTGTCTTCATTTCATAGTTTCAAGAAATTTTTTGATTTCCTTTTTAATTTCTTCTTGGATCCATAGGTCATTCAGGAGCATTTTGCTTAATTTTTTTTTTTTTTTTTTTTTTTTTTTTGTCTTTTTCGTGACCGGTAAGGGGATTGCAACCCTTGGCTTGGTGTCGCCCGCACTGCGCTCAGCCAGTGAGCGTACCAGCCATTCCTATATAGGATCCAAACCCGCAGCGGGAGCGTCGCTGCGCTCCCAGCGCTGCACTCACCCAAGTGCGCCACGGGGTCGGCCCATTTTGTTTAATTTTTAATTTCATGTGTTTTTATAGTTTTCCAGAGTTCTGCTTGTCATTGACCTCTAGTTTTAATCCACTGTGGTCTGAAAAGACAGTTGAAATTATTCCAGTTTTTAAAAATTTGTTGACACTTCTTTTGTAACCTCACATGTGGCCTACCCTAGAGAATGTTTCATGTACTGATAAGAAGAATGTGTATTCTGTAGTTGTTGGATGAAAAGTTCTGTAGATATCTGCCAAGTCCAATTGGTGTATACTTTAAATCCTGTGTTTCTCTTTTGATTTGTTGCCTAGATGATATGTCCAATGTAGAGAGAAGGGTGTTCATTTCCCTAACTATTATCATTTTTGAGTCTATCTCTTTCTTTAGATCTAATGGTATTTTCTTTATATATCTGGGTACTCCAGTGTTGGATGCATATATAATTATGATTGTTATGTCTTCTTGCTGGATATATCCTGTTATTGATATATAACGGCTTTTTATGGTTTTTGGTTTAAAGTCTATTTTATACAAATAAGAATGGCTACTGCTGCTCATTTTTGGTTTCCATTTGTGTGGTATTTCTTTTTCCATCCTTTCACTTTTAGTCTATGTGTGTCTTTACAGGTGAGCTGTGTCCATTTTAGATAGCATATAGATGGGTCTAGCTTTTTATCCAATCAGTCACTGTGTGTCTTTTGAATGGGGAATTTAATCTATTTACATTTAGGGCTATTATTGAAAGGTTTTGTCTTACATTTGTCATTTAGTTGCTTTTCTTAAGGTTGGTTTAAAAATCTTTTGTTCTTTTCATACCTTTTATTGTTTGTCTTTAGTGTTCATTGGTTTTTTGAGGTGGTATGGTATTGTTTCTTTCTCTTTCTTATTTGCATATCTGCTGTACCAGTGGTGTTTGTTCTTTCCTGTTTAATTCACAGTGGTAATAATAGTTTTTTGGGTTTCAGGTGCTAGACTCCCTTAAAGATTTCTTGTATAGCTGGTCATGTGGTGGTGAATTTCTATAGCTTTTGTTTTTCTCGGAAGTATACTATTTCCCCTTCATTTCTGAAGGATAGCCTTGCTGGATATAGTATTCTTGGCTGGCAGTTTCTTTTTTTCTTTTCTTTCTATCTTTTTTTTTTTTTTAAATACTTTGTGTTGTTTTATTCTCTTCTGGCCTGTGGGGTTTCTCTCATAAGTCTGCTGTTAGTCTGATGAGGACTCCATAATAGGTGACTGGATGCTTTTCTCTTGCTGTTTTTAGGAATGTCTCTCTGTCTTCAACTTCTGACAGTTTGACTACCATGTGTCATGGAGAAGACATTTTTGGATTGTTTCTGTTTGGGGATCTTCGAAACTCTTGAATCTGGAAGTCCATATCTGTACCAATACTTGTGAAGTTTTACACTATTATTTAATTAAATATGTTTTCAATGTCTTTTACTTTCTCCTCCCTTTCCAGAATACCCATGATTTGGATGTTTGTGTGCTTAATGTGATCTGCTGCTTAGATTTTCTTAATTTTTTATAATTCTCTCTTTTTTTTTGTCTGCTTGGGTTATTTTGAAATTTTGAAAAGACTATTTCTTCCACACTTGCTCTAGCCTGCTTCCATGTTCTCAATTGTAGTTTTTATTTCATAGAATGAGTCTTTCAGTTCCAGGAGTTCTGTTACATTCTTTTTTATGCTATTTATCTCTTTGTAAATTTCCTCCTTCATATCCTGGACTGGTTTTCCTCATTTCATTGTGTTATCTAACTGAATCTACTTGGATCTAACTGAGTTTCTCTAACATTGTTACTTGGAATTCCATTTCAGATATTTCAAGGCTTTCTTGCTTATAGTATGGGGTCTGGTATTTGACAATTATAGTATTCCTTTTGTGATGTCATAGTTTCTTGTTTTTCTCATGGTTCTAGTATCCCTGTATTGATGCTTAGTCATCTGGTGGCTACTCCTTCTATTGCTCTGGGGTGGCTTTTTTTTTTTTTTTTTCTTTTTGTCTTTTTTCATGACCGGTAACGGGATCGCAACCCTCGGTGTCACGCCCGCACCGCGCTCAACCAGTGAGCGGACTGGTCTTTATATGGGATCTGAACCCTCAGCGGGAGCACCGCCACGCTTCCGAGTGTGCCACTGGGCCAGCCCCTGGGGTGGCTTTTGAGGAGAGAAACTCTCTTTTATAGACTTGCTATATATTGCCCATTGGATAGAGTGTTTTAGTTTTGGTTCCATGTACACTCAGTAATTTCAGTAGTTCCAGGTAGACTCAGTTGTACCGGGTAGACTCAATAGTTCGGTATAGACACATTGTTTCTGGGGGATGCTGGCAGTTATGTATGTGGCTGAGGCTATGCATTGGGCTGGACCCATGCAGGTGGGAGGGGGCCATGTACAGAGCCAGGGTACCTGTGGCAGTGCAGTGGCTGGATTTTTGGGCCCATATGTGTGGGTGGGACCACATGGATGACTGTGCTGGCTGGGACTGTGTGAGCAGCTGGATATCTGGGGCTGCACTGGTGGCTGGTGTGGCTGAGACTGCATAGGCAGCTGGATAGTTGGGCCCAGTTGGGCGGATGATGATGTGTGGGTGGCTGGGGCTGGATGGCAGGGTGCATGCAGGCAAATGCGGCTCTGCAGGTATCTGGGCAGTGTAGGTCATGGGACCAGGTGGAGCCACGTGGGCAGCCAGGCAGTTGGGGCTGAAATGGTGACTAAACAGCTGGGTCCACACTCATATGTGGAGCCACATGGGCCTCTGGATGGCTGGGCCCAGGGAAATGGGTGGGGCTGTGCTGGTGGCTGAAAGACTGGAGTTACATGGAGTGGACCTGATGGTGGGTACAGTGTGCAGGATGAACTCCTGCACAGGGAGAAGAGTCACAGCTCTAGACTGGTCAATGGCACACACAACCACAAGGGTGGTGTGGACAGGCTGGTACAGGAGCTGGAAGAGGGTTATTGCTGGAAAGTACTCACAGCAGAGCAGGTTCTTCTGTCCGAAGGGAGAATTCCTCCTGGCTGACCCTGGTTTATGAGACATGGTGGCAGCTACAGCCACATGCTTCTTTATCCTCCACACCACCCTACTTGGTTTTCATGCTCCAAAGGGTCCTCATCAGCCTCCCACTGTCCTCCCTAGCTCTCCCACTGATGCTGTCTCTTATACTTAGCTGTCCTTTCCATGCTCTGGTCCCTTTCTGTGGGAGGATAGCATGTTGGGCACCTCTAGTCCACCATCTTGCCCTGCCCTCTTAAATGCATTAAATGCATTTTTGACTTACAATATTTTCAACTTAAAAATGGGCTTATTGAGATGTAACCCCATCATGTGTCAAGGAGCATCTGTACTTTTCCCAAGTGTGAGTTGTTTGAAGAGACTTCCTCTGAATTCTGCAGCAGGATAACTTGAATGTCACTAAGGAGAAACTGCTTACAATGATTCACCATGACAGATACAGTGGGAAGACCCAAAATATCACTGAAACTCCCAGAGATCTTTGGGGATAGTGGTGGTGTTCAGTTTCTCTAGGCACACCTGGCTCTGAGCTCTGGTTTTTGTTCAACTAATTCATTTTATGCCCTGCTGCCTTGTCTTTTATTCTATATTGTGTCACATGATTATGACTTTACTTTTTCTAGCTTAAATCTGGGGTTCACATCACAACTCCTAAGCCCACATCAGATTTTAGCTGTTAAGGATTGGACTATTCAGCCTCACCTGAAGCTGTCTTTGCCCCACCTCAGGTACCTACATGAGTCTTTCTGCCCGTCACAAGGTCTTCTTTGATCATGTGGAGGCTCACCAGCCTGGGAACAAGTGTGGTCAATGAATAGAGAAGAGTAAACAGCTTTAGAATGATCCTTCATCAATGAGAAACAGGAACCAGTGGGAAGAGTACTCCAGGCTCCTGTCTTTCAGCGGCATCTTTCACATTCCTCCGAGACCATGAAGGAACGATGTCCCTACTGCATACGATAGGGATCCCAACAATTCACTCAAACTCTGTGTTTCCCTACTTTTATCATGTTCCCTGCTCCTTCACTTCTGGTCTCGGGATCACATCTTAAATAAGCTACCTGAACACAAGTATTTGTCTACCTAGGGTTTGCTTTTAGGGCATCCCAAACCAAGTCATTCTTCCACATTCCACTGACACAAGATGCTGGGTTAGGAGACTTCTTTTATGGATGAGGATTCCAGTGGGAGTTAATATGAGGGAATTGCAAACCAGTTAAGGCTGACTAATTAAACATTCAAGTTCTTAAAAGCACTCAGACCCTTCCATGACTGGAGACTCTCAACTGGTTTTATTTCACCACAGGCTCTGGTCTTCTGCCAAGCTTCATGGCTCAATCTTCTTTTCCCCAAAATTTTCCCTTCATTCCCCCCCCCCCCCCCACAGTATTTATCCCCTATTTCATCTTAACTTCTCAAACTGAGCACTCTATCTTTCACTTGTTTTTCTGGCTCATTACAGTGCTTGTCGGTGAAATATTTTCCTAATCAAAATTTGTTATCTCAATAGAGAAAAAACTTGGAGACAAGAGGTTGAAATAAAAATACTTCCTCCTATTGCTATACTAGCATTCCCTATTAATGTAGAAATTCTCATAGCTAATAGTGTACCTATTCAAATGAGAGTACTTTTTTTTTTTCGAAAGAAGCTAAGAGATACTAAGCAAACACAAACCATCATATTGGAACAGATATTCTTTGATTCTTTCCTCAGCATTTGAAAGGCTCCCATTGCTCCGGAGGAATAGGTAATAGGATTCTTTGTGTCTGGTATAACTTGCCATTACCAATCCTCTGTATTATTCAGAAAATATTTTTTTTTACATTTGCATAGCAGTCCCTGAGCTTGAGAAACAATAAAGTATCTAACCCATTTTTATTTATTTATTGTTTTTGAGATCCCTTTCCTGTTTAACTTCTCTGCTTAACTATAGCATACATTACACTGTCCATAGAAAGGATATTAAGTACATACTGAATAAATAGTCATTTGAGTACTCCAAGTCTAGAGTGGTTACCTGGACTCAAAAACCAATATGTGGCTGTTCCTACTGGGGATGAGGCAGAAGGCCTTGAGAAGCTTGCTTAGTGATTAGACTTTTGAGAGTGTGACTAACTTTTGAGTATAAGCTAATATTAGTTTTAATCTTAACTTTAGTAGCACACATTGCAGTGTTTGTTGACCTGTACAGAGACTGGACTAGTGGTGATACCACTGCCATTGTAGTTGCAAATCTAGCACAGGTTTTGAGGCAGCAAGAGAAGAAATGACCTCAGTTCTCTCTTTCTTCTCTCCTCTTCTTTCCTCCCCTCTCTTCTCCTCTCTTCCCCTCCACTCTTCCTTTTTCTGCTCTCCTCTCCTCTTCCCTCCTCTCTCCTCTCATCCCTTTCTCTATCCCCTCCCCTCCCTTCTCTCCTTCACTCCTCTCCTGTCATCACCTCCCCTCCCATTGTTTAAAAGTACAGTTAATCCAGATAAGCAGTAACTGCAGTTCCTACTCAACATATATGAACCCCAGTCAAAGCAAAATAGTATGTAATTTGTACCCCAAGCTAGTGCAGAAGATTGCACTATTCACATATTATTTGGTTTTTGTCTCTTCAAAGGGTAGTAGCTGTACTTTGGTAAGATTTTCATGCTATTGTCCCAAATGTTGAGTTGCTATTCAACACATGCCAAGTAATGAATACTTTAATAGAGCTTAGATTAGGTCAACTATACTATCTTGTGCAAAGATCATTCATGGAAACAGTAAGAGACAGATGACCCAGCAAGAGAGAATGCAGTTTTTGAGTAAATGGAAAGGAAACCAATAAGGTGGAACATCACAAGACCAAGGAAAGTAGGTTTTCAAAATCGAGAGTGACAGAAGGTGTCATATTCTAAAGAGAAATAAGAAAGAAGATTCCGCATAAGTTTGGATACCAGATTTGCCTGTCAAAACACTCCAATGGTAACAGTTTTAGGAAGTGTGTACAGTCTTATGAATTCCCAGTTCCCCATAGCTTTTTCTGCTGGAGAAGTTGCATAGTATTCTGTTGAAAAGAGGCAGCCTGAAGTTCTGCATGCAGGAGCTTGTTAACGCAGGAAGCCTCCTGGTGTGTGTGTGGGGGGGGGGGGCT